>NC_066583.1:126995449-127326699 GCF_024323335.1 Lathyrus oleraceus
GTATTATCACACTCTACTAATATCTATACCACTCAAAGCAACGGGAAATGATCCCTCGTATACCATGCATCAGCTAAGTTACCTCGCTCAGCCTAACCAACCAAAAACTGCACAACAACAGCCCAGGAAAGACCACAAGTCTGCCCATACGCGTATTGCCTATGCCCATACGCGTATTGCCCACGCCTGACCAAATCCATACGCGTATTGCCATGTCCATACGCGTATGCTACGCGTATCACATTCCCATACGCGTACCAACAGAGACCAAAACACGTTCAAAACATCATCTTCTTCATCCATACGCGTATTGCCTAGTGCCATACGCGTACCAGCAATCTCATACGCGTATCGCCTAGTGCCATACGCGTATGACCAGAAACCAGATTTACAGATCTGCAATGGCTTTTTCTGCTACGAGATCTATCCAAATTCATCCTTCCACAGTCCAAATTTCACACAAAATCACTCATATCATCTAATACAAATAGTCCCCTATTCGATTTCACAAATCCTAACATCATTGCATATAATTTCTACGAATTCATTCGATTAAAATCCCAATTTCGTTCATCCAATATTTCACCATTTTCAGCATATTATTGTTTAATAAGGTTCAGACCCCTTACCTCTTTGGATTGAAGGAAGCTCTGAGCAATCTTTGGCCTTTTCCTCTTCCTTCTCTTTCTCTTCAGCGTTTCTCCCCCTTTCTCTGACTCTGAGGCAAAACACGTGAAAAAACCTGAGTCCTCACTTTGGCCTCTTTTATCCAATTTCCACTTTTACCCTTCCACTCTTCATATTCCATTTATTTTATTATTTAATTATTATTAAAATAAATAACATCTATAATAATAATAAAAATAATCCAATAATTCAACTTTATTTAATTAAATTAATAAAATAATATTGACTCAATTAAATAATTCTCTTATTTTAATCGGGGTGTTACAATACACGTATGGGCAGAAGGGAAAAAAAATTCATTTTTTTTTCTTTTTATGTTTGCACTGCCTTTTAAATTTTTCCTTTTTCACTCGGTTCCGCGACACACAAGTCTTAAAAAATTACAAGCAAGTATTTAACCCATACAACTAAAAAAATAAAACTATTATTATCTCCCTTGGGTTGCCTCCCCAAAAGTGGTTTTTCCCACCCATAATTCGACGTTTGATCAGTATATGATGCTATGATGCACCTCTTCCATCAAGTCACTCTCTTGTCCTTGGTGGTAGGTTTCGACCTCTTCCCATTGACCTTGAAGGTGTCTCTATTGGTATTATTCTTCAACTCAACTGCCCTATGCGAGAACACTTTGTTGACAATGAATGGGCCAGACCATCTAGACTTCAGTTTTCCAAGGAACAACTTCATCTTGGAATTAAACAAGAGAACTAACTATCCTTTCCAAAATTCTTTTTTTTTAATCTTCCGATCATGCCATTTTATTGTTTATTCTTTATAAATCTTGGCATGCTCGTAAGCTTGGTTCCTAAATTCTTCAAACTTATGGAGTTAAAGGATTCTGGAATCACCTGCTTTTGAGATGTCATAATTCAGGAATTTTGAGGCCCACAATGCTTTGTGTTCTAGTTCCAAAGGTAAATGATAAGATTTTCCATAAACTAACTAATAAGGGGACATACCTATGGGTGTTATGATCATAGTTATGTATGCCCACAATGCATAAACTAGCTTTGTTGCTCAATCCTTTATGGAGGCACTTGCAGTCTTTTCTAGAATTTGCTTGATTTTCCTGTTAGAGATTTCCACATGCCCATTTTTTTGAGGATCGTATGAGGTTGCAATATTGTGCTTTACATTGTATTCCCTAATCAGGTTTTCCATAAGTCGATTCATGAAATGTGTATCTTCATCACTTATGAGTGCCCTTGGAACTCCAAACCTTGTAAAGGTATTCATTCTCATAAACTTCACTACCACCTTAACATCCTTTATGGGTAATGTTACAGCTTTTACCCACTTAGGCATATAATCAACCTCCACTAAAATATACTCCCTCTGGTCACTATCATAAGCAAAAAAACCACCTTAAATATTGATAACTATTATAAGCAAAAGTCATTAATTTTAAAACTAATTAATGTTATACTACTCGTATACCCTTAATTTAATTCAAAAGCATTTATTGTTAGTAGTTGATTCATCAAACACAACTAAGGATATTATAGTAAAATTTTCTTTGATTGCACATGAAATCAAGAAAATTAATTACACTTAACTACTTTTCTTATTATATGTGAAAGTAGTTATTTTTTCTTATAATAGTGATCGGAGGGAGTAGTTCTTACCAAACCATGGTAGAAACGGTCCTATAAAGTATACACCCCAAACATCAAACAACTCTACCTCAAACATAACATTTTGAGACACCTGGTTCCGTTTTGAAATGTTACATGTTCTCTGGCATCTGTTATAACACCCTTATTTTTAATTAAATATTTTATTTAATGATTGGTGTGTTTAATTCGTTATATTTAAATTTTAATGTTATTTGGTGCATATTGATATTTTGGTAATTTAATAATTATCGGAGTTATAAGATTGGAGAATAGTAAAATAAAATATTATTATTAAGGTTACTATAGATAATTAGATTGATTTAATTATTTTGTAATAGGTTGGAAGAGATGAAAATATAGAAATCTTGAATAGATAATTATTTGAATTAAATATTTCTATAAATTAATAATTTATCAAAAATTGATAGTGGGGGAAGAAGTTGAGTTTATAGAGAAGTTATGGGGATAAGTTGTAATGTTGGAGTGTTGTGGGTAAAAATTATGAATTAATGTTATATAAATATAAAAAGTTGCGATTTAGATGTTGGTGTAAGCCCTAGAGGCCAATGCTTTTGGTACTTGTATCGAATTAATTATTAATAATAAAAGGCTTTTTCTTTATTACGTTTGTTTAATAAAGTCCCTGGAATAGATAGTCCGTTTAATGTATCAAGTGTGACTTGATCATGAGATCACATTAAACATAAGGACATTATTCTTAAAGTATCCGTAGTCGAGCTTTATTGTGAAGTGGGATAATATTAAAGCATTAAGACTATTATGTTTGTAGACTGATATCACATCTCATGGATCATGGATAAAGAGTTATCAAGTCTTAAACATAGGTATGAATATTAGGAGTAATATTTATACCGGATTGACCCGCTATGAGAATACTATATAGAAAGTTATGCAAAGTGTCATAAGTTATTCTCATGGTGATAATGGTGTATACCACTCTTCGACCTGAAACCACTATGGACCCTAGATGTAGAGTCGAGTGCTTTATTGCTGATCCAACGTTGTCCGTAACTGGATAACCATAAAGACAGTTGATGGGTACTCCACGAAGCATGCTGAGGGACATGAGTGACCTAGATGGAATTTGCCCATCCTGCATAACAGGATAAATGTCTATGGGCCCAATATTGAACTGGACAAGGATGACACGGTCTATGCCTTGTGTTCAATATAGACGTAAGGGCAAAAGGGTAATTATACACATAAGTATTATCACAGAAGGTTTTGTCAGATCACATGACATTTTCGTGTCTTGGGTAGCAGTGATGTGTTGCTAGATACCACTCACTGTTTATTATGTTAAATGCGTAATTTAATATAATTGCCAACGTCACGAAAACCTAGGGTCACACACAAAGGACGGATTGATGAGAGATAGAGTAACTAAGGAATACCGTAAGGTACGGTGCCCTTAAGTGAATTATAGAGCATCGTAAGGTACGGTGTACTTGAGTAGAATACAAAATATGGTAAGGTACCATGGGCTTAAGTGATTTTGGGCATATTATAAGATATGGGCCAAAATACACTTAAGTGGGCTTTTTAGCTTGAAGCCCACACAAGTGGTTCTATAAATAGAACCCTTGTGCAGAAGCATTCATTGCGGTTGCATTATTTTTGTTTTCTCTCTCTCTCTCTCTCTCTCACTCAAAACCTTCATTCGTACCAGCTAGCACTGAGATTGAAGGAATCCGTTCGTGTGGACTGAGTAGAGACGTTGTCATCGTTCAACGTTCGTGATCGCTCCGCGGGTCTGCGTCAAAGGTTTTGATCGTCACAAGAGATCTTCACCAAAGGTTTCAATCGTCACAAGAGGTAAATATTCTATCACTGATCATGACCATTCGTAAGGATCTCTAAAGGAGAAAATTTTAATTTCCGCTGCGTTTTGGATCGCAGTTCTCCTTCATTAGAAACTTTTCACTTGAAACTGTGAAAAGTATGGGAAGCTTCTACGAAGAACCCTAAGGAGAATGTTAAGGAAGAAAAAAATAAACTTCACCAAAAGACTCTAATTTCAAGGTAAAGGGGGAATGATCTTATTATGGGTGATTTAAGCATGCAGGATAATAAGGGTTCATTACCATCCTATCAGCGCCTTGAGATTTATGTTGTTTTCCCCTAATTTTCCATAATTTCCCCTAATTTGTATCATCTGTGTAATTATGCCAAATAGGGTTTGTGCAAAACCCTATGGGCATAATTAATGATTTTTTTTATCGTATGATTGTTTTGAGACCCAAAAAGGGGATATGGGATAAATTCCCTATGGTCTCTATCGTGTTATTATTTATAGGTTTACTCTGTTGTGGTTGATTGTTGTTATTGATTATGATGATTTGTATAAATACAATGCCATATTGTTTGATCATTTTTTTTGAGTTGTTATTTTTCCCCAGGAATTCAAACGACTCTATTTGTGTCGTTAGATTTCCTAAATTTGTAATGACCATAGTTTTTGGTCGATCTGTGATTTGGTCTACCTGTGATCATAGTTATACATAGCATAGGATTTTGGCTATTGAGTCCTTTAATAAGGCGGAAATATAAACCTGTAACAGTTGAATTCCTATTATCCATGGATAACCTACTATGTATTGGGGCGATTGCAATTGAGTGAATTATTTGAGTTTTGGATCTGTTAAATAAAGTGAAAAATGCAGAAAATCACAGGTAGTCGTAGAAGGGGATTAACCGTCTTATTTCAGGCATAACTTGAATTTCTTAAGTTGGTTTGAGATGCCGTCAGTTGCTTTGAAAAGATAACGCAATAATATTCATTTTTAAGTAGAGAAATTGGGTTTAGGGCACTACAAAAATAGTAGTTTGCTGAGTTTTATACCAGAGGCGTAGTCAATTTCAGTCTTGTGTTGGTCATCATGTTTCACGCATAACTTGAGTTTTGTAAGTACTTTTGGGATTTCCTTAGTTGAGTTAGAAAGAGGGCTTAATGATCTTTAAATCTCGAGATTTTCATAATTTTATCACGAGTATATAATATTTCGTGCTATTTTGAAGTCATGCATTCTATTTTAGAGTTTATACAGGAATTATTGTATTCTGATCATTGACCCGTTCACTGTATTTCACCATTATTTCAATAATGATTGATTTCAAATTTTACATAAAGACTGCATTAGAATTACCATTGTGAATTAACTTATTTAATTGCAAGTCATCACTTAACATCAAAGGAATCCTAATAATACGTAGTCAGTTGAGGAAGTTAATCATTCGAAAGAAGTCCAAGCAGGGGCAAATCACTATGAGCATTGGTCAATCCGAGCTAATCATCCTAAGTGTCAGGTAATCAAAGAGAAAATCTCTTTAAGTCTCATACTAGGGAAAGCCACCACAAAGAGCTCGATGAGTCCAACCCTCCAAAGGTCAGTCAATCCAAGCACATTCCAAGATTTGGCTAATCAAGACCAGACCACTGCAATATTCAAACATTGGAGAAAACCACCTCAAGGTTATGGCCAAACTGTTTCCAAACCCTTTTTAGGGTAATTGTCTTCAAAGAACTAGACTGGGGCATGGTACGCTACAGAGGGGTAAGTCCTCTCAAGACTTCCAAGCTGCTTGAGAAAACTCTATAATGCATCAACAACCCTTGATTTCGAAATGAGTGTCGAGAAATGATGCTGGAAATTAACTCCCTTCAAATAACCTTTTCCCTCGACAAGAAACCTTGCTGCAAAGGAATCCTTCTGTTACACATCATATGGGAACTCGAAAACGCTCAAGTCATTGCATAAATCATCCGAATGCATTAATTATGTAGCTTCGCTCCAGCGTCGTGCCATGCATAACATAACATTCATCTGGCATATTCTCATAGCATGAAGTCTTGAAAATCAATAATCTATTCAAAGTATAGCCTTTCTTGGCATAACCAAAGTCCTATCATCCATTTGTATTCTTACATGCATTACTCATTGCAATTCATGCATCATTTCATGTGTAGTATATCCACATGATGATATTCCCTAGTGAATGTTTTCCATCGACCTTCTGATGATGATATTCCCTAGTATGTCTGTTGATTTTTCTCCCTAAGAAGAGGTTACCCTAAAAAGTCTTGTTTATAACTTTTCCTTTGTAGAGTTTTCCCCATTAAATCTTCTCATAAATGAGTCCTTTATGAAATGTTTTCACAACCAACTATCAATTCCTATCAACCCCTGAGTTGATGATTTTTTATTTGTTCTCGACCTCCGAGTCGATGTTGTTTTGAAGTTTCCTCAACCCCCGAGTTGATTTGTTATCGACCCCTGAGTCGATGTTTATCTTTATTCTCTCAACCCCCAAGTTGATATGTTCTCGACCTCGAGTCGATGTCGTTGTATTTATTTCCTCAACCCCCAAGTTGATATCTTGTCATAATTCTTGACCCCAAGTCGATGTTGTCTTTATTTTCTCAACCCCCAAGTAGATATGCTTTTGACCTCCGTGTTAATGTCTTTGTCTTTACCTTTCCCAACCACTGAGTTGTCAATATCATGTCCTTATTTTCTAGACTCCCGAGTCGATGTTGTTGTCTTTAAATATCTTCTAACCCTCAAGTTGATGTCGTTTTATCTTGATGTTTCTTCAACCCTCGAGTTGATTTATCCTCGACCCCCGATTCAATGTTGTATTTATTTTCTCAATCCCCGAGTTGATATGTTGTCACCCCTGGTGTATCCTTCACTATTTCCACTCTTTTCATTTTTCGTGGATCAACATTACCACATATTTCCATCATTCCCCATAGTTCCATCTGTAACTTTGCACCCATCACAAAACAGCACGCTAGGGTTCATCTTATATTACAACATATCCCTAGCAAACCAAAATGAAAAAAAAGTCCTCCATACATAACATATCATATCATATCATCTGCATTCAGGGACAAAATTAGGGTTTTTTAGTATTTAACTATTTCCTACTACGATCATATGAAGAGTAACCTTCTTCATATTCTCTGGTCAAATATATTTAAATAGGGGCAACTGTCATACCCCAATTTTACCCTTCATTCAATAAATTTATGCATGCATCGTGACTATCACATCATCTACATAGCATATCACACATTTCAACTCGAATAACGCTTAAAATATCAATTGGAATAAATTTTCGGATCTATAAACATATTGGTTGAACCGATTCTCAAATGTACATGAAATTAGCGGGCGAAATTTTTCAAAATAGAGCATGCAAACATCAATTTTATTAATCTACGATTCACGTAGTTTAAATCGACATGCTCGTTTTATTTTTTAGCTCTTTTTTTGGTCACATTTTAATCAGTCTGGGCATTTTAACCAATCATTTTTTATTTCAAAATTTGATAAAAACTTGAATCTTACCATTCTGAAACCTCAAAAAACCAATATCATTCAAAACCAAACCTGCAACTCCATAATAAACAAAAATCACCAACACATAATACACACTTCACAACATTTATCCAAGCTAACCTCTTAATATAACTTCATTTCACACTACCCTAACACACCATCATGCACCACCATGTAAAATATAACCAACCATCTTCTACAAATCCACACCACCATAAAAAACATGTTGCTACTAACTAACAACAACCTGCAAGCTCACAAACTCATCTTTCAATGTTAACATAAAAACCCCTATACTCCTCTCATCACCATGTAAAACCAACAACAATACCATTCTCCACCCACATACCACCTTCTTTTTAGAGAAACATAAACCTCTATAATTCACCATTAAAATCACACCTTAAACAAACTCCTTCCACACGTTCAAAATCACCCTCTAAACAACAACACAGTTTTCACTTCCGACTAGCCAAACCGTGCGACCAATAACTCATGACGCAAACTCCATGCACCAAGAATGCCTAACAACGGTGACACACCTCATCTTCTCGTTGCGCCGACGAGCAAACACGTACTCTTAGCGATGTCACTCATCACCACTGAGCACGCCTCCTCCTCCGCCATCTGAATTGCACATTCTCTTATCGGCTGGTATTTCTTTATTTCTCCTTTTCATTTTTCAATTCATGTTTGAATAATTGTTGTGATTCAATTTTGATAACAGTAGTGAGTTTGATTTTGTTTTCATGGAGAGAGAGAGGGAGAGAGAGAGCGACTCGAGAGAGGGCAAAGAGGTTTGGAGGATGAAAATTATGTTTTGGAAAAATGTTTATTGGGAGAGAAATAGAGCTTGAGTTTGTGAAAGAAGAAAGTTTCTTTTCTTTCTTTTGTTTTCTGCGATAGATGAGGGACGAAAGAGGATTTGTTTTTTCTTTTATTATTAATATGCCAAGTGTCACTATTTGATTGGCGACTTTGATTTTTTTTTATAAAAAAAACTTGTTTTGAATGCAGATAAGTGAATCACAATATCTTCCTCTCTTTCCACATTCTTTTTCTTTTAATTTATTTTGATTTTGTTTATTTCATAAAAATAAATACCTTATTTTTATTATTATATTATTATTAGGGTTACTGTGGTTGGATTGGGCCTTGGGCCCTTCCCACTCTTCACACCCCACATTAGACTTAAAACCCCTTTTATTATTTTTTTAACTTCTTTTATTTTATTTTATAATCATTGTTTATTTTAAAAAAATTACAGTCTCACTTTATTTTCTTAAATAAAAAAAGAAGAAAATAAAAGTATAATAACTCTCTTCTTTTACTAAAAGAAAACAAAGACCAAAAAGATTTTATCTTTTTTTTAGATTGTAATTAATTTTAATTTCCTTTATTTTATTTATTTTTACTTATTTTTGTTTAGGTACTTGTATATAGTTGTATATTATTTGCATTATTCTACATTGATAAAGTGTACCCCCATCCCTTGTTTGTATTTTGTATTTATTTTTTTCGTTTTTTATTTTCTTGCCATTAGTTAGACAAATTAACCACTTAAGTAACAAAATGGAATAAAATAAACTATTTTCAAAATGAATAAAAAAAAAGCGCTTGATCCAACGTCGAGCCATTTTTCTCAAATCAAATCATAAACCATTTTAACTCCATCAATTTCACTATCGATCATTTTCAATCCATTTCATACTCACCACACAAATAAAACGTTTGATCTAACGTCAAGTCATTTTCCAAATAAAATAAAAAATGACTAACTATTTACAACTTTAACCTTTTTCATAACAAAAATGAAAGGAAAAGACTATCTGGGTGAAATGTGAAATCATAGTCCCGAGTAGTAGACCCAAGTTGTTAGAGATTGCAAGTCATAAATACTCTGCTTTCAACCTAAAAAGACATCCAACACATCAAACTCTTTTTCTCACCACCGTGCGATCTTCAAAAAACTTTTTTCAAATGAAAGATATTTCATCTCGAGACGATGCAAAATAATACTTCGTCCACAAATATGTGAGTTGAGATAAGTGATGTTTTTCCGTGAATATTGATATGTAAAAATCCATGTAATATGATGCAAACACACGCTCCTCACCTATTTTGGGTAGCAAGCAATGTTTTTCCGTTGATTGAGACAAAATAGTTTTTACTAAAATCGACCAACAAAGAACATTTTCTATCCAGAACTATGTAGCCTTGAATTCTCCATCACACTCGGAGATATCTAGGAGCGAGATTCAAAGTCTCGTCAGGCACCCTAATAAAAAATAAACCTTTTTGGTCTTTTCTTTTCCCTTTCAATAACTCGAGAAGCCTAACATTCCTAAGCTAACACTAACGTGCACAACTAACCAAATGGTTCCCGTTGAGTATAACGAACGTGAGGGGTACCAATACCTCCCCCTTACATAATCGACTATCAAACTCGATATTGGTTGCGACAAACATATCTTAGTCGTTATTTTAGGGGTTTTATCAATATTTCCCCTTTCCCTTTTTGGGAATAAATAAAGTTTGGTGGCGATTCTGTTCAGTCCATTCCGCGAGCGTGAGACCACGCTTCGTAAACGTCGTGTTCTCATTTTTTTAGGTACGACACATTTTAATGAGGGAAAGTAATTTTTTGAGGGAATTTATAATGACTTGACCAAAATCCATTGTTTGGATAAAAAATATGGAGTATGGTTAAAATGATTCAAATTTATGAAGTATTTGATTCAAGTTAAAATTAAGGAATTACAAATGACACCAAAAAGTAAAGAATTTGAAATTGCTCATTCACTTATAATGTGAATGCTAAATTGTTTATTATTAATTTTCTAAATTTGGCAAGATAATCCTCGTATATTATGAAAATTTCAAATTTACCCCCAAAATTTTCAAAATTTGCAAATAAGTCCCTAATAATTTAAGAAATTTACAAATGGGTCCCTTTGAATTTTAAAAAATTGCAAATTGGTCTTTATTTTTGATATTTTAAATTTTACCCAAAAGTTCTAAATTTTTTGGAAATGAACCTATAAATTTAACAATGAATGATTTTAATGCTCCATCCAAACAAAAGAAATTAAAAATGAGTGGTTTTCAATTGAATCATTTGAATTGATTAGAATTTTGTATTCCTTAAAAATTTTCAATTACTTCATCCAAACACACTCTTAGATTAATTGGGTACTTTGTAGTACCCTTGGTGTACTTGAAGGTTATTTTGAGCATTATTAGTTTTGAGACATTTTGAGTTCCTCGAGTATTTTGAGGAGTTGAGAGCTTTACCTTTTGATAATAAGTGATTAAAATTATTTAAAAAATATTTTTGAGTATAGTAATATAGAGGGATTATAGTGACGACCTTAATTGGAGATATACGATTCATACTCAGGACCCATTTTTGGTGGATAATTATTTAAATAACTTTGGGTGATTTATACTTGTTTGGGTGAACTGTATTATTCGACAACTAGCATTCTCATGCACGCGTATATGTTAGAGTTATGTGGGACTTCGGTCTATTCGGTGGCCTGAGATCTATTGGGTGGGATCGTTGGTCTAATTGAGATACCAAAGGCGGGTCTCATATCCATTTGATGGGGATCGTCGGTTCAGGTGAAGGACCAGAGACCATGGAAGAAATCAGTAACATACTTCTGATATCCATAAAAACTTGGTACCACGTGCGTATAGGTGAAGGATTTGGTGCATAATAGCATTGCATATGTTGAGAATGATATATGTGTTTGTGTTTATGTACTAGTATTATTGTTATATTCATTTATCATCATGTTACTAAATTTCACCGTTATTACTTGTAAGTGTATTCTCACCCCTGTTTGTTGTTGTGACGTCTATACTATTCGGGAGTATAGACAACTAGGTACAAGAGTAGCCGCTTAAGTTAGAGGATGGCGGTGGTGCCTCTTTAGCTATTCGAGAGTATAGACAACTATTCGGGAGTATAGACATGATGGGGTCTTAGAGGAGTCTCTTTGATATGTATCAATAGGGATAAGATGTCATTCATTATTTGTGGTATGCTTTATTTATGTTGGAGTTTTTGGTTAAGACTTTTATGTCGCACTTGTTTATTTTTGCTGCTTACTTTTACATGACTATATATTATTTGATATTTTTATGCTATGGTGAAGCATGCACGACACTCTAATTGTAGATTCTTCTTTGGATTATTTTATTAAATGTCGAGCAGGTCAGTCTGTCCAACCATGTTTTGTGATTTCTATTTATTTCTTAGTACGTGACATGTGTGTGAAATAATGTCGGTGCTCGTTTGTTTTCTTACCGCTTGCTAGCAGGAGTGGGATTGAAACAAGTGGGAGATAAAATTATGATTCTTAGAGGGTCTTCTAGTATGGAGGATTGGTTCAATGGTCTGATGATTACAAGAGAGCAAATGTTGTTGAGGCTATGTTATTTCTTGAACCCGAAAAGCGTGTGGATTCGAGTTTCTTTTCTGCCGATTAAGTCGAGATGTCACCGAGGGAGGACAATTAGGTTCTTGTCATGTTCTCTCCCTTGAGAATGGAATGCAATGTTATGGCTAGTGATATGCCTGTTTTGTGTGAGTTTCTGGATGTGGTTCCTGAGGATATTTACGACTTGCCGCCGAAGTGAGAAGTTAAGGTTACCATGGATTTAGTACATAATGCCAGACCTATGTCGATAACACCATACAAGATGTCTGATTTAGAGTTGGTTGGACTGAATATTCATTTAGAAGATCTGCTTGAGAAGAAATTCACCAGACCTAGTGTATCATCTTAGGAAGCTCTAGTGTTATTAGTGAAGAAGAAAGACATCAATATGAGTTTGTGTGTGATTACCGTCTGCATAATAAGGTCACCATTAAGAATAAATATACTCTTAGGATCAATGACCTTATGGACCAGTTAATGGGTGTCTGTGTTTTTAGTTAGATCGACTTGAGGTCGGGGGATCATCAGATTTGAGTGAAGGAGGAAGATATTCCGAAGACTACATTCAGGGAACGATACAGTCACTATGAGTACTCAATGATGCGGTTTGGTGTATTTAATGCTCCTAGTGTATTTATGGAGTATATGAATAGGATCTTCCATCCCTATTTAGATCAGCTCTTAGTGGTGCTTATTGATGATATCTTGATATACTCTAAATCAAATGAAGATCATGTTGGACATCTTCGTAATGTACTGTAGGTTTTGAAATAGAAGAAGTTGCGTGCCAAGTTATCCAAATGTGATTTCTGGTTGCGAGAAGTGAGTTTTCTCGGTCATGTGATTTCCAATGGCGGTATAACGGTGAACCCTTCTAAGGTAGATGGACTGCTACATTGGGAGGCTCAAAAATCAGTTACCGAGATAAGAAGTTTCTTAAGGTTGGATGGATACTACATAAGATTTATCGAAGGCTTTTCTAAGTTATCCATTCCTTTGACTCAGTTGACTCGGAAGGGTCAAGGCTTTATGTTGGGCATGTTGTGCAAAAAGAATTTTCGAGAATCGAAAAAGAGGTTGACAATAACGCCAATGTTGATATTGCCAAATCCGAAGGAACCTTTTGTAGTGTATTGTGATACATCTAAGATTGGATTGGAGTTGTTGGTTACATGGTGGCACTACACCGTTCCTTTTGAACCTACATGATGTGTTTTGTGTGTCTCAGCTCCGGAAGTACATTCCCGATCTATCGCATATAATCCAGATGGACTATGTGCAAGTGAGAGAGAATCTAATCGTTGAAGCATTGCCCATAAGGACCGATGATCGAGAAGTGAAGTAACTTAGAGGGAAGGATAATGTTTTAGTAAAGGTGGTATGGGGAGGACCTGTTGGGGTAAGTTTGAACTGGGAGCTGGAGAATCAGGTGAAGGAATCCTATCCGGATCTGTTTTAGCTAGGTAATTTTTGTGGGCGAAAATCTTTTTAAGTGGGGGAGAGTTGTAACACCCCAATTTTTAATTAAATATTTGATTTAATTATTGGTGTTTTATTTGTTATCTTTGATTTTTTGTGTTATTTGATGCATAAGGATATTTTGGTAATTTAATAATCATCATAGTTATAAGATTGAAGAATAGTAAAATATAATATTATTTTTGAGGTTATTATAGATAATTAGACAAATTTAATTATTTTGTAATAGGTTGGAAGAGAAGAAAATATAGACATATTGATTAAATAATTATTTAAATTAAATATTTATATAAATTAAATATTTATTTAATTTAAAGAATAATTTATGAAAATTTGATAATGGGGAAAGAAGTTGAGTTTTTAGAGAAGTTGTGGGACTAAGTTGTAATATTGAAGTGTTATGGGTAAAAATTATGAATTAACGTTATATAAATATAAGAAATTGAGATTTCGAAACTTTTCACATAAAATTGTGAAAAGTCTTAGAAGCTGCTACGAGGAACCTTAAGGAGAACATTAGGAAGGAAAAGTTAAATTATACCAAAAGACTCTGCAATTTCAAGGTAATTGTTAGAACTATTTTCTTATGGATGATTTAGACCTACAGGATAGTGAGGGTTCCTTATCCTCCTATCAGTGTCTTAGGATTTATGTTGTTTTTCCCTAATTTCCCCTAATTTGTATGATTTGTGTAATTCTACTAAATGGGGTTTGGGCAAAATCCTATGGGCATAATCGATGATTTTTTTTGATCGTATGATTGTTTTGAGACCCAAAAAAGGGGATTTAGGATAAATCTCATATGGTCTCTATCGTGCTATTATTTGTAGGTTTGCTCTGTTATGATTGATTATTGTTATTGATTATGATGATCTATATAAATACAATGCCATGTTTTTTGATCATATTTTTTTTTTGAGTTGGGATTTTGCCCCAGAAATTCAAACGACTTTGTTTGGGTCGTTAGATTTCCAAATTTTGTAAGGACCGTAGTTTTTGATCGATTTGTAATTTGGTCTATCTATGACCATAATCATACATAACATAGGATTTCAGCTATTAAGTCCTTTAATAAGGTGGAAATATAAGTCTGTAACATTTGAATTCCTATTATCCATGGTTAACCTACTCTATTTTGGGGCGGTTAAGACTCAATTGAGATAATTAGTTGAGTTTTGGATCTCTTCAATAAAGTGAAAAACGTACAAAAACTACAGGTAGTCATAGAAGGGGGTTAATTGTCTTATTTCAGGCATACCTTGAGTTTCGTAAGTCAGTTTGAGATGCCATCAGTTTTCTTGAAAAGCTAACGCGATAGTCTTCCTTTATAAGTAGATAAATTGGGTTTAGGGGCACTACAATAATAGTTATTCACTGGTTTTTATACCAGAGGGGTAGTGAATTTCAGTCTTGCGTTGGTCATCATGTTTCACGCATAACTTGAGTTTCGTAAGTCCTTTTAGGATGCCATCAGTTGAGTTAGAAAGAGGGCTTAATGGCCTTTCAAACTGGAGATTATCATAATTTTATCATGAGTATATAATATTTCATTCTATTTTGAAGTCATGCATTCTGTTTTAGAATTTATGTAGGAATTATTGTGATAGAGCTGAACTGAAATGAATAGAATCGAAGTTTCGTAACTCCGATTAATGTACGGTTAAGTGTATTTGAAAGAGAGTTTATTTTTTTTAAAGTGGAGAGTTTCATATTTTTATCATAAGTCTATAATATTTTATGCTATTTTGAGGTGAGATAATTTTAGAGTTAGGTCCAGAGTTTCGAGCAATTTTTGGTGTGGTAACCTTTTGTTACCTTTTTGATGAGTTTAAGGGTCCTATTTTATTTGGTTAGAGTTATTATAGAGTTTTCAGAGTTGCTTTTAAGTTGTTCAGAGTTGGATATCCGAATATAGGATACACTTAAGCTGAGATTGGAGCACTGTTGACATTATAAGATCACCTTTCGAGTAATTTTGAGGAAAATTGCCTGCTATGTCCTTAGTAGAATTATCACTCGTGAATCTTGATCTTAGAGTAATTGGGTACTTTAGAGTATCCTTTGTGTACTCGAAGGTTATTTTAAGCATTATGAGTTTTGTGACATATTGAGTTCCCTGAGTATTTTGAGGAGTTTAGAACCTTGTGTAATAATATAACTTTACCTTTTGATGATAAGTGATTAAAATTATTTCAAAAACATTTTTGAGTAGAGTAATCTAGAGGGATTACAGTGACTACCTTTATTGGCGATATATGGTTCATACCCGGGACCCAATTTTGGTGGATAATTATTTAAATAACTTTGGGTGATTTATACTTGTTTGGGTGAATTGTATTGTTTGACTACTAGCTATCTCATGCACACACACACACACACACATATATATATATATATATATATATATATATATATATATATATATATATTGCACTTAGGCGGGACTTTCTCAGATCTATTTGATGGGATCGTTGGTCTAGTTGGAAGACCAGAGGAGGATCTCAGATCCATTTGGTGGGGATCATCGGTTCAGATGAGGGATCAAGGATCGTGGAAGAAATCAATAACATACCTCTGATATCCATAAAAACATATATATATATATATATATATATATATATATATATATATATATATATATATATATATATATATATATATATATATATTACACTTAGGCGGGACTTCCTCAGATCTATTTGATGGGATCGTTGGTCTAGTTGGAAGACCAGAGAAGGATCTCAGATCCATTTGGTGGGGATCATCGGTTCAGATGAGGGGTCAAGGACCGTGGAAGAAATCAATAACATACCTCTGATATCCATAAAAACATAGTACCACATGCATATAGGTGAAAGAGTTGGTACATAATAGCATTGGATTTGTTGATAATGATATTTGTATTTGTACTTGTGTATGTGTTTGTGTATTAGTATTATTATTATATTCGTTTATCATCCTATTTCTAAATTTTATCGTTATTACTTGTAAGTGTATTCTCACCCCTGTTTGTGGTTGTGGTGTCTATACTCTTAGGGAGTACAAACAATTAGGTACAAGAGTAGCCGCTTGAGTTAGAGGATGGCGTTGATGCCTCTTTAGATTTTATCATTGGGTATTAGAGCAGTTGCTCTGATATGTAGCACTGGGGATGTGGATGTTATTCGTTATTTGTGTTATGCTTTATTTATGTTGGAGTTTTTGGTTGTTAAGACTTTTCTGGTGCACTTGTTTATTTTCGTTGCTTACTTTTACATGACTATTTAGTATTTGATGTTTTTATGCTATGGTGCAGCATGCGTGACACTTTAATTGTGGATTTTTATTTGGATTATTTTATTAAATGTCGAGTCGAGGATTAGAGTGTTACATATGTCACATTCTTTAACAATGAAGTGAGCATCTTTAAATAAAGTGGGTTAATATAATCCTGACAGGAGAACTTTGGCTACTGTCATATCACCACTAAAATATCCTTCATACTCTGAGTTATGACAAGCCTTGAGGATGTCCCCTTTCTCTCCTTCTGGGATACACCTTTGGATTAATCCACTCATCCTCTTTCTGTAAAGTAAGGATCATCCCACAAATACAACCTGCAATCATGTAATTTTTTTTCTTTCTATTATAATCAAAATCACTAGGTATCACACCACCTTCCAAATGATTTGCATAATCTACAAACCATGGAACACTAGCAATTGCTAAGATGCATTTATCAACAAATGCATCCTGTATGGGATGTCTCTTTTATGTTTTCTCAATTGGGGACATGCGGGACAAGTGATCAGCAACAATGTTCTCACATCCCTTTTTATCCCTGATCTCAAGGTCAAACTCTTGAAGCAAAAATATCCATATCAAGAGCCTTGACTTAAATTCCTGTTTAGTAATCAAATACTTTAAAGCAGCATGGTCAGTATACACAGTAGTTTTAGACCCTAGTAAGTAAGATCCGAACTTGTCAAAAGCATAAACAACAACTAACAATTCCTTTTTCGATAGTTGCATAATTCAGTTGAACAGGATTCAAAAGATGACTAGAATAATATATCACATGCAACAACTTTTCTCTTCTTTGTCCTAAAATAGCGCTTACTGCAATGTCACTTGCATCACACATGATCTCAAAAGGGAGATACCCATACGAGGCAATCACAATAGGTACATAAACCAACTTACTCTTTAATGTCTCAAATGAAGCCATACACTCTTCGTCAAAAGTGAACGGTTATCTTTTACAAGTAGATTAGTTAAAGGTTAGCCATTTTTGAAAAATCCCTTATGAACCTACAATAGAAACCTGCATGTCCTAAGAAACTTCTTATTCCTTTCTCATTCACAAGATGTGGGAGATTAGCAATCATCTCCACTTTTGCTTTGTCAACAACTTCTATTCCCTTGCAAGAAATTTTATTACCCATCACTATACCTTCTTGTACCATAAAATGACACTTCTTCCAATTCAAAATCAGGTTTGTTTGTTGGCACCTTTCTAAGATAAGATACAAGTTAGTTAAATGGTTATCCAAAGAAGAACCAAAAACAAAAAAATCATCCATAAACACTTCAACATGCTTTTCAAGCATGTCAGTGAAAATGGATGTCATACATCTTTAAAAATTAGCAGGGGCGTTACACAACCCAAATGGCATTCTTCTCTAGGAAAAGATACCATAAGGACATGTGAACGCTGTTTTCTATTGATCTTCCAGGGGCACAACAATCTGGTTATATCCCGAGTATCCATCCAGAAAAAAATAATACTCATTACCGACGAGCCTCTCCAATACCTGATCAATGAAAGGGAGAGTTAAATGATTTTTTTCTTGTTGCGGTGTTGAGCCTTCTATAATCAATACATATTCTCCAACCAGTTACTGTTCGAGTGGGTATTAATTCATCTTTCTCATTCATTATTACCGTTGTTCCTCCCTTTTTTGGCACCACATGCATGGGACTCACCCATGAACTATCAGATATATGGTAAATCAGACCTGCATCTAACAATTTCACCAATTCCTTTCTTACTACCTCTTTCATTGTTGGATTCAATCTTCTTTGCAGTTGAACCATTGGTTTATGATCATCTTCCATCAGTATTTTGTGCATGTATATTTTTGGGTTGATCCCTTTCAAGTCCTCAATGGTCCATCCCATAACACTTTTGTATTTATTGAGCACATGTACCATTATCTCTTCCTCTTTTTGGTGTAACCCGAAACTTATGATTGTCGGACAATTCTTTGCAGTGTCCAAAAAGACATATTTCAGATTCTAAGGTAACTGCTTCAACTCTATACCTTTTTCTGATTCCTCTATGCTCCTTGCTTATTGTGGTGCTTTTAAATCCTCCCACCATTGTGGTTTGGATCTTGGCCATTGAGGTTGTGCTTCCAACATAGCTAACACTTATTTCTCTATTTCATCCTTATTCTCTTTTATTTCTTAAGCAGAAAGGCTAAGGACTCTTTCTAAAGGCAACTTAAATATTTGGTTCTGAATAGACTGAGCAATCACTATGTCTAACACCTTAACTATATTACTAGTCTCCACATCATCTTTATACCTCATAGTATTCTGGACATCAATTTTCAATTCTTCATCATAAACCTTAAGGGTCACAGTTCCATCCTCTATGTCTATCATACATCTTCCTATTTATAGAAATGGTCTTCCTAAAATAAGTGGAATCTCTTCACCTTTAGACATTTCAAGAATCACAAAATCATCAGGAAACATAAACTTGTCTATTTTTACCAGAATATCTTCTACTATACTATAAGGTCTCTTCACTGAGTGGTATATAAACTGAAGTTTCATTCTGGTATCCTGAATAGTACCAATGCCTAACTTTCTATAGATAGAAAAGGGCATAAGACTCATACTAGCTCCCAAATCAATAAGCGCCTTCTTGAATTGTATATCTCCAATAGTGCATGGAATGGTGACATAGTCCATATCTTTATCTTTCACATGAATCTTCATACCTTGCAAGATAATATTGCATGTTTCAGTCAAAAGTATAAGCTCAATGTCAGTGGTGCGTTTCTCGGAGATGATATATTTCATGAACTTAACATATATAGGCGTTTACTCGAGTTCCTCAAAAAAGGGATATTCATTTCAAGCTTCTTGAACATCTCTAGGAACTTCTCAAAAGTATTTTCATGTTAATCCTTCTTCTTTGGTCTTTGGGGATATAGGAGTTGGATGACAAGTTCTGGCTCTTTCTGTTTTTCCTTCTCAACCACTTTTGGTGTGACCACTTCTTCAGGACTTTTCTAATTATCCTTAATTTCCAGATCTACCTATAAAATAGGTTCTTCTTCCATTGATTTGTCTTCAAGACTCTCAGTTGTTTTCCCACCTCTTGTTATCATAACATCCACATTGTTAGGTTCTCTTGGATTTGTCACAGTTGCACTAGGAAGGGAACCATGTGCTTGAGAACCAACTATTTTTTATGATATCCGACCCAAATGAACTTCAAGGTTCTTATTAGAAGTTGTATTGTTCCTTTGGTTGTTTCTTGTCCATTATTGGAATTGGGAGTTTTGAGCGGCCATCTTTTCAATGGCTATTTCCCAATCTTCCTTCTTGGGAGCTTGTTGCTAATATTATTGTTGGAATTGATTCTGGTAGTTTTGTTGGGGTTGGTACTGTTATTGATTATGATATTGAATAGGACCCTATTTTTGAACATTCCCGTGCTAATATTTCTAGGAGAATTTTGGATGATTCTTCCAACTTGGGTTGTAAGTATTAGAGTAGGGATTGTTCTAATTTAGATAATTCACTTCTTCTGTTTATTGCGTAATAGCAACACAGTGCATGGAAAATGAGGACCACCACAAATATCACAACTAACAGCTTGAACCTGTTGAACTTTAGCCATCTGTTAAAAACCTAAATTCATTGCTTTGAGTCTTATTTCAACTTCACCAGCAACTCGGTCTTCCATTTTTATACTATAAATAACAATTTTCAAATCTATGACTCCCTCTAGCTTGCTTGTACACCTATCATACAACTACAAGTGTTTATTTGCAGTTATGGCTTCTATTATCTTCTTGATACCATTGGCTGTTATAAAGTTAGATGAGATACCAACAATTGTATCAATCAGTTGTTTAGTCTTCAACCCGAGCCCATTAACAAACACCTGCATCTGTTTAGTTTGATCTAAGTTGTGAGTAGAACAAGCAATAAATAATCTCTCGAATCTCTTATAAGAATCACCCATTGATTAACCTTCTTTATGCTTAAAGTTCATGATATCATATATTTTCCTGAGAAAAACTGAAGCAGGAAAATACTCATTAAAAAGGTTTTTTCCATCTCTTCCCAAGTGGTGATGCTATCAATTAGAAGAGAATAAAACCATTCTTCAGCATCTTTAGATAGGCTAAACGAAAACATTCTCAACTTTTTGGCTTCTTCAGAGTGCCCATTTATCTTTAAAGTAATAATCATAGTAAGAAACCTTAGCATATGTTTGTTTGCATCTTCATTAATTTTTTTCAATGAAAGGTCTTTTCTCGATTGACGGATAATGGTTGGGTGCAACTGAAAATTTAGAACATTCACCGGTTAGTTAACTATTATTAAACGACCTCCTGGGGTGTTTGATCTTCCATAATCCCTAAGAAGTATTTCTTCTTATGGTGCAGCCATAACCAGTTCTTCTACTTCTCTATCTGATTATGTATCTGAGTGGGGCTTTATATCTGAATGGTCAGAGTTGATTACCTCTTGATCTGTCAGTCTTGCTTGCCTGGCTTGTCTAAGCCAAGCGTGCAATGTTCTTTCTGGTTCTGCGTCAAAAGGAAAATCAGCTGAGGATTCTCCTCGCATACAAACATCAGACAAATATTAGTAGTAATAGAATTCTAATATAAATAATAATAAAACTGAAATAAATTTTTTAGTTGCAGAGAGCCAAAATTTTAACTAAAATAAAACTATGAACTCTATAATCTTTGACAGTCCCGGACAACGGTGCCAAAAACTTGATCGGTAAACTAGCAAGTGTACTAATCTTTCAATGTAGTAGCAAGGAAAATTCCGGAAATATCAATCTCCAGGACTGCATGGCGATACAGTGTCCATGCTCTAAATTAGTTTTAAAAACTTGGGGGTTTTGGATTGTTGTTTTTAAAATAGAAAATAAATTCCAATTAACAGTAAATAAAGCATTTGAACAATTTGAAAATAATATAAGTGAATATGCTAGGGAAAGTGTATGATTGGAGTCTTCAAAAATAGTAACCTGACCTTGCAACAATTTATTTTAACAATACTGACTACCGGTCCTTAAGGGTGTTTACTCCTATGTCCTTAGTGAGAAAACATTTAATCATTCGAATTAACTCATATGTCCATAGTGAATTACTGAAAAAATTAAGAATTATTTTAATCAAGAATATTCCGGTTTCCATAGGGTATCCCTAGTCCTATATGATATATACTATGAAATACTCTCAATTGAGCGCTCACAATAGTGATACAGCCTAAATAGTAACCGTAAAACAAACTCAATATTTATGAAAGAGAAAACATTAAGAACAAATTGAAAGTAAATCAAATATCATCAAATTATTGTCATTACAAGGTTTAAATCAGAATTATCTCACAAATCCGAATCAGGAACACCCCCTAACATTGGGGGGTTTAACTACTCATAATGGTAAAGAAAAACAAAATAAAAGATGTAGACATTACAAACTAATGGATGAAAAGAGGTATTCAATCACTTAGGGTTCATGAAATCCTTGATCCACCATAAAAATATGAGTTCTCCATCCTTCAAAACGTGTTCTTGCAGTGAAAATTCGTCTAACCCTTGGAAATTCACATTTTTCAACAAAATAGGTAAAGTTTGGGCTTTTCAGATCTAGTCCGTGTCATACGCGTATGGCCTTATCTAGTATGTGTATGACATAATTTTTCTCTACCTCATACGCGTATGGCACAGGGTAAGGCGTATGGCCTAGCTGGACCCATACACGTAAGGGTCTGGCCTACCTTTGGGTGCCTGCGCTGGGAGCCCCCATACGCGTATAGGTCACCTCATACGCGTACGGGCAGGGGACTGCTTTTTGGGTCTTCTATATTGTTACATTTATGGGGCTTGGTAGGGATGAGTGGTCATACATGTGTGATATCCCTCATACACGTATGGGCAGAAGATGTGCAAAACTCTTTTTTTCCTTCTGCTCATGCATTTTTGTCTGGATCCTCCTCTAATCAATTTCCTCTTGATTTTTCAGACTTGTAAACACATGAAACACTATCCCAGGTGCGTAAAATTACTCATAAATAATAAAACTACAATAGATCAAGACATGACCGAAATCTACTAAAAATAGACCTATGCTACTATCAAACAAACAATAATTCACATGCATTTGACATTCAAATGATGATAAATATAACATAAATGGTGACTAATCACACGACATGCAGGCCACATTTACATAGAGGCGACATTCAGAGATGTCATTTTTCCACCTTCCTATAAGTAATATGACCATCACCTTGTATGACGTCATATGTCTCCTACATCTTCCAGTAAGTGGAAAATTACTGGGCCACAAAAGGGTCAGTCGAGAGAAATTTGTCGAGATGATGATCACCTATTTGGGGGCTGACCCGACTAAGGAGAAAAATGAGGTAGCTGACACCAAAGGTGCTCATTCTAGATTTAGGTTTTTGGAAAAGCTTTACAAATACCACTTGTAGTGGGCTAAGGAAGTGAAGGTGATGATATGCATGTCGACTATAATCAGATTTGTGCGTTTTCTTGGTTGGCACGTCCAATTTTATGGACAAGAGTGTAACTTATGTCGATGTGCTATACATTAAGTACTTCATCTATTTGATGGCGACTCATAAGTACAACTAGGGGGCCGCTTGTTTGGTCTACTTGAACTCGAAGCTGAGAGAGAGTTGTCTTTGGAAGGCAAAGCAAATGATATGGAGTTGCACACTTCTTAGGATAATTTACTGTTACTAATATTTCCATAATTCATTTGTTACATTTGATATTAAATATTGTATCTTGGTAGCCTGGTATTTATAGCTAAGTGAAAAGTCAACAAATTGAATGGTCAAGCTACGTTGACATTGCTGAGTACCTATAAGCTCAAGCCCGAAAATTCAACAGAGTGGCTGTTTTAACTCGTTGGTTCAACTAAGTTGCAAGGGGAGTCAAAAGCAATAATGGTTTGGAAGAGTCTCAAGAACAAATACACAAGATTGGGATCACTCTCTCTTCCAAACATGTTCAAAATGTTGAAAGATTACATAACAACCTTTCGAACGAAGTTGAAGTCGACACTTTTAAATGTTAAGGACTTAGGATATTTCTAATTCCTAAGACTTAGTGATTTGGAAATGTGCCCACTTTTTGACAGAGGAAATTAATGCCTTCAGTGATGCTTATCGCTAGTTATCACCATGTTATGGTTGGTTTTCAGCAGCTACAGCCTTGAAGATGCATGAGGGCAAGTTGGAAGACGAAAGCCTAAGTAGTGGGACATATGTCAGATTTATAAGGTTTAACTGGGTTCAACGATTTCCTTTATAATAGTATATAATTCAATCTCATGCATTGTAATCAGGGTCAAAAATTCTCATTAATTTCTTTTTAGAACCAAAGTACCCAAGTCACGGAGCGAACATGTTGTGAGACATGTGAGTCTGTGTCCAACAATTTAAACTTTTTGCAAATCTTTTTGTATTCAAAGAATTTACATTAAATATCATTTACTTCTTTTACTTTATTTTTCATTTATTGCCTTTATTCATATTCTATCTTTTGAATTCAATTTTTCGTTATCCAAACGTTTATATCCAAGTCACACACACTTTTCACTATAATTTGTCTTTGCACAAGCTGTCTTTTAGATTTTTTGAGTTAATCTTTTAAGTGAACTAAACTCATTATTGTTTAATAAAAACACCGGTAAACAAATTGGAATGCCTAGTGGGACCCTTTTGTGTAAAGAGTTTAATTTTTTACAAAAAAATTGTATCTCTTTTGTCCAAAAAATTTGTTATTTGTTTATGAAATGGCTTTGGTTGTCGAGTGTGTCTGCGTTTGAGGAGTGGCAAATTTCTTCCTGAAATGGCATGGCCACCATCTAAGAACCTTCCCCTCCCCAGAATAATGCTCTGAACTTAAAAGAATAACCAGTTGAATCGATGATGGGCAATGTAGGAACTTTAACTTCTATTGGAGAAATGACTACTGTTATAAGTCAGATACTGTATCACCATAAATGATAGCGTCCTTACCACAAGTAACAAGCGTTCCCATAACTCCTAGGTTTATGCAAAATATGACAGGAGACCAAAGGCCTCCTTTTCCCTCGAGTTTCACATTACCTCAAAATGGTAGGGAACAACCATATGGTATGCCGACTGTGATGATGGCAAGCCTTCACCCTAGTGCATCTATGTATGTAGATAATGCAATGGATACTACATCCCATGTAAATCCATACTTAGCATCAAGGTATGTGATTAATAAATTTGGTCTCATGGCACAACCACCGGGAGGGTTAGCGTATATTACTTCAAGGATGACATCCTTAACCAATAAGTTTATCAAGTCTGTAAGGCAACAAATGGACGAGAGTAATCACTAAATGGTTAACATGTTGACACAATAAATAGCCATAATGTGTAGTCCTTTGATTCAAAACACTAACCACAGTTACCAACCGTTTGCACAACAGATAGGTAGAATCATTGATTTCTTTGGTGCTCCTCCAACACCTATTTAGCAAGTGTCCGATAACCCAATACCACAACATGCAATACCTATCAAACCACCCATAACTAGGGTAGTAGAGGGAAACTAAGGCCAAAATGGCCCTGAGGTAGTAATGGTATATAAGAATTAAGATGTCGACCAAGTAATTATAAATGGCCAACAAAAAAATTGGCGGGACAAAAGAATATAACTAATGTGGTTGAACAAATTTTTGCCCAAAATGGCCTCAATATTGGTATGCATAAACCAAAAATTTCCTATACACTAACCGATCATGTATTGTAGATTGAATTACCAAGGGGTTGGAAAATCTCTAAGTTTAGTAAGTTTGCAAGGGATACTAATGAATCCACTATCGAACATGTGGCACGATATTAGTCAGAGGCAGGAGACATAACTAATAATGAGAATTTGAAGATGAATTATTTCCAAATTCTCTCACAAAGATGCTTCCACAAGGTTTACCACCTTACCCCCACGTTCCATATGCAGTTGGAACCAGTTAGAAAGGGTATTCCATGAACAATTTTACATGGAACAATCCAAGATTAGCCTCAAAGAGTTATCTAGTGTGAGGTGCAAGGTGTCTGAATCAATAGATGATTACCTAAACAGGTTCAGGATATTGAAAGCAAGGTGCTTCTCTCAAGTGCCCAAACATGAATTAGTCAAACTGGCTGCATGAGGTCTAGATTATTCCATTAGGAAGAAATTAGATACCCAATATTTAAGAGACATGACCCAATTAGCAGATAGAGTTTGATAAATTGAACACTTAAAGGATGAAAAGGCTAGGTCAAGCAAATACCATAAAAAAATAAAAAGTAGCCTACGTCTAAATAGAAGAATTTGACTAGATATCAGATACTATCTGTGTCAAAGAGGGTGAGGTTAATCTGGCAGAGTTAAAGTCAGAGCCACCTTAAACTTGTAAGTTGTTGAAACCTTTAAACAAGAAGAATATGTTGGAACAAAATTGATTTGTACTATATCTATAAGGTTTAGATGTTAACAAAGTATTTAAAGAACAATAAAGTATACTAAAAAATGTTCAAGTGTGCATAACCATAAACTAAAATTTCTAAAGAGAACCTAGTACAGGTATTGAGAATGGATATTTAAAGAGAAGTAAGATCCAGATTCTGAAAGATCGGAAGCTTAAGACAAGACTATGAAGATTTAGACTCTGAATGAAGTCAACCTCTAAAGATCCAGAATCTGAAGAGTCATCTTCTGAAGATCCAGACTCTGGAGACTCAGACTCTAAAGATCCATTCAATTCAAGGATCTAGGAGATTTTTATAGGTCATTATCAAACACTGAGGGCATTTTGTCTTCTTCTGATCACATGAAGACTTACACAAAAATCTTCATAAGATAATTGGGATGCAATGTATAATTCCTTTTGTAGTAAACAAATTTAAAATGAGCTTTCAACAATATTAAGCATATCAAGAAACATCTCAATGTCTCTGGATCAAGCTTCTTAATGATTCTCTTGTGCAAACTCTTCAATGAATATTTTATTTGTCTCTATATAAGGAGCTGAAGAGTTGGAGAAAAATAATGAACCTTTAACAATAAAAGAGATGTTACCCTGCCAAACAAAAATCACAAGTTTAACTTAGAATTTCTTAACACTTGTTTATTATTAGAAATTCTTAAGTCATAAAGAGTATTTATGTGTTGTATTTTGTCTACACCTCTGATTGTATATCAAGTGTATTTTTTCATAATCTCTTAACTGTAAGTTAGAGTTTAAGAAGTATCTTGCTTGTATGCTTAAGCATTTGAAGTCTTTGTTAAGTTCTTGAGCATGTAAAGTCCCTTGCTTGTGTGATTGAGCATTAGAAGTCTCTTACATGTGTGTTTTAACATTAGAAGTCTATTTCTTGTGTACTTGAGAATTAGAAGTCTCTTAATTGTGTGTTTGAGCATTGGAAGTCACTTGCTTTGTGCTTGAGCAATTGTAACCGATTTTGATTATAGTGAAATCTTGGAAGTGCAAGGGGACTGGACTACTCTCGATTTGTGGGAGGAACTAGGATAATTATTTGTGTATCTCTTTCTTTCATTTCTATTTCTGAACTATTTTATTCTGCTACTGAACACTTAACTTTGATTCAGATTCTAGACCGTGTGTTCAGAATCTGATAAGAGATTTTTAGAAAAAGAAAGAAAAACCTAACACAATTCAACCCCTTGTTGTATTTTTCTCACCTTTAGTTGCCATCAGAGCATAATTTGTGCTTTTAACACTTAACCATAGTACAAAAAGACCCTGAGACAAAAACACGACCAATATGTTTGAAACCTCTGGTCCTAGAAACACTACTATTATAAACCATGATTATAGTACCTCTGAAAAGAATAACTATACAGCTAGACCTCTAACTTTCAGTGGAGACTCTATATAGTTTGAATGGTGGAAGAGTAAGATGTACACTCACATCATAGGTCTTGATGATGAGATGTGATACATTTTTGAAGATGGCATTAATATTCCAATTAATTGATTATGAATGGTAATTGATAGAAAAATTCTCACACATGCTCAAAAGAAGACTTATAGGAAACATCACAGAGTTATAGTCATTTTGCTAGATGCTCTACCTCACTCTGAGTACATCAAGATTATTGACAAATATACTGCTAAAACCATCTTTGAATCCTTATGTGCTACATATGAAGGAAATCAGCAAGTAAAAGAGGAAAAATCTAACCTCTGGGGTCAATAATATGAGCTGTTCAGAATGAAAGAAGATGAAGATACTGAAACCATACTTTTAAGGTTTCAAGTTTTGGTATCTGGTCTTCAAGTTTTGAACAAGAGTTATACAACTTTTGATCATGTCAAGAAGATTCTTAGGAGTCTTCCTATTAGATACAGACCAAAGGTGACATCCATTAGAGAAGCCAAAGACTTAAACAATATAAGTCTTGAAAGCCTAATAAGAAATCTCCAAAGTCATGAGACGAATCTTAATGGAGATGAACCCGCCAAGAAATAAAATTCTATTGCTTTGAAATATGTTGCTCAACCTGCTAAGTCTCCTAAAATATGGGAATCTGAAGAAGCAACTCATGTAAGGACTTCATAAGAAGATTTTAATGATGAAGAAATGACATTTATTATCAAAATATTCTAGTATCTGGAAAATAAGAACAAAATAATCTTAGGAAGAAGCCGTGGCTTCAGAGGATCAAGCTCTGGAGAAAAGAAAGAACACCGGAAGGAATATTTCAACTACAAGAAGCCTGGTCACTTCATTGCTGACTATTCAAAGTTGCAGAAGGACAAGTCAAAGGAAGAAAGTTATCAGAAGGACAACTTCAGAAACAAGTTCAATAAGACTACCATGCAAACATGAGATGAACCTGACAATGAATAAGTGTTAGAGAAAGATGAGGAAAAAGTCAATCTAGCTCTGATGACTCTTACATCTTCAGACACAAAATCTGACTTAGATTCTGGATCAAATTGTGAAGAAGAAGATGAGGTATTTTTAAATTAACTCATTTTAATTTGATTATTTTATTCAAGACTTTATGACTCATTGTCAAGAAAAATCCATACATATGAAAATCTTGGAAAAACAATATGATATATTGAAAGATGAATTAAAACCTTCTCAAAATGAAAATGAAGCTTTAGAAAGAGATCATATTACTCTAGTAAAAGAAATGTATGATAAACCTTTTTATGAGCATGAAATGGCTCTTCAGGAGTTTATCATAATCGACTTTAACATGACAAAACGTGCATCCATGATTTATGGTGTAAGTAGGAGTAAATGAGAGGGTCTTGGTTATTCTCAAAAACCTTCTTCTTCAAGTTCTGGAAAAGAAATGGTTAGATTCCTATTTTGCACCTATTGCTAACAAAGCAAAGGTTCTCAACCAGTCATAATCTGAAACTGTAGAGTCAAAGGTTATGAAGAAATTAGAACCTGAGACTTCAAAGTCAAAGGTTCTAAAGAAACCAGATATAAAAACTCTAAAGTCAAAGGTTCTGAAGAAACTAGAACATAAGGTACCAGAGTCTAAGGTTCTGAACCAAAGGTGAAATTCTGGTATCAGATATGAGATGTCGAAGGTAATGTCACGACAATAATATCGGAATAATACAAACAGGATAAAGATAAAGAATAGTAATGCAAGAGACATAAGCAATTGTTAACCCAGTTCGGTGCAACTCACCTACGCCTGGGGGCTACCAAGCCAGGAAGTAAATCCACTAAATAGAATCAGTTTAAAGACTCTCAGTAAACTACACAAGTTACAATCTTTTTCACCTAATCTCTACCCATATGACTTCTACCTAAGAACTCTTAGATATGAGATCCCACTCACTCCCCCTCAATCACACCAGTGATAATAAACAAGAATTACTATGAAAAGAAGACACTCTTCAAAGATACACACTTGATCTTACTTAGCAACTTCAATCAAGTAGACACACACTCATGCTTAAAAGCTTAGAGTGACAAATTACAACTCAAAAATCAGACCAATTCAATCATCTATGGATGAATTGAATGGCTTACAAGTCACACGACCACACAAGACTTAAACCCTTATTCTCTCTCAATATTTCGCTCTGTATTTCTTGTGTATCAAATCAGGTTTTCCATGTCCTTTTTATAGAAGCATTCAGCTAGGCTTGGACATCATAAAACCCTAAAACTATTTTCCATTCAAATCTTCTTATGAGAGTTGCTTAGATATCTTTGGAAAATAAGTTAATCACGTTGTAATCATTGATTGATAGTGTTTGCAATTAACTCATCAATCAAACATAGATTGCCATTAAAAGCGCAATCACATAACACATAACATTCAGACTGAATGTTCTGTGTACATATGTCATGACATCGGGACTGACATCCTGGAACAATCCTGCATAATTCCATTTTAAATATCCAGCAGGTGCATTATATCAGATGTCATGACATCGGGTATGACATCCTGAAACAATCCTGCATAATTATATTTTAAACCTCCAACAGGTACAAGATATCTTATGTTAAGACATCACATGTAACATCTTGTGAACACTCTTTATTTTACCAAAATTGCTGCCAACACTTAGAACCAACAAACTCCACCTTTGGCAAATTTTGGCTAAAACATATATCAGTCCATTTTGTTCACAAGAAAAAAACATCAGCAGTTAAACAACATAACAACGTTTAAGCAGCAGCAGAAGCAAACATAATTACTAATTATAGTAGCAACTAGTAAAACACACATAACACATGGGTACTTCTTCTCCCCCTAAGTCTGTTCAATACAGACATCTCCTTAATCACCTGTAACATTCAGAGTTACCCTCTGACATCTCCTTTAACATCACCTGTGCAACATAAAACATGCATAGAACATCAGACATCTCCTCCAACATCACAGAACAGAACATCATTCTGTTCAACATCAGACATCTCCTTCAACATTAACTGTTCATCTGTTTAACCTAGCTAGCTACATCAGCACTGCAGATCTCCACGTCCACATATTTAACTGCAACTCTTCACATAATCACTTCTCCCCCTTTTTAGCCAAAATAGACCAAAAGTGACCAATTAGACAAAATAAATGTCAATTAGTCTAGCAGAGAATGTCACAAGGGATGTTATAACATATAAAATGTTAAAACATAAATGTCAGGTGGTACAAACCATAATTATACATAACTGCAATAGCTGAGATAATCAAAAATCCATGGAACTCATAAAGAGCCCAAATATTACATCAAGGCATCAGAAAAGACTGCAAAAAATTACAAACATTTAAACATAAAAACAACAAATCATCCAAGCATCCAAAACATCCAAAACAACATCTAGAACAACATCATAAACAGCATCCAGAACACACATCATATACAGGGGGACCACAACTTAGTCCGAGGAGGTAGCATCTTCTTCACCTTCAGATTCAGAACTGCCACTAGATTGATCTTGAGAATTGGACCTCTCACTTGAGGTATGGGCATCTGAATCCTTGGCTTCACCAACCTTATCCATCTCTTCTTGCTCCAAGCTACTAATGAGAACCTCTAAAGCCTCTTCCCTAGCCTTGGCAACCCTAATCCCAGTTTCTAGCTCCTTACAAGTTTCTTTCAATTGAGCAATCAAGCCACCTTGAGAGGCTGGGTCCTTCCTTGCAGATGTCATGACAATATCATTGACATGGCTTCCTTCAAATAACTTGTAGTGAATGGACAATGGAGGCTTCCTTCTGCTGGGGATATCAGTTGTGTTTAGAATACCAGGCTGATGGCTTAAAATAATTCCACAAATGATAGAGGCAAAGGCAATAGGCAGCTTTACTGCATTAGTGGAGGCATGTCTAACAATTTGTTCAAACATGAACCTTCCAAAATCAAAGTTGAGGCTGGTTCCAATAGCATAAATTATCCTTCCAAGACCACTAGAGATAGTTGAGATATGGTTTGTTGGCACCCAGTTAGCTGAACCAATCTTATGCAAGATGGCATACTTTACAGTTAATTTTCCAGCTGATAGATGCTTTTTGCTTGGCCATTCCTTGACTTGGCCAGCAGTGATTGTCCTACAGACTTCATTGTCTGTAGCCTCTAACTCCACAGCTCCTTCAGTTCTTCTCCCTAGGAACTTATTGATTATGGTTGAGGAGAACCTTACACACCTTCCTCTCACAAAGACCTTGCAGAATTCTTTGCTACTCTTGTCAGAAATATCCTCTAGGATATTCACCATAAACTCCTTCACTAAACCTTCAAAACATGAGGGTAAAACAACAACTATTTTCATCAAACCAGCAGTCTTAATCAATTCCATAACCTTCTTCACTTCTACAGCCTCCTTCCCTAGCTCCCTCTCAACAGCAACTCTCCTCTGTATAACAAATTTCCACTTGGCAGCCCCATCTTCCAGATGGAAGGAAATGTTGTCCAAATGCACAGCTGCAACCTTGGCTGGAGACTTTTTAACAGTTTGCCTTTTAGCAGGAGAGATGTATGGGACATCGTCTTCAACATCATCTTCAGAATCTGAGCTTTCGCTGACCTTCCTCTTCTTGACCTCTACTTTACTCCATGATTTAGAAGGTCCTACACCAGCAACCTTCTTACTAGTTCTGGCTGTCAACAACTCAGCCATAAACTTGTCTTTCCTTGTCTTCATTTTATTTGTAACACTTGGTTTTAAATGGTAGACCAAGGTGTCATCTTCCTTTTCTGAACTCTCTTCCTCCAAATCAATAACCTTCTCAGCAGTTTCATGAGAAACATCTACTGGTTTCTTACTAGGCAAGGTTTTACCTAGAGAGCATAGTCCCTCAGCAACCATGTCTTTCTCTAATCTAGATGAATCATCATCTTTCTCAGTTTGAGGTTCCACCTCAGGTGAGGGGTCCCTTCTATACAGAGGGGTCGAAACACCCTTGACTGAATGTCCTTCATTTAGGATCCTAGTTACCAGGTTCCTAATGACATGATATGTATAGTGCATGTCATCCTTAGGTGGAGGGTTATCAGAAAAGTTACCTTGATTGTTTCCTTTCGTGGAAGAAGGACCAGGGACGTCGCCTGGGATTACAGAAAGAGGAATAACCTCCAAAATATCTTCATCTAGAAACTCCATGGAGGGAGTCCTTGCTTTGTGAGTGGGTTTTGAACCAGAGGATGAGAGATGTTGTGACATTTTGTTGAACTTTTGAGAAGATTTTTGGTGCCCTAGAAGAGATGGTCTGAGAAGTTTGATGAAGAAGGAAGTGGTTATGTTGAGGTAGCATGTGAAAATGGTATAGATGCTAGTTCCAATACAAGGTAGTGATTTACCATAAATGGGACACTTTCTTTTAAGTGGACAGACAATATTTTTATTCCCTTTTCCGCTCCACTTTAATTGCTAGAAATTCTCATGAATACAAATCCCCAATTTCCCTCTTAAACATTCAAACTGATTAGCATCCAAAGCTTTTATAAATATGTCAGCTAATTGCATTTCAGTAGTAACATGCTCCAGTGCTATGATTTTATCTTCCACATGTTCTCTAATAAAGTGATGACGAATATCAATGTGCTTTGTCCTGCTGTGCTGAATAGGATTTTTGGAAATATTTATAGCGCTCAGGTTGTCACAGTACAATGTCATGACATCTTGTGTGACATTGTATTCAACCAATATTTGTTTCATCCAAACCAGTTGAGAACAACTACTCCCAGCTGCTATGTATTCAGCTTCAGTAGTGGATAGGGACACACAATTTTGTTTCTTGCTAAACCATGATATCAAATTGTTCCCAAAGAAGAAACATCCTCCTGATGTGCTTTTCCTATCATAAGCACTTCCAACCCAGTCAGCATCATAGTAACCAGTCAGCATGGATCCAGAACCATGAGTATATAACATTCCATAGTCACTAGTGCAATTGACATATTTCAGTATCCGCTTCACTTGGTTTATGTGACTGACTTTTGGTTCAGCTTGATATCTTGCACAAACACCTACAACAAATGCAATGTCAGGTCTGCTTGCTGTGAGATATAGCAGACTTCCTATCATACTTCTGTATAGACTTTGATCTACACTAACACCACTTTCATCTTTGGAGACCTTCACATGTGTAGGAGCAGGTGTCCTTTTATGCCTTGCATTCTCCATGCCAAACTTCTTAACAATGTTCTTGGCATATTTGCTTTGAGATAGAAAGATATAATCTTCCATCTGCTTGACTTGTAGCCCAAGAAAGTAGGTCAGCTCTCCAACAAGGCTCATCTCAAACTCAGACTGCATTTGTCTAACAAAATGTTTGACCATCTGCTCTGACATCCCACCGAACATAATATCATCTACATATATTTGTGCCACCATGAGATTCCCTCTTTCATTCTTCACAAATAGGGTCTTGTCAATACCTAATTTCCTGTATCCATTGTCAGTGAGGAACACTGTGAGTCTCTCATACCAAGCCCTAAGAGCTTGCTTCAAACTATAGAGGGCTTTCTTCAATCTGTACACATGCTTTGGAAGATTTGGATCTGTGAATCCTTTAGGTTGTTCAACATATACTTCCTCATTTAAGTAGCCATTCAAGAAGGCACTTTTTACATCATTTGGAACAGTTTGAATTTTAGAATACATGCCACTCCAAGCAATAATCTAATGGACTCAAGGCGAGCTACAGGAGCAAATGTTTCATCAAAGTCCACTCCTTCAACTTGAGTATATCCTTGTGCTACTAATCTTGCTTTGTTTTTAGTAACAACCCCTTGTTCATCAGATTTATTCTTATACACCCACTTTTTACCTATGACATTTACTCCTTCAGGTCTAGGAACCAGTTCCCATACTCCATTCCTCTTGAATTGACCTAACTCCTCCTGCATGGCATTGATCCAAAACTCATCAGTCAAGGCTTCCTTGACATTCCTAGGTTCAATCTTGGACACAAAGCAGCCATGTGAGATCACTTCCCTTGATCTAGTAGTGACCCTTTTATTTGGATCTCCTATAATGATATCTTTGGGATGATCCTTCTGAACTCTGATGGAGGGTGATTTTGTCATCTTCAGGTTTAGCTTGAGGAGGTTCACTCTCCTTATTTTTGTATGAGAAGTCAATTGGGGAATCATTCAGGGATGTCTCGACATCGTCTGTGACATCAGTCTGTTGGTCATCAACCACAACATTGATAGATTCCATCATTACTTTAGTTCTGGAATTAAAGACTCTGTATACTCTGTTGTTTGTTGAGTAGCCCAAAAATATTCCTTGATCACTTTTGGGATCCATCTTCCTTCTTTGTTCACAATCAGTCAAGATATAGCATTTACTACCAAATACATGGAAGTATTTGACTGTAGGTCTTCTTCCTTTCCAGACTTCATATAGGGTTGTAGGAGTCCCTTTCTTCAATGTCACTCTATTGTGAACATAGCAGGCTGTGTTCATGGCTTCAGCCCAAAAATGGTAGGGCAATTTCTTAGCATGAATCATAGCTCTGGCTGATTCTTGAAGGGTTCTATTTTTTCTTTGCACCACACCATTTTGCTGGGGAGTAATGAGAGATGAGAACTCATGATGAATTCCTTCTAAAGAACAAAATTAAGCAAATTTGATGTTCTCAAATTCCTTCCCATGATCACTTCTAATTTTGATAACTGGACTTTCCTTTTCTCTTTGAAGTTTTAGACAAAGATCCTTGAAGACTTCAAAAACATCAGATTTTTCTCTTATAAAATTGATCCAGGTGTATCTTGAGAAGTCATCCACCACTACATATGCATACTTCTTCCCACCAAGGCTTTCCACCTACATGGGCCCCATCAAATCCATATGGAGGAGTTCCAAAACTTTGGTAGTGGTGTCATGTCTGAGCTTCTGGTGTGACATCCTTGTCTGTTTTCCAATCTGACATTCTCCACAGACTTTTCCTTCATCAATCTTCAGGTTGGGAATTCCTCCAACAGCTTCAACAGATATAATCCTCTTCATACCTTTAAGATGCAGATGGCCCAATCTTTGATGCCATATCTTCACTTCTTCTTCTTTGGACAAAGTACACATTGAAGAGTAACCAGTTTCTTGAGAACTCCATATGTAGCAGTTGTCTTTAGACCTAACTCCTTTCATGATCACTTCATTTTCTTTGTTAGTAATCAGACATTCAGTTCTAGTGAAGTTTACATTTAGACCTTGGTCACACAGTAGACTGATGCTTATTAGATTAACAGTTAATCCCTTAATAAGTAGGACATTGTCAAGGTCAGGAACTCCAGGGCAATCAAGCTTACCAATCCCATTGATTTCTCCCTTTGCTCCATCACCAAAGGTTACATAACTTGTGGCATGAGGATGAAGCCCAATTAGCAGGTTTTTTTTTCCAGTCATATGTCTGGAGCACCCACTGTCAAAATACCAATCTTCTTTGGATGAAACTCTGAAGGAAGTGTGAACTATCAAACTTATAACATAAGTCCTAGGAACCCATTGCTTTTTATTGATAGGTCTGTGATGTTTGGGTCTAGGTTGATAATGAGCAGGCTGAGGGTAACCATGCAGCTTATAGCAGAAAGATTTTATGTGGCCAAACTTCCCACAGCAATGACATCTCCATTTTTGGTGTTTCCCTTTCTACTGTCTTCCTTTATGATGTTGTGACATGTGATGTGACATCGCAGGTTTGCTATTAATATGGCTGCACTTAGGTTTGGATTTAGGTTTGCCACCAGTGTAACTGCACTCAGCCTTAGATTCATTAAATCCAATGCCAGATTTGTCTCCTATTATTTGACCAGTATGGAGAATCTTGTCTAAGGTGTCCAATCCATTGTTAAGCATTCTTACATACTTGGTCTTCTCATCCAGTTTAGAATTCAAGAGTACAACTTCAGTCTTCAACTTGGAGATGGTTTCCACATGTTCTGCCTTCTCATTCTCCAGCTGAGCTATCACTTTCTTCTGGCTTTCAACTTGTCTGCACACTTCTGCACTTCTGTGACACAACTCTCTGTAGGTAGTGGCCAGCTCTTCAAAGGTTACTTCATCATCACTTGAATCTTCATCAGAACCCCATCTTCCAGTCAAGGCAGTCACAAGATTTGCAGCCTCTTCTGTTTCACTTTCATCAGACCAAGTGGCAGCAAGACTCCTCTTCTGTTTCTTGAGGTACATTCCACATTCAGTTCTAATATGACCATACCCATCACATTCATGGCACTAAACTCCTTTTCCTTCTTTGGGCTTTTCATTTGACCTTGTTCTTCTTCCAATATTGTTGGATTTACTGATGTCAGATGCGATGTTCTTGACATTGGCCTTAGATCTTACATCCATCTTTTTCATAAGTCTGTTGAACTGTCTTCCCAACATTGCTACATCATTTTCCAAATCTTTATCAATATCTTGACCACCTTCCTCATCTTCCCCTTCAGTGTTTGACATGAAGGCTATGCTCTTGGCTTTCTTTTCATATCCATCACACATTCCCATCTCTAATGTTTGGAGGGATCCAATTAACTCATCAACTCTCATATTTGAGATGTCTTGAGACTCTTCTATGGCTGTCACCTTCATACCAAATCTCTTAGGGAGTGACCTGAGTATTTTCCTTACTAACTTTTCATCTGACATCTTCTCTCCCAGAGCTCCTGAGGCATTAGAAATTTCAAGGATATTCATGTGAAATTCATGAATATTTTCATCTTTTTTCATCCTTAAATTCTCAAACTTGGTAGTGAGCAGCTGCAATCTAGACATCTTTACTCTAGAGGTGCCTTCATGAGTGGTCTTGAGAATGTCCCAAGCATCTTTAGCCACCTCACAGTTGTTTACCAATTTGAAGATATTCTTGTCTACTCCATTGAATATAGCATTCAATGCTTTAGAGTTTCCAAGGGCTAGATCCTCCTCCTCCTTGGACCATTGTTTTTCAGGCTTCTTATCAATTGTGGCTTCTCCTTCCTTAGTAACCACTGGATGTTCCCAGCCAGTTAACACAGTCTTCCAAGACTTATTATCAAGAGATTTTAGGAAGGTTACCATTCGAGGTTTCTAGTAGTCATAGTTAGATCCATCCAAAATTGGTGGCCTGTGAGCAAATCCTCCATCTCTCTCCATAGTACCAGAAAGTATCGTCCCTAGATCTCACCCAGAACCAGAGCAGGATGCCTGCTTTGATACCAATTGAAATTCTGGTATCAGATATGAGATGTCAAAGGTAATGTCACGACACTAATATCTGAATAATACAAACAGGATAAAGATAAAGAATAGTAATGCAAGAGACACAAGAAATTGTTAACCCAGTTCGATGCAACTCACCTACGTCTGGGGGCTACCAAGCCAGGAAGGAAATCCACTAAATAGAATCAGTCCAAAGACTCTTAATAAACTACACAAGGTACAGTCTTTTTCACCTAATCTCTACCCGTATGACTTCTACCTAAGAACTCTTAGATATGAGATCCCACTCATTCCCCCTCAATCACACCAGTGATAATAAACAAGAATTACTATGAAAAGAAGACACTCTTCAAAGACACACACTTGATCTTACTTAGCAGCTTCAATCAAGTAGACACACACTCATGCTTAAAAGCTTAGAGTGACAAATTACAACTCAAAAATCAGACCAATTCAATCATCTATGGATGAATTGAATGGCTTACAAGTCACACGACCACACAAGACTTAAACCCTTATTCTCTCTCAATATTTCGCTCTGTATTTCTTGTGTATCAAATCAGGTTTTCCATGTCCTTTTTATAGAATCATTCAGCTGGGCTTGGACATCATAAAACCCTAAAACTGTTTTCCATTCAAATCTTCTTATGAGAGTTGGTTAGATCTCTTTGGAAAATAAGTTAATCACGTTGTAATCATTGATTGATAGTGTTTGCAATTAACTCATCAATCAAACATAGATTTCCATTAAAAGCGCAATCACATAACACATAACATTCAGACTGAATGTTCTGTGTACAAATGTCATGACATCGGGTCTGACATCCTGGAACAATCCTGCATAATTCCATTTTAAATATCCAGCAGGTGCATTATATCAGATGTCATGACATCGGGTATGACATCCTGAAACAATCCTGCATAATTATATTTTAAACCTCCAGCAGGTACAAGATATCTTATGTTAAGATATCACATGTAACATCTTGTGAACACTCTTTGTTTTACCAAAATTACTGCCAACACTTAGAACCAACAAAAGGCTAAGATTTTTTCAAGATATCAAACTTTTAAATCAAAAGTCTTGAATGATCCTAAGCCTTAATATATGAAATCTAAAGTTCAAAATAAGAAGAAGCCTATTATACGTAACCCAAAGGACCCATAAGACTATGGGTACCTAAATCTGAAATTGTTTTTGCATCACATTTGATTCAAGGGAGAAGCAAAGCAGCAGTCTCGGTACCTGGGCAATGGCTTCTCACGACATATGACATAAGCAAATCATATGCTCCAAACCCTAACTCTAAAAGAGGGAAGAACTATGGGATTGGAAAGAAACAAGAAAGGAAGGATCATTGGAACATGTATTATTGGTAATTCCTCTATCTCTATTAAGAATGTTTGGTTAGTATATGGATTAAAATATAACCACCTTAGCATCAATCAATTTTGTGGTAGTGGCTATGAAGTTATGTTTAATAAAACAAATGTATAGTCATGAATGAATGTGACAAGTCTATAGTGTTCAAAGGTAGGAGAAAAAGCAATGTTTATAAAATTTATTTCTCTAAATTGGTTGATTAAAAGGTAGTTTTCCTTCTATCATTGAGTGATGAAAAATGGCCCGACACAGAAGGTTAGGTCATGCTAACTAGAGATTAATATCTAAGCTTAGCAAGTTAAAACTTGTTAAATGATTGACATAACTTAATTATTACTCATATGTTCTTTGTGGAGCATGTCAAGTTTGGAAATTAATAAAACTTATTTCAAATCAAAGAACATTGTCTCTACATCCAGACCCTTAGAATTGCCCCACATTGATATATTTAGTCCAGTTCGTATTGTATCAATTTTGGGAAGAAATATGGGTTGTTCATAGTTCATGACTATAGTAGATGGACTTGGGTAAAATTCCTTAGAACTAAAGATGAATCATGTCACGTATTCAACATCTTCTACATACAAGTACAAACTGAAAAAGAATCAAAGATTTAAAAAATCAGAAGTGATCATGGGAGAGAATTTGAAAATGAGCCATTTGAAATATTTTGTGAAAAATATGAATTATCTATGAGTTCTCTTCTCCTACAACTCCACAGCAAAATGGAGTTGTAGAGAGAAAGAACATATATTTACAAGAAATGGCTAGAACCATGATCCATGAAAATAATTTACCTAAGTACTTGTGGGTAGAAGTTGTAAACACAACATGTTATGTTCATAATAGAATCTATATTAGACCTATTATGGACAAAACTTCATATGAGGTTTTTAAAGAAAGAAATCCAAGTATTTCTTATTTTCATTAGTTTGGATGTACATGTTACATTTTGAACAATAAAGTCTATCTAAAGAAATTTGATGCCAACACTCAAAAGGGTATCTTCTTAGGGTAATCTGAACGCTCACAGAAATACAAGGTGTATAACTCTGAAACCAAAATAGTTTAAGAGTCAATACACATCAAATTTGATGACAAGAAGCCTGACAATAAAATGTCACAGCTATTTGAAAATTTTCATGTATCTGAAGACACCTCAGAAGCTGGTGGTTCAGAAGCTACACAAACCTTCAGAAGCTGATGGTTCAAAAGCTAATCCAACTTCTGAAGCACATCCAGAGGAAGCCTGTTTTGAAGAAGCTCATGATGACTCATAATAAGCAACTCAATCCAGAAAGATCTCTAAGTACAAGTATTCACATCTAGAAGAGAAAATCATTAGGAACAAAGATTGTCCTCTAAAGACACGATTTGCATTCAGAGATGGACACTCAATGCTAGGACTTATCTCCATGATTGAACCTAATTCAGTTGATGAAGCCTTGTCCGATGATAGTTGGACTGTGGCAATGCAAGAAGAGATGAACCAATTTCAAAGGAATGATGTTTGGGATCTGGTACCCAAAACTAATAAGAAGAACATCATTTGAACAAAATGGTTATTCAGAAACAAGCTTAATTATCAATGAGAAATGGTAAGAAATAAAGCTAGAATTATAGCTCAAGGATACAGTCAAGTAGAAGGTGTAGATTTCTCTGAAACCTTTGCACTTGTTGCAAGGTCAGAGGCAATCAAATTAATTCTCTCTTATGCTATTAATCATAATACCGTTTTATATCAAATGGATGTTAAGAATGCATTTTTAAATGGTGTTATTTCTGAAGAAGTGTATGTTATTAGAACAAGATTTGGTTCTGCATCTAGCCTTATGTTTTGATGATAAAAATACATAAACTCTTAGATAACAAATTTGTACCCTAATGGTTTTGTTTAGTATGCAGATACTAGAAATAAGTTCTGACTCTGACTGAATGACATGTGACGTCATCAGGTTCTGAACCTAGTGCACTCTGACTCTGATATGTGTGGTTTACAAGATCTAAAGCTCTATATTATGTACTTAACACTTCTGAGCTCTACTCATCCAAAGCTTTATGAATCTGAAGCTTCTGATGCTATCAAGCTCTAAAGTCTTGTGTACAAACAACTCTAATGAACTATGTTACCAGACTCTAAAGACCGAGTTCTGATGAACTGGATCAAGACTCTAAAGACCATGTTTCTGAAGATTCTCTCAATTAGAACCTTACTCTTCTTTTATGCATGCTTAATCACCTCTCTATAAGAAGCCCTTTAATATTGAAGATAAGATCAAAAAAAATTTACACGAGAAAATAATATACAGTACAAGATCAAATATTCCTTCCACTACACTAATTTTGTAGGCTAAGGACTGTACTATTGTACTATTTTGTCTCCCAATTTCACAAACCGTTATGAAAAGATACAACTGCATTTAAGTATTCTAATTCTACCCTCCAACAGATCTCTTCATTGCCTATACAAAGAAGACTTAGAAGAATGGAACAATGCTACACTCTATGAGATTATCATATATGTGAATAATGCATTTTATGAAATATTTGAGAGAAAAGAAACACACACATAAGGAAATTTTGTTCATACTCTTCATAGAATATATTTTGTGTGGTATACATGTAATTGATTTGTGTATTCTACTCCTTTAGAAGCATTTTGTAAGCACACTTTATACATAAATCTTTGTGATTGTATTTCCTTGAGTGACTAAGGTTTAGTAAAAATTACTCAAGAAGACATTGATAATTGGTTTTTGTGTTGTAATCTAGTTTGATAGTGGATTAAGTCCTCGTGATAAGGAGAAATCACATTGGCGGGTGTACTGGAGGTAACTTTGTTAACAATGAACCAGGATAAAAATAATTGTGTTCATTATTTTTGTTCTTAGTTTTCTATTCATGTCGTTGGGTTGCAAAAGTTTAATTTCTTGAAACCAAATTCAAACTCCCCTTTCTTGTGTTTCCATTACCTTAAATTGGCATCAGGCCTCCGGTTTTGGTATTGATTGCATATCAAACACTTCACCATTTCAGATAAAGATCCATACTTGTGAAATACCATGGCAGGAATTCGTCTACCAGCTGCACCCGCTAGTAACAATGAAAGAGACCACTATAGTGCCAAACCTCCATTCTTTGATAGAGAAAAAGTTAACTATTGGAAAGATAGAATATAATTTATTTTATTGATCATGATGTGGATCTATGGGATATGGTAGTTGATGGCTACATTCACCTTGTTGATGATAATGGTAACAAGGTGGAAAGAAGAATGATGGCTGATTAACAAAAGAAAGATTACAAGAATAATCATAAAGCAAGAACCATAATGTTGAATGATATATCATACTCTGAGTATTAAAAGATCATAAATAGAGACACAGAAAGGTTCTGGACATGTCCTCAAGGTTTCAGACTCTTGTTGTAGGACTGAAGGTTTTAGACAAAGGTTAATCAACTGAAAATCATGTTAAGAAAATTATCAGAAACTTACCCAACAGATGAAGGCCTATGGTAACTACACTGAGACTATCTAAGGATCTGAACAACACAACTCTTGAAGAACTTGTGAGTTCTTTGAGAAGTCATTAGATAGAGCTTGAAGAGGATGAGCCTTAAAGAAAAGTTAAATTTATGGCTCTGAAATCCATGGGAAAGTCTGAAAAGACTAAAGCCTTTTAAGATGAAGAAGAAGAGGATTCTAAAGAAGAAGAAGAATTGTCTCATCTTTCCAAAAGAGTTAACCAACTCTTGAAGAAAATAGAAAGCAAGTTCAGAGGATTTAGAAGGACAGGTGGCTGCTCTGAGTCTATATTTGGACTGGAGAAGTTAGGTGATGGAAAAGACATTATCTACTTTGAGTGAAAGGATCCATGTCATTTCCAGATTGAATGTCTTAAGCTAAGGAAAGACACATCAAAGAAGAAAGACTTTAGAGGAAAGAAGAAAGGTCTAATGGCTATATGGGATGACTTTGAATCCTCAAAAGAAGACTCTGAGAAAAAGAAAGCTAATATGGAGTTAATGGTAAGCATATAAGCACCTGTTGATAAGATCCAACCAGAATCAGGATCAGAATTAGAATCAGATTCAGACTTTGAAGAGGCATTTCCTAACTTATCTCACTTTGAATTAGAATCTTGTCTTTCTGAAATGCTAGAGAAATATCAGAAGCTTCAGAACAAATACAAAGGTCTGAAACAAATCCAAGTATCTGAATCTGAAGCACATAGTAAGCTTAAGAAATATTTGTCCACTTTGAATTAAGAGAATTTTATTCTGAAAAATGAAAACTTTTCTCTTCAAAGTAAAAGTTATAAACTTGAGGAAAAAATTATTTCAGAAGCTTCTGTGGATTTTAAAGATGTCATAAGTAAATATGAATAAATCTTTTAAGACATTTATAGCTAGAAACATAGATAGAAGCAAGATAACTCAAATGATCAATGGAGTTAGCAGAAATGGAAGAAGAGGAATTTGTTATGTGCCTAAAGAAAAACCTATTTCAAAACCTATGTCAAACCCAAAAGACATGCATTCACATCTCTCTTATGCATATACATAAAATTATTATGCTGCACAAAGACCTAAGTTCTCTAAGAACTCTGAGAAAACTAACCAGAAAGGACCCAAAAAGATGTGGGTACCTAAGAAAAAGATAATATATGTTGCAAACATCCTTAACAGCTCAACTGGAACACCAATTATGGTACCTGAACTTTGGGTGCTCACGATGCATGACAGGAAGAATACATATGTTCCAAGATCTAAAACTTAAGCCAGGTGGCTTCGTGGGTTTTGTAGGTGATCAGGAAGGGAAGATCATATGCTTTGAAACAGTTGGTAACGACTCTCTCCCTTCTATTACTATTTTTTTATTAGTTTATGGATTAATGTATAACTTATCTTCCATAATTTAATTAAGTGACAATGATTATGATATAATCTTTAATCAAAAGTCTTGTAAAGCTGTTAGTCAGCAAGATGGATCCATTCTTTTCAATGGAAAGAAGGAAAATAACATTTATAAAATTAGAATTTTTGATCTTAAAAATCAGAATGTAAAATGTCTCATGTCTGTTAATGAAGAGCAATGGGTATGACATAGACGATTGGGCCATGTTAGCATGATAAGGATTTCTCAGCTTAATAAGCTTGATTCGCTAAGAGGCCTTCCAAATTTGAAGTTCTCTTTAGATGCTCTTTATGAAGCATTTCAGAAAGGTAAGTTTTCAAAAACTTCTTTCAAAGCAAAGAATTATTTCCATCTCAAGGCCTTTGTGTCGCGGTGGGAAAAAATTGAGATTAAGCTATTGATTAACTTAAATAAAAAAAACAAGAGTAACCATCGAACTTTATTGTTTCCAAAGGGAATGGGAAAAACGCCAAACAAACCCCACAAAAGGTAAAAACAAAAGAGAAATCTGGATACGAGGGTTGGTTATGCAAGGGGAAGGTATTAACACCCCTCACATTTATGGTACTCCATAGGAACAACTTGCAAATATGTCTTTATAGAAATAACTAGGTTGTTTGTTGATTGATTTTAATTTGAAAAGACATTTTGTCGTATTCGAGTGGAAAACCCAACTTACTACCCACAAGTATGAGGAAATGAGCATTTACATCATCTTGATATGGAGAACTTTTACTTGAACTTTCTTACAAGCACGTCTCAACATTCAAGTGGAAAATATCAATCATTTCTTAACATATTGTAGAAGTATAGTGGTTTGCATCATTACAAGAATAAACTAATATCCAATCTTTTAAAAAAAGGCTCTTAAAGGAAAGTGCACAAAGGAACAAAAAGAAGTTTGATGATGTTTGTATTTTTTAGAAGTTTGAAAAAAAAGTTTAAGTATGCTTAAGTGTTTTAATATTTATTGAGAAAAATATTTTCTGGATCTCTTAACAAAGTCAAAGTTTATTACGGAAATGTATGAAGTTCGAAAACAAGAGATTTTTGAAATAGGGAGAAGTTTTGAAAATTGAAGAAGTGGGAAGGAGATGAAGAGATTATCCTAAAGCACAAAGTAAATGACATGGAATAAAATGTCTCATTGTAAGGTAGCCCAAGAGAAAACTTTTGTGTATGCAAGTGTACTAACCACAAGATGAAAAAAACACGTAAGTAGATGAATATAAAAAGATCAAGATGAGCAACAAAGCCACAAAGCTACAAAGAAACATCCAAGTCTTGAATTGAAGATCAAAGGGTCCAGAGGGATCATAAAGTCTCAAATGAATCATAAAGTATCAAACATACTCCAAGCAAGGGAAAACACTGAGTCCTAAGGTCCAAAGTCCAAAATTCTTTTCAAGCAAAGGATAGTAACACAAAGTCCATAAGATCACATTAGAGCTTTTTAGGGTTTTAGCCATTTTTATCATGTCTTTATTCTTTTGAAATAAGAAGGCAATAAAAGCAAAAGGTAAAACGCAAGAATGTAAATAACATAAATATAAATGACATAAATGTAAAGAGCATAAATGTAAAGTTAAGTTTTAGGTGTTAGATGTTAGAAAGAAAATTAAATTTATCACATTGGGATCAATCTATCAACAAGTCAAAGGACTCAAACACATGCTACACCAATGGATACACTATCATTAACTCAAAATGTCAAAAATATGATCAAATGATCATCTATCAACATATTGAATCAGAGAAGATTGAATCAACCAAGGAACCATGTATCAAAGACTTGAAATATTGAAGATCTCATCAACCAAACAATCACTCAAGCAAAGTAAAAAAATGACAAAAATTGAACTAAAAATAAAATAAAAGGATTAAAAATTGGAAATTAAAGAGAAAATTCAAATCAAGCACTAAAAAATAAAAGAATTGGTTGAAAAAAATAAAGAAAGTCAAGAAAAATATGAATAATTGGATCTCAAAAGTTGGATCCAAAAATGTTTGAAAATGATAAAAAATTAAATGGAAAATGAGAATTAAATGAAAAATAAAGAAAAATATCAATTAAAGGCAAAAATGATTTTAAAAATTATGGAAAAAACATATGTGATAAAAAATATTTTTATGGATTTTCTGTAAAACAATTGGAGCAAAAAAGAGTTAAGAACCAATCATAATTAAATAAGAAATTGAAAAGGAAAAAAAAAGAAAAAAAAAAGAAAAAGGCGCAAACGGCTAGAATTTGAAAAAGGTGTGTATCATGTTGTGATTGGCCAGATTTGAATGTTTGACACCATAACATGCGCATCAACTTCATCTTCAACCTTGAGTTGATTTTGTAAGCTTCAGGAACTTGGAGTTTTAAGCTCAAACAATATCCATCATCTTTCATGTCTTTTTACTTCAAAGCTAATGATTGGCTATGAGCAAAGAGAATTTACCCAAGAACACGAAGAACCCTAGTTCTTTAAAGTAAAATTAAATGACTAATACACAATATAAATTCAAGGTAGTTTAGGACTTTTGATCAAATGCGAAAAGAATCGAATCAAAAGGATGCTTGAGTTGAAAATGACATGGATGGAAAATTGGGGTCGTAACTTGAAATTCTAGGTCTGGCATTAGGTCGATCAGGTCTCAGGCCTACTTTTCTGCACAAATGGGAATCTTGGAAAATTCTAAAATTGATGGACTTAAAGTAAAATTGATGTTTGATCCTTGAAGCAAATATGTATAGGAGTTACAATTTGACATTTAGCTCGAAGTATATTCCCAAAATGTTGATAAATGAGAGAGTTATGGTGTTTGGACCAAGTTACATGCCATACTTGATTTTAGGTCAACCAAACATGTGCCAACTTATGATTTCTTGCCATTTCTTGCATCAAAAGGCCCAATGATGAACACTTGAATACCAAATAAAGGAAACTTGATTGTCCCTTGAAGAATTTTGATAATTGCTTGAAAATTGGATGGAGATGGCATGGAAATAAATACATGAACCATACTTGAATCAACTTTGAAAGCATGCACCAAATTTGAACTTCTCTTGATCAAATGATGTTGAACGAGGGTTGAAATGAAATTTGACCTAAGATTATAGGTCATGCCTTGAAGTAAAAGCTCTTGTGGACCACTTGTTGACCAAACTTTGACCTTGAGAAGCAAAACCCTAATTTAGAAACCAAACTTGATCCTTTGATTGTAAGTACCTACCTTGTAAAATAAGAAAAAGGAAAGTACACATATTTTTGTATTTTGTATAAGGTCAGCAAAGTTAGAATGCAAACAAGCAAAAAGGTAAAAGAAAACACAAAGGGTGCTTGATGATCTCCTACAAAGTTAACCCCAAAGAGGTGAAGGTAAGAGGATACCATGCTTGTGATCTAGGTTGAAATGCAAATATATGATAGGTGTAATATTAGGGGTAAAATTATGGTATGACAATTATCCCTATTTAAGTTTCTTCTATCAGGAGATATGAAGATTGGAAATCTCCGTATCGACAGGATTGAAGAGACTTAAATACAGAAGACCCAATTTTTAACCCTAAGACGTGGCACAATGCTTATGATATGAATGGAAATTCCCGGACTCCGTGAGGAAGACGCTGCAGGAGACACATTTTGCACAAACGAACTGCAAATCCAATACTACTGGAGAAAAACTTGAAGGTAATTTGACAGGGAGACAAAAATCATTGGGGAACACACAATACCACGAAGGCCAAGGGATATACCTTGATTAAATAGTCAACAAAGGAACTACTAGAAACTCATAGTTGAAGGCAGTAAACAAGATCTGGATATACTTCCAACTCATAGATGAAGGTAGTGACATGATTTGAATTGACATCAAACTTTCCATAACTCCTGGTCTTCAACCTAGAACGGGTCTCAGTTTCTTCTTTAACCAAGTCTTCCATTTGGAAAGGGTAACAAACTTCCCATAACTTTCGGTCTTCAACCTGTAACGAGTCTCAGTTTCTTCTTTAACCAAGTCTTTTACCTGGAAAGGGTAACAAACTTCCAATGACTTCTGGTTTTCAACCTGGAATGGGTCTCAATTTACTGGAGATTTATGTTTTAACTCTAATCGGGGATCACAACAGGATTCTCAAATAAAGAGATAGACACCTGTTAGAAAATGAGCCCGAGTTAACTTTAATATGTTAAGTCACAACAAGCTTCTCTGCAGGGAATTGACTGAAGATATTTCCACTTTCCGTGGAGATAAAGAGTGATATTTCAGGAACAAACAAGCTTCTCTAAAAAGGATACTGCCACTTGCCGTTGAACAAAATCTCAGGGAGATTACTGAAGTGATACTTGTTGGAGAATTAGATTCTTCATTCATTGAAAAAGTCTTATCTGCTGAGGGAAATAAGATCCAAAAGGTGTAGAACACGCTTTCTTTTTCATCTATGTTTCTAACCTGAAGAAGTAAAAAAATGCTGTAGGGGGCCAAAGTTCAATTCAGACACGAACTGGAGAGAAGCGGTCAAACAAGACTCTACCCGATGAGGAATTAAATCAATTGGGGATTTGTTCCATCCAGACAAATAAATTGGGGAGGAAAACTAAAATTCAATTCTTCCCATGAGGCACAAACTTGGTGGGGAAATAGAAGATAAACTCTCTTTTAGGGGGAAAGTATAACAAGGAAAATAGATTAGAGACACCAAGGACATGCGAATGAGCATGAATCTGCCTTCGGCCATGCATGGTAATGATTTATGAATGCTAAAATGCATGCAATGTTATGCTTATGCTGACAAAACACACACTTAATAAACTAGGAGACCAAAGTAATCAACAAACTAGATACTCGACCAGATATCAACTAGATGAAGACTCATCCACAAAGCTTGTCTTCTGCCACATCTTTCAGGATAAAAGATCCTCCGTTGAGGATAAAAGATATGTTGGGGACACTTGAAAAAAAATCTTAAGGAATCAAAAGCTCTTTGAGGGCGTAGAAACTTTTGCTGGCTTTGTTATGGGAGAACCCCAAATCAACGTTGCAATAACAAAACTGGTTGGAGGAATCCACTGTCTAACAACAAATCTGTTGGAGAAAACAAGATTATCAAACCACAAACAATCCATATGAACCGCTGTACTGGGGAATCTGAGTTCCATACATCAAGACTTGATCAATCTCAAACAACTGTCGACGTTCCTTTTAGTTTATTCAAAAATCAAAGGAAAATGTTTTGCAAAAGAAATAAATATATAAGAATTTAAATTAATTGGAAAAAAGTCAGGATTTTATTGATAGAATGGTAGTCCACAAAGGGCATGGCTCCATGGATCATTACAAAGTTTGGAAAGTGGTAAATGGAAAGGTTACATTGAAATACAATAACCACTATTCTCCCTAACAACTTTGAATTCCTGTAATTAATCTTCTGTTGAGAGAGATTGATCTGAGACTTCTTGATCCATGATGTTGCTGCTACAAGTGATCAAGCCTTGCATGATGCAGTTACTTACCATAAAATCCCTAACTTTTGTCTAGATTTCCCTTTCTGGTTTTCAATCTACCAGGATGAATTATTTCTGTTTATGTATCTAATTTTTTCCTGGACTGTCCTTTTGGGTTTTCAATCCACCGAGACGCTCATTTTTGCCTAAGTCGCTCTTTCGGGTTTTCAACTTAGCGGGTTGTTCTTTTGATTATTTAGGCGAAGTATTTCTTGACTGCATCAACATTCACTGGAATGTGGATCTCCTTACCATCCACAGTTGTAAGAATCAATGCACCTCCATAAAAGACCTTCTTGATAACTGTAGCGGTAAATTCATGACCATTAAGCTATGGATAAACTTGACGTCAATAAAACTAGAGTCGACACCGCGCTTTTATTGTTTCCAAAGGAAAAGGGAAAAGTACGAACAAAACCCAAGAATAAGAAGTTTTCAAATCAAAACTACTAAATTGTCAGAGATTACAGGTAAGGGGATTGGTTACACAGAGGGAAGGTGTTAACACCCAAAGTGTCCTAGGTACTCCTAGGGAGCCCTTTTTTGTGTGCATACGTTTTTGGGTATAAATGATGTTTGATAAAATATAGAGTGTGGGGATGAGAAAAAAATTCATTGATTATATTTTGTGTTTGACAAGACCTTCAGCCTTGTGCCTACGTACCAACATAAAAACGAGGGATCAAAACCTCGTAGTTCATGGTAAAAAATTCAAAGAAAGTTGGTGAATTGATTTTAACAAAAATTTAAGAAGAGGGCACAAAAGGCCAAAGTTTTGAATGAGATTGTTAGTTCTTTTTGTCTTTTGAAGTTTAGGTCAATATGGTTAAATTCCTTCACAAATTTGATTAAGAAAAGATTTTAAAATTCATTGGCATACAAACAAAGTTTCTAATTATTAAAACTTGTCTAAGTTTGAAATCACAAGCAAAGAAAGTTTTTGAAAAGAGGGAGAGATTTTGAAATTAAAGTGGGAGGATATGAAGAGACTATCCTAAGCAAACAAATTTAAAAGTTAAGAGTTGAAAAGATCTGATTAATGGGATGTAATCCAACAGACAAGAATGTCATATAGAAACCCATTTTCCTTTGGACTTTGATCAAGCAATAAGCAATAAGAAATAAGCAATGAGCAATATCTAGACATTATAAAGATCAAGGCATCAAATAAAGATAGCCATATCCAAGCAAGCACTCCAATAGCTAGCAGTCTTCAGTGTCTTCCAATGTATCCGATGAAATATTCCTTGATCAACTTAGAACAAAACATCATACATAAGTAATAACAAGATAACAATTAAGCATAAAGACAAAGTAGCAGATGAATCCAAGGAGATCTAAGGTCTTGCATCAAATGAAAGTCACTGTCAAAGATAACTCAGTCTTAAATGTTGGCATTGGCCAAGTTCTTTAGCACAGGGAATGTTGCCTACTTCTAAGTCCTAAAGTTCAGATCAAATCCCAACAGTCCACCAAATGTTTATAGGGTTTTTGTTGTTATTAGGTATTTTAAGGTCCTAAGACCACAAACAAAAACAAAACACACAAACAATATATATACAATCACAAGATATGGCTCAAGTGAGCAAAGTGAAAAAAGACTTAAATATAAACAAATTGTATGAAATATAAATGGCAATGAATGATAAATGACTAAAATGTAAATTGCATAAAGTAAATGACTTGAAAGTAAAAGCATAATGAGTAAGGGTTAGTCAATGATTAGTCAAATGTTAGTGTTGAATTTTAATTGATTAAGTCCTTCTTTGGAGAACACTCAACCATTCATTCACAAGTATGGGTCCTTTAACCATGACATCTTCCATGAGAAGGGCTCCAACTTGGATAATTCAACAAGTGTGCCACTAGCTCTCATGAAAGGAAAAAAGGTCAAGTCTCCACACAATGCCATGAAGAATGGGAGACTTACAATCTCACTTACTGAATGTTATGCCTTCTTGATCAAATTTAGTTCTATGTTAAATAATCGTAATTGGACTTATGTAAAAGTCACAACTATCTGAGTCCGAGCAATAAAAATATAGGTGTTAATGTATGTTAGAGATTTGGTACAAAGAACCAAACTCCTAAAACATACCACACACTAAAAGAAAATAGGAGAATACCTATCTTAGTCAGACTTGTATTGATTCATCTGATACAAGGTCATAGATGAATCAATTAACATTTAGACATTAGAGATTTCATTGGTCAAATGAGGGAATGAGGAAGAATAGGGATGAAGATGAAGAGGGAAGGAGAAATAGAAACACAAATTGATCATGAGAGGAATTTCATCTTACCAATATCATCCATTCATTTTCGGAGATGAAATGTACATTTCATTAATTCCCTAAATCCAATGTTTTTGATCAAACAAAAGTCAAATCAACCATGACCAAGGCCCAAACAGAAAGTAAAACATCACAAGACCATAAAAATGGCTCAACATAATTTTTAAACATTTAATCAATTAAAAATCAATTTAAAAATGAATTTAAATGCATTTTAATTTGGTCAAAACCTCAAATCCCTTCAAAACGCCAAATAAATGCCCAAGGAATTTATCCCAGGTCAAACAAGGTCAAAGGACCTTAGACAAAAAACTTTATGATTTTTAAAAAGTCAAAAGTATTTTTAAACAATTAAAAATATGCACAAAAACACTTAATTCATAAAAAATACCAAAATTAATCTAAAAAGTAATTTTAATTTAGAATATGGAAGAGAAAAATATTTAAAGATTTTTGGTGAAAGTCCCATATTTTTTGGATTAAAAATGGATTTATTATGAACTAAACAAAATAAGGTGATTAAATGAAAAATCAGAAAATACCAAAAATCAAGGGCCACTAGATCTCCCTCATTAATTGAGGTGGCAGACTTGATGGCCAAACGTGCGCTTCCGTCGTGTTCTGCAGTCTACGCGTGTACACGCGTGGTAATCAAGAAGAAGGGCCAGGATTAAAACATTTTGAAAGGATCTGATGGTTTGGAAGGTGCCAACACACCACCAGAGCCCTAGTTCCGGTCATCTTCTCCGGTGGACCTCAGGACTGGTCCACCACAAACCATCACCAAAATGAAAAACAAGGACATGATTTTAAAGGAAAAATGCTTAGGAGTTCAAAATTGACCTCCATTTCATCCAATTCCAAGTATATTGAAAGATACATGGATTTGAAAATTGAGGTTCATGATCTGAGTTGCTTCGATTTAACCTCAAAGCAACTCAATTTCTTTGCTTACATTGGTAGGACTTCAGACAACCAATAATCAAACAAAATAGTTGAGAAATGAGGAAGAATCTAAGAAGAGAAGTTTGAGAAAAATCACATTCGGGTAGCTTCAATTCAGCTTGATCTTGCTTCCAATTTTCCTTGGCTCGACCCTAGGAGTTTACAGGAAGTGAATGGATCAAAGAAAGGCATGGATTCTTTGAGTTTCAATCTCAAAACAGAAGGAGAATTGAAACTCGATTTCAACTGAAATCTTCAAGTTTATCCTTTAATGGAGGCTACGGATGCAAGGGTTCAAAGCTTGGGTAGAAGGGATCTCCTTCTCTGATCACAATGGTCATGTATATATAGCCTATCAACTTGCTTTTCACACACTTTGAAACTTTGCCAATTTTAACAACTTTGGTGCATGGATGCACGGGAAATGATTTGGGCCCAATTTATGATGCTATCACCTTCCAATTCATGCACAATTGGCCCTGCAGCAATAACATGTAAGCATGTAAAAGGAAATGAACAATTGGATTTTAATCTTGCCAAAACAAACCTATGAAAGGAACCATATGCAAGTACCTCAAATATTGTCCAAATGAAGTGATCTTGGATTCTTTGGAAAGGTGACATCAAGGGGAACAAATTTGATGTTGAAAACTTTTCCATTTGAAGCTTGGATCATGATGAATTTTGAGGTGGAAGTTTGAGAAATCAAACATAATTGAAAATTTTCTAAGTACCAAGTCAAACGAACACTTCTTCCATCTTGAATAACTTTTTATATAAGATCCAAATGGAAATGATTTATTCACCAAAGTTGTATATATTTCAATCATCTTAAATTTTTCCACAAATTTGACCTCATTTGGATTTGCCATGAGGGAGTTATGCATTTTAGAAGTTAAGGAAAATTTCTTGTGCAATGGTAATGGCCCAAAATGACCTATAATGTTTCCTCTTGGCACATGCCCTTGAAAATAGAATTTGACATTTCTAAAAGAATAAAAGTTGGAGAATACATATTTAAATTGATAATGAACATTTTATGGCCTTCATATCATAAAAATTGAGCAAGTTATGGTCCTTGGAAGTTGACCTCCTAATTAGGGCACATACAAAATGACCTATAATCGCTCACCATAAAAAATGACTTTCCAAGAAAAAATAGCTCTTGATGCCAACACGAAAGTTGTTTGGAGTGTCATAAGGAGTAAATTTTCTCTTGGAATAATTTTCTTATGACAAAAATAGTAGGAGATAGGGTCTAGGGAACCCCAATTTTGACCAGTTGACTTTCTCTAGTCAACCTCTTTGAACCAACTTGCAAACTTGAAGTTCTATTGATATTTTGGACTCATGGAGGATCATATATGCATAGGATGATGTATTATGAAGTATACCTTGATATATTGTACCAATTTTTGAAGAAACTTGTTGAGGAAGTTACATAAGATACCCAGATGAATTAGGGTTTCCAAGGCAAACTAGCTTCAAACTCTTGATGACTTCTTGATCCAAATGGTAAATTAAGAACATGGGGATCCATATATGATGTTTAGAACCATTGTGAACCATCTCTTGATTGATCTCCTTTCACTGAGGGTCTCAAACCCTAGTTGTGAGCTTGATGAGGTATTGGTGGATGCACACTACCTACAAAAGAAACAAAGCTATACATAGACATATTTTTGGTATTTTGGTTAGTAAACTAATAAAAATAAAGTATGATAAAATAAAATGTGCTTGGTGATCTCTACCAACGCAAACCCAATGAATGAGGGGTAAGGAGGATGCCAATGTGTGATTCCAAAGCCAATGCAAATAATGAGATATCATGAGGGATCTTAGGGTCAAAATTGGGGTCTTACAACAACATATGGGCCTTCATAATTGGGAGTCCACTTGTCTCGGGAATCATTATGGGGAGGTAAGATATTTTTTAGCACGAGGTCACCTTCTCTGAATTCACGAGGACAAACCTTCTTATCAAACACGTTTTTTATCCTCTTTTGGTACAACTGACTATGACATAAGGTTGTCATCCTTTTTTCTTCAATTAAATTCAACTGGTCATATCTGTTTTGAAACCATTTAGTTTATGTCAACTTGGCTTCCATCAAGACTCGCATTGATGGGATCTTAACTTCTATAGGGAGCACTGCTTCCATGCCATAGACTAAGGAGAAAGGGGTTGCCCCTGTTGAAGTGCGGACAAACGTCTGATATCCATGCAAAGTAAAAGGAAGCATTTCATGCCAATCTTTATAGGTTACAACCATCTCATGTAGGATTTTCTTGATATACTTATTTGCCGCTTCAACAACCCCGTTCATCTTGGGTCTATAAGGTGAAGATTTGTGATGCTCAATCTTGAAGTTTTCACATAGTTCTCTCATCATCTTGTTGTTCAGGTTTGAGCCATTGTTAATAATGATCTTGCTTGGAATACCGTATTAGTAGATGATTTGATTCTTGATAAATTGGACCACCACTTGTCTAGTCAAATTGGTGTACGATGTTGCTTCGACTTATTTGGTGAAGTAATCAGTAGCTACCAAAATGAAATGATGTCTGTTTGAAGCTTTTGGCTCAATCATGCCAATCATTTCAACTCCCCACATAGAGAATGGCCACGGAGATGAAATAACATTGAGTAGAGTCAGAGACATATGCACCTTGCCGGCATAAATCTGACATTAATGACACTTCTTGACAATCTTACAACAATTGGATTCCATTGTCAACCAATAGTAACCAGATCTAAGCATCTTTTTAGTCATAGAATATCCATTGGCATGAGTACCGAAGGACCCTTCATGAACTTCCTGCATTAACATGTCTGCTTCGTGTCTATCCACACATCTGAGCAAGACCATGTCGTAATTCCTTTTATATAACATATCCTCATTGCGAAAGGATTTGTACTCCAATCTTCTCAAGGTTTTCTTATCTACTAGATGACCCAACTGGGTATTCTTGACTATGGAGGAAACACTTGATATCATGATACCATGGTTTATTGTCTACTTCCTCTTCTGCTGCAAGCACATGAGCAGGTCTATCCAGATGTCTGATCCTAATTTGGGGTGCCTCGTTATGGAAATTTACCCGGTACATGGAGGACAAGGTGGCTAAAGCATCTGCCATTCGATTCTCCTCTCGAGGTATTTCATGCAAATTGACTTTATCAAAGAAAGGCAACAACCGCCTAACGTAATCTTTATATGGAATCAAACTCGGATGACGAGTTTCCCATTCACCTTTGATCTAATTGATAACTAATGTTGAATCCCAAAAGACATTAAGGATCTTAATCCTAAGATCAATAGCTTCTTCGAGGCAAAGGATACATGCTTCATATTCTGCTATATTATTTGTACAATCAAAACATATCCTTGCAGTAAAAGGGATATGAGAACCTCAAAGAATGATTATAATTTCTCCAACTCCATGACCATATGCATTAGAAGTTCCATCAAATACCAAACCCCATCAAGATCCAGGCTCTAGTCCTTCTTCAGGCCCTCGTTTATCACACTCTTTAACTCTAATGGCCATAACATCCTCATCTGGAAAGTCAAACTGGATAGGCTGATAGTCTTCAATCGATTGATGAGCCAAATGATATGCCAACACACTTTTTAAAATAGCTTTTTGAGTATGATATTCAATGTCATATTATGATAGCAACATCTGCCAACAAGAAATTCTTCCTGTCAGTGTAGGATCTAAAAACTATACTTGATATGATCCATTTTGGATACCAACCAAGTAGCATGGTTCAACATATATTGTCGAAGACGTCGGGCAGCCCATGCCAAGGCATAACAAGTTTTCTCAAGCAAAGAATACCGAGATTCACAATCTATGAATTTCTTATTCAAGTAATAAATATCATGCTCTTTCCTACCGATCTCATCCTGTTGTTCGAGGACACAACCCATCGATACTTCAAATACTGTTAAATACATAATCAAAGGCTTCCCTTACACTGGTGGGATAAAAATAGGGGGTTTAAGTAAGTAACCTTTGATACTATTAAAAGCCTTCTGGCAATATTCATTCCACACAATAATTTTATCTTTATGAAGCAACTTGAAGATTGGCTCACAAGTGGCAGTCAAGTGAGAAACGAATCTGGAAATATAATTCAAACGTTTGAGAAATCCTCTGACTTGCTTTTCTATTCTAGGTGCAGGCATATCTCGAATAGTCATGACTTTATCTGGATCCACTTATGTACCTTTTTGACTGACAATGAAGCCCAAAAGCTTCCTGGGATGAACAACGAAAGTGCATTTGTTTAGATTCAAGCGGAGTCTGAATTTCCTCAAACACTGGAACAACTTCAACAAATATTCCACATGATATTATTCAGTATTAGACTTAGCAATCATGTCATTAACATATACCTCTATTTCCTTATGCATCATGTCATGGAATATGGTAGTCATAGCCCTTTGGTACGTAGCATCAGCGTTCTTCAAGCCGAATGACATCACTCTATAGCAGAATGTTCCCCAAGGGGTGATAAATATTATTTTTTTCCATGTCCTCAAGTGTCATTTTAATCTTATTATACATGGAAAAACCAACCATAAAGGAGAAAACATTGAACTTAGCTGTATTCTCTACCAACATGTCAATATGTGACAGAGGAAAATCGTCTTTTGTACTCGCCTTATTTAGATCTCTATATCCACACACATTCTGACTTTTCCGTCTTTCTTTGGAACTGGAACAATATTGGTCACCCATTGAGGATAAATAGACGTGACAAGGAAACCAACATCAATCTGTTTCCGCACCTCTTCTCTAATCTCGACAACTATATCAGGATGAGTTCTTCTTAACTTTTTCTTTACGGGCGAACATTCTAGTTTAAGCGGTAGCTGATGTTCTATAATACCAGTATCCAATCCAGGCATATCTCGATACGACCAAGCAAATACATCAACATACTCTTTCAACAACTCTACCAAACCTTTCTTGACATATTCACCAAGTAGTGCCCCCAATGTTGACTTCTCTCTTGTCCTCTTCAGAACCCAGGTTGATCAGTTCGACAAGCTCTTTATATGGTTGAATAGTCTTCTCCCCGTGCTCAAGAAACTGAGTAATTTCTTATGGAATATAATCGTCTTCCTCACTCTCTTCTTCCGCTTAATATACATGGAATTCAAAGTTGGGAGAGGGCGCATGGTCATTGTTTCCAATGGGTTTATGTTTCATTTATCTGCACATGATTTATGCTTTGCTTTAGAAAATAGACAAATGTGAAAGTGATATGCAAGAACTGAAATAGTTTTTTAACAGGTTTTTTAGTTGCCATTTTCTAGAAAATGCAAAAAGGAAAAACACATTGGATAACAAAACGTCTTTTATTAATGATCTTAAAATTTGAAACAAATGGCGCCCGAACAATGTCACTTTCACCTTGGGCAGAGTGAAAAGAAATATTTGAAAAAACAAAACAAATTACTCTCACAAATGAACAACACTAGGAACATCCACAACAGTCAAATTTTGACTAATCTCTCAATGTGTCACAAAGCAAGGCCATTATGGATTTGAATCTCCTTCACTAACGGCAGCGACGACTTGATCTCCAGGGTGAATGAAACCAGTAGTGTGGAACACCTCTTGGATAGGTCTAATAACATCTTCATGCTTCAATTCTCTTTTAGTTGTATAGGGTGAGAACCCTAAACCAACTCTGGTCTTATTCCCAGGACACTTAACAATTTGTCCCTAACCTTCTGCTTGACCACTCTTGAAAACCTATTATGCATCTTTTAATGAAGCAATATATGCCCCACTCTTCTGAACACCATTGGCTATATTAAGGGCTTGGAACTGAGTCCCAACAGCTTCCTCATCTGCATCCATATATCGAAAATAAGAAAGGTTACTCACCAGCAAAACCCGTTCATCGTAAACAATTACCATCTTATGATTCTTAACAAACTTGAGTCTCTGATGAAGAGTTAACATTACTGCTCCAAGATCATGTATCCATGGTCTTCCCAATAAACAACTATATGTCGGGTAGATGTGCATCACCTGAAAAGTGACTTGGAAAACTTGTGGACCTATCATAATTGGGAGATCTACTTCACCAATTATTGTCCTCTTAGAACCATCAAAAGCTTTGACTACCACCCCATTGTGTCTGATATAAGCACATCAATAAGCCAACTTAGACAAAGTTGCTTTTGGCATAACATTAAGCAAATAACCTGTATCAACTAAGACATTGGACAGGGAGTCCTCTCAACACCTTATAGATATATGCAACACATAATTATGTTTCCTACCCTCTGGCGGTAGTTCTTCCTCACTGAAACTCAAGACACTACATGCCGTGATATTTCCCACCACATCATCAAATTAATCCACTATCACAACATGATCCATATACGCTTGGTCTAACACCTTCATCAAAGATTTTTGATAAGCCTCAAAGTTCATCAACAAAGACAACACTGATATTTTTGATGGAGCCTGAAGAAGTTGATCTATCACCTTGTAATCACTTCTTCTTATTAACCTTAGCAATTATTCGGCATCACCATTCTTCTTAGGTTCATTAGACGGGCCAACAACCACATGTTCTTGATTAACCGCAACATGATCTTTATCACGCACTTCCTTACTTGCTGACATAAAGTCAACCTTTCGGAGACGTGCTGGAGAAAACATATGACTACTTCTAGTCATAACACTGACATCGACTATATTCTTGACAAATCGAGCTTCTTAAATTATTACCTCCTTACCATCTTCCAACATAGTAACATTATACCTCCAGGAACAACTTTGTCAGATTCATATGGAATCGGTCCAGGCAAATAAATTATCAAGGGAGCCACAACACTTTCCTTGCTCTAGTAAGTGATTTCCAAGGCTCTGGAATATTAAACTGAGGAACAATAATAACTACTTCATCTTCTTTACGCTTAGTATTGACCTGTAAAATACCCTGGTCCATCAAGCCCTGAATATCTTTCTTCACTAACGCACATCCTTCAGGATTTTATTCACACAACTGGCAGTCTGTATGGTCATCTTCGAACAAACTAGCCTTGTATAACTTGGCATGAATATCATCCAAAGGAGTCTTCATCAAATTAACATAAAAAATCAAGTACTCTTTCCGACAAGCTTCTACCATGCTAACAGAAGGTCCACCATGTTCTGGTAGAGGATTAACTTGCACATTAGGTCCGACATCTCAGAATTTCAACAAACCATTCTTGACGAGCTTATGAACTTTTTCTTTCAACGAGAAACAAGTTTCAAGATCATGCCCCGGTGCTCCCTGATGAAAAGCACAATGAGCTTCAGGTTTATACCACCATGGAAGTGGGTTTGGAACCGCTGGTGGAGATCTAGTTTTAATCAAACTATTCTGCAATAAAGTTGGATACAATTATGTATAAGCCATATGGACATGATCAAACTGACTCTTCCTGGGAACACGGGCTTGCTGATTTTGATTAGAATGTTGATTATGTTGAAACTGCGGTTAATAAGTCTGAACAACAATAGTTGGACTAACCATTGAAGTTATCGCGATAATATGAGGTTGCTGATTATACTGTTGTTGAGACTGGTTCTGATGATTACTTCCATTTATGGGTATTCTCTACCTTCCCTTGAGAAATAACATTAGTATCCCCTTCTTTCTTTTTTCTAAAAACTGTTGCCATACTTCTTCATTCTACTTGATGAACCCACTTCTTTTGTCAAACGACCCTCTCTGACACCTTTTTCCAATCTGTCTCACATACCAACCATTTCAGTGAAATCATTTGGAGCGCTAGCAACCATCCTCTCATAATATAAATAACTTAAAGTTTTAAGAAACATCTTTGTCATCTCCTCCTCCATCAGAGGGTTAATATGAGCAGCAACTTCATGCCATCTCTGAGTGTATTCGTTGAATGATTTCCTTATCCTTTTATGATATGGCATGTAGATGGTCACGATCAGGAGCCGTGTCCAAACTATACTTGTACTGATGTCCAAACGCCTCTAAAGGGCCATTACAAGGACTGGTATGAGCACTGTCCAGCTCCATATACCACTTCAAAGCTGCACCAGTCGAACTGTCTTGGAAATGATAGATCACCAACTTATCATCATCAATATGAGTGGCCATCTTCCGGAAATACATAGTCAAGTGACTCCGAGGACATAAACTACCCTTGTACTTTTCAAAGTCATGGACCTTGAATTTGACATGGATCCTGACATTGGGCACCAAGCACAAATAGTAAGCATTTTTATCAAACAAGTCTTTCCCCTTCATAGCTTTCATCTCTTTCTGCAATTCTTGAAATCGATCCTGGAATTCATCCATTCTCTCATAAACATCCGACTTCTCACTGGGAGCAGTGTGATAGGATCCTCTACTTATGGAATAACATGCACAACTGGAGGAGGGGTGACCATTACAGGTTGAACTGGAGGAACCTGATGTTGGTGTAAGCCCTAGAAGCCAATACTTTTGGTACTTGTATCGAATTATTTATTAATAATAAAAGGCTTTTTCTTTATTATGTTTGTTTAATAAAGTCCCTAGAATAGCTAGTCCGTTTAATATATCAAGTGTGACTTAATCATGATATCCCATTAAACATAAGGACATTATTCTTAAAGTATTTCTAGTCGAGCTTTATTGTGAAGTGGGATAACATTAAAGCATTAAGACTATTATATATATAGATTGATGATCGCATCTCATGGATCATGGATAAGGAGTTATCAAGTCTTAAACATAGGTATGAAAATTAGGAGTAATATTTAAACTGGATTGACTCGCTATGAGAATACTATATAGAATGTTATGCAAAGTGTCATAAGTTATTCTCATGGTGATAGTGGTGTATGCCACCCTTCAACCTGAAACCACTATGGACCCTAGTGTCGCATCTTGAAAAATACGATTCCTCACGATGGTCGCGGAAAAATTATGTTTGAACAAATTCGCCATCGAACTTTATTTATTCCAATGAAGGAATAGGAAAATATCGATAAAACCTTTCAAAGATAGAATAATGGTCATCGCAACCATATTCGGGTTCGGGAGTCGATTGCGCAAGGGGAAGGTATTAGCACCCCTCACGTCCGTTGTACTCAACGGGAACCTTTTTGTTTAATTTGTGATTTGAATGTTAGCTAATGTTGTTTGTTTTCTTCGAGTGAATAAAGGATTAAAAATAGAGATTGATGGAAACCTCAGAAGGGGAGAAAAGGGAGGTTTTTTATTAGTGTGCTCGCCAAGATTTCACAATCTCGTGCCTACGTATCCTTATGGTGCAATAAGGAAATCAGAGCCTTCGTAGTTCAGGGACTACGATTTGTTGGTGTTTTTTATGAACGACTGTTTATATTGCGTTCTAAAGGCTAAACGTTGACTTGTCTACTATCGGCGGAGGCTTAAGCACTTGTTTGTTGTGCGCGTTAGAAATGATTAAACAATGTTCTTTTTAAAAGTGTTTCGATCGCACGGGGGCAATGAAAGAAGTTTGATAGGTTGAATGTGTTTTAATAAACAAGTGCTTAGATCGCGTCCTAGCGGTTAAACGTTGGTTTGTCTACTCTCCGCGGAGGCTTAAGCACTAGTTTGTTTACGCAGTAGAAAGGATTAAGCAATGTTCTTTCTAAAATATTTAAGTTGATGGTCGCACGGGGGCGAGAAATTAGGTTTAATATGTTCGGTATTTTGAAGAATGAAAAAAGATTGAGCAATGGGTGCACACTAATCATTCGATTCTTTCGAGGCATAATAAGACGAACGCCTTCTACTCCCTTTTTCGTTTAAATTATTATTGAAAGTTTATTTGCGGAATCGAATACGCGCGACAGTGAGGCGTGCACCACCCATTCCTTTATCCAAATTTAATATGAGTATTTTAATCGGCAGTCAAAAAAATCGAGCAATATGGTGAGCGCCAATCATTCAATTATTCGAGAAATGGTGAGGCGAACGCCTCCCATTCTTTTATCATCCGAAATTTAATTTATAAAAATAAAGTTTTTTAGAAGTTATATTTGATATAGTAAAATAATTTTTGAATTTGTACGATTAAGGTTTTAATCGGATGATAAGAATTCGAGCAATATGGCATGCGCCAATCATTTGAGTACTTGAAAAATAGTGAAGCGAACGCTTACTATACTCTTTTTCATCCAAGGTTCATAAAAGAAAATATATTTTTAAGTATTACACTAATTTAGAAAGATGATTTGAATTTGTAATTTTTTTTTAGAGTTTTAATTGAATGACGAAAATTCGAGTAATATGGCGAACACCAATTATTCGAATAATCGAGAGATAGTGAAGCGGATGCTTACTATTCTCCTTTTCATCCAAAGCTTAATTATAAAAATAAAGTCTTTAGAAATTATAGTTGATTTGGGAAAATAATTTTGAATTCGTACGATTAAGGTTTTAATTGGAAGTCGACAATTTGAGCAATATGGCGGGCGCCAATCGTTCAATTATTCGAGAGATGGTGAGGCGAACGCCTCCCATCCAAAAAATCAAGTTATAAAGGTAAAGTCATTTTTTTAGTGTTGATGAAAAGAGAAATTGATTTGAGTTCGAATTTATAGAATTGACAGGGTTTGAGGAAGGTTACTTGGTGTTGGACCAAAATTTAGTTTATTTTAGAATAAAAGTAATGGCTCGCTTATTTATCAATTAAATAAAACATACTTATTTTTTTAATATTCTAAAAAATTAAATTCATAGAACTAAACATTGTTATTATTGTTATAATCATCATCTTAGTTAATACAATTAAATAGAACACCAAAATATAAATAAAACCCCAAAAAACTAGGGTGTGAAGTTACCATGGGGTGTAAATAATAACAGTGAGGTGGGCTTAAATAAAATGTCAAAATTATGCCCACCAAAGTCACTTGCCTTAAATATTACAATAAATAAAAATGAGATAGCAGAATATAAAAGTGAAATTTAAGGCACTACAGTATCAAAACCGGTGAATGCCAATGTCAGTGCCAATCACACTTATTCCAAACTGAAATTCTGGTATCAGATATAAGATGTCGAAGGTGATGTTACGACACTAATATCTGTTAATACACAACGGAAATATAAACAGAATTGTAAAGCAAATCACACAAGCAATTGTTAACCCAGTTCGGTGCAACTCACCTACGTCTGGGGGCTACCAAGCCAGGAAGGAAATTCACTATAATAGAATTAGTTCAAAGACTATTCGTACACTTCAACAAGTTACAGTCTTTCTCACCTAATCTCTACCCGTACAACTTCTACCTAAGCACTCTTAGATATGAGAACCCACTCACTTCCCTTACAATCACACACCCGTGATTTTAAACAACAATCCTTGTGAAAAGAAAATACTTTTCAATTACAAAACTCTTGATTTTACTTCACAGTTTCAATCAAGAAGACACACTCTTGATCTTGCTTCACAACTTTGATCAAGAAGACAAATCAGTCCAATTCAATCATCAATGGATGACTTGAATGACCTACAGACACAAACCCTAGCTCTCTCTCTAAATTTCGCTCAGTCTTGGTTGTGTGTTCAAACAGGTTTTCTAAGCCCCTTTTTATAGAAGCAATCTGCTGGGCTTGGATATCTTGAAAACCCTAAATATATTTTCCAATCAAATCTTTATATAATAGCTGTATAGATCTCCTTGGAAAATAATCAAATTTGGTTGAAATCCCTGATTGAATGCGCCAGCTAGCCATATCTTCAATCAACCAATGATTGCCAATACTTGTGCAATCACAAAACACCAGACATTCATACTGAATGTTTTGTGTACATGATGTCATGACATCGGGTCTGACATCCTAGAAAACTCCTGCATAATCCAATTTCCTTTTATAGCAGGTACAACCATATCAGATACCATGACATTGTGTAGGTCATCTGAAACGATCCTGTATGAACATGTCTTCCATATAAGCTCCAGCAGGTACAACCAATATCAGAAGCCTTGTCATTGTATGTGGCATTCTGAAACAATCCTGCTTGCACATGTTCTTTAACTCCAGCAGGTACATAGGATATCTCATGTTAAGACATCACACATGACATCTTGTGAACACTCTTTGTTTTTCCAAAATTGCTGCCAACACTCAGAATCAACACAAACCATTAATAAGGAAAGTTTTTTCTCAATTTGTATAAGAAGCACCAGGATACTAGTCATGCTAAAGTATATCTGCTACCATAACAACACAGAGGGGCGACGATTCCCAAAATAAATGTGTATCATACATAAATTAAAATAACAACTAGCATTAATTTCAAACATATGCTGCAACACCATGCCAATGCTAAGGTTCATCAAGAATCTATACAAATAATATCAAAATAATTTAGACAAACACCCCTAAAATGATATGCTTATGCCATCACAACAAAATCATATTACAGAAGGTACAAAAAGTATAGCTTAAAATCAACTCATGATTAATACTAACTTGAAGAAATCATAATAGAAATATCTTTAACCACAAACAAATATCAACTTCAAAAAATGCAATTGGCCAAGAAAAAGAAAAGGATGAAAACAACAATGCTGAAACGTGAAGAATATTTACACGGTGAAAAAAAATCGGTAAAGCTACGATCTGAGTTTTGGATCCTTAAGAACCAAGAAATACTCTCTCAAGTTGACCAGCTACTTTGATCAAATCCTGAAAATTTCAACTAGCAGAACTCCAATGCCTAGCCCTCGAAACCGATTAGAAACCGTCAAATGACATGACTTCAACTGTACCGCAGCCAGGTTGCAAACGGAACAGTATTGCACGCTACTTCTATTCCACTCTAATACTTTCTTAAGGAAACACATGATTCCTTCTACAACTCATTTGTTGAATGATTTTGGTGGTGATATCCGTGACGTGGGTGAGCGGTGATTTCTGCGGCCGTGTGGTTCACTATGTTGTTTAATGGCGTCAAAAGATGTTGGTTCCCTCGCCGTAGACGCATGGTTGGCGTTCTTCCACCACAACTTCCGACGGTTTTTTGTTATGTGAAATGAATAACCTGCATATATTTCAACAACAAATACACCACACAAATATTCCGAATTCACAATTGATTCGCGGAGAGACCGAAGGAGCAACAAGACGGCAAATCTTAAATATAACAGCTACTGTAACTCCAGCACCTGTACCAGCCAGAATGTCATATGGACATCTGCTTCAACAACAACACCTGTGCAGCTCTTTCAATAATAGCCCGTCCTTCTGACTATCCATATACATCTTAGCCAGTACCCAGCTCCAACCAACTCCACCAGCTCCACATACTTCTCCCCCTTTTTAGTCCAAATTAACCAAAGGTAACTAAATCTCATAGAATCTTTACACCCATCACATCTTTCGCTACACCATACCTCACAAAACTCCATACTCTTTTGGTGAGAACTATCCCCAGACTCCTTTGATTGCTATAGATTCTCATACACACAGATCCCCAATTTTCCTCTTAAACATTCAAATTGATTAGCATCCAAGGCTTTTGTGAATATGTCAGCTAATTGCCTCTCTGTAGGAACATGCTCCAGTGCTATGATCTTTTCTTCCACAAGTTCTCTGATGAAGTGATGCCTGATATCAATGTGCTTTGTCCTGCTGTGCTGAATAGGATTCTTGGAAATATTTATAGCACTCAGGTTATCACAGTATAATGTCATGACTTCTTGTGTGACATTGTATTCAGACAGTATTTGTTTCATCCAGACTAGTTGAGAACAACTACTTCCCGCTGCTATGTACTTAGCTTCAGTAGTGGATAGAGATACACAGTTCTGTTTCTTGCTGAACCATGAAATCAGATTGTCCCCTAAGAAGAAACATCCTCCTGATGTGCTATTCCTATCATCAGCAATTCCAGCCCAGTCTGCATCACAGTATCCAGTCAACATAGATCCAGATCCATGAGTATATAACATCCCATAGTCACTGGTGCCATTGACATATTTCAGTATTCTCTTCACTTGGTTTATGTGACTGACTTTTGGTTCAGCTTGATATCTAGCACACACACCAACAGCAAATGCAATGTCAGGTCTACTTGTTGTGAGATATAGTAGACTTCCTATCATGCTTCTGTATAGACTTTGATCTACACTGACACCATTTTCATCTTTGGAGATTTTTACATGTGTAGGAGCAGGAGTTCTTTTATGACTTGCATTCTCCATGCCAAACTTCTTCACAATGTTCTTGGCATACTTGCTTTGAGATAAAAAGATAGAGTCTTCCATCTGTTTGACTTGTAGCCCAAGAAAGTAAGTCAGTTCTCCAACAAGGCTCATCTCAAACTCAGATTGCATTTGTCTAACAAAGTGTTCAACCATTTGCTCTGACATTCCACCAAATACTATGTCATCTACATATATTTGTGCCACCATGAGCTTCCCTCCTTCATTCTTCACAAGCAGAGTTTTGTCAATACCTCCTTTCCTGTATCCATTTTCAGTGAGGAACACTGTGAGCATCTCATACCAAGCCCTGGGAGCTTGTTTTAACCCATAAAGGGCTTTCTTCAATCTGTACACATGTTTTGGAAGGTTTGGATCTGTGAAGTCTTTAGGTTGTTCAACATATACTTCTTCATTTAGGTAGCCATTTAGAAAGGCACTTTTTACATCCATCTGAAACAGTTTGAATTTCAGAATACATGCCACTCCAAGCAAAAATCTAATGGACTCAAGGCGAGCTACATGAGAAAACGTTTCATCAAAGTCAACTCCTTCAACTTGAGTATATCCTTGAGCTACCAATCTAGCTTTGTTTTTAGTAACAACCCCTTGTTCATCAGATTTATTCTTATATACCCATTTTGTACCTATGACATTTACTCCTTCAGGTCTAGGAACCAATTCCCATACTTCATTCCTTTTGAATTGACCTAACTCTTCTTGCATGGCATTGATACAGAACTCATCAGTCAAGGCCTCCTTGATATTTCTAGGTTCAATCTTTGACACAAAGCAGCCATGTGAGATTACTTCTCTTGATCTAGTAGTGACTCCTTTATCTGGGTCTCCTATGATAAGGTCTTTGGGATGATCCTTCTGAATTCTGATAGAGGGTCCCTTGTTGATTTTGTCATCTTCAGGTTCAGCTTGAGGTGGTTCTTCTTCCTTATTCTTGTCTGAGGAGTCAGCTGGAGAATCATTCAGAGATGTCTCGACATCGTCTGTGACATCAATCTGTTGATCATCAACCACTACATTAATGGATTCCATCAACATATTGGTTCTGGAATTGAAGACCCTGTAGGCTCTGCTGTTTGTTGAGTAGCCCAAAAATATTCCTTCATCACTTTTGCTATCCATCTTCCTTCTTTGCTCACGATCAGACAAGATATAACATTTGCTACCAAATACATGGAAGTATTTTACTGTAGGTTTTCTTCCTTTCCAGACTTCATATAGAGTTGTGGGAGTCCCTTTCTTTAATGTCACTCTGTTATGGACATAGCAGGCTGTGTTCATGGCCTCAGCCCAAAAATGATAGGGTAACTTCTTAGCGTGAATCATAGCTCTGGCTGATTCTTGCAGAGTCCTATTTTTTCTTTCCACCACACCGTTTTGCTGGGGAGTGATGGGAGATGAGAACTCATGATGAATTCCTTCTGAAGAATAGAATTCAGCAAATTTGCTGTTTTCAAACTCCTTTCCATGATCACTTCTAATTTTAATAACAGGACTTTCTTTTTCCCTTTGAAGTTTCAGACAGCTCCTTAAAGACTTCAAACACATCAGATTTTTCTCTTATAAAATTGATCCAGGTGTATCTGGAGAAATCATCCACCACCACATATGCATATTTCTTCCCACCAAGGCTTTCTACCTGCATGGGTCCCATCAAGTCCATATGAATTAGTTCCAGGACTTTGGTAGTTGTGTCATGTCTGAGCTTCTGGTGTGACATCCTTGTTTGTTTTCCAATCTGACATTCTCCACAGATTTTTCCCTCATCAATCTTTAAGTTAGGAATCCCTCTAACTGCTTCTACTGATCTGATTCTCTTCATACCTTTCAGGTGCATATGGCCCAACCTTTGATGCCATATCTTCACTTCTTCTTCTTTAGCTAAGGTACACATTGAAGAGTATCCAGTTTCTTGAGAGCTCCACATGTAGCAGTTGTCTTTGGACCTAACTCCCTTCATGATTACTTTATTTTCTTTGTTAGTAATCAGACATTTAGTTTTTGTGAAGTTTACATTTAGACCTTGATCACATAGTTGACTGATGCTTATAAGATTAGCTGTTAATCCCTTAACAAGTAGAACATCATCAAGGTCAGGAACCCCAGGGCAATCCAGCCTACCCATTCCCTTGATTTCACCTTTTGCACCATCACCAAAGGTAACATAACTCATGGCATGAGGATGAAGTTCAGTCAACAGGTTTCTGTTCCCAGTCATATGTCTGGAGCAACCACTGTCAAAATACCAATATTCTTTGGCTGAGACTCTGAGGGAAGTGTGGGCTATTAGACTTGTGCCCTTTGTCTTAAGAGCCAATTGATTTCTGCTGACAGTCTTGTGATGTTTGGACCTAGATTGGTGTTGAGGCTGAACAGGACCAGGATAGCCATATGGCTTATAACAGAAGGGCTTCAGGTGGCCAAAATTTTCACAGTATTGGCATTTCCATCTTTGATGGTTCCCTTTCTGCTGTTGTGACATCTGATGTGACATCTCAGGTTTGCTTTTAACATGGCTGCTCTTAGGTTTGGATTTTGATTTGCATCTGCACTCAGCCTTGAATCTAATGCCATATTTGTTTCCAGTTATTTGCCCAGTCTGGAGAATCTTGTCTAGGGTGGCAGATCCATTGTTAAGCATTTTTACATACTTAGTCATCTCATCTAGTTTGGAATTCAAGAATACAACCTCAATTTCCAATTTTGAGATGGTTTCCATATACTCTTTCTTCTCATTTTTTAGCTGAGCTATCACTTGCTTCTGTCTTTCAACTTGTCTGCACACTCCTGCCCTTCTGTGGCACCACTCTTTGTAGGTAGTATCCAACTCTTCAAATGTTCTTTCATCATCAATTGACTCTTCCTCAGACCCCCATCTTCCTGTCAAAGCATTCACATGATTTATAGCTTCTTCAGTTTCACTTCCATCAGACCAAGAGGCTTCAAGGCTCCTCTTTTGTTTCTTGAGGTAGGTCCCACATTCAGTTTTAATATGACCATATCCATTACACTCATAGCACTGAACTTCTTTGGGCTTTTCTTCAGACTTTGTGTTCTTACCAAAGCTGTTGGATTTATTGATGTCAGATGTGATGTTTTTGACATTGCCCTTAGCTCTGACATCTACCCTTTTCATTAGTCTGTTGAACTGTCTTCCCAGCATTGCTATCTCATTTTCCAGGTCTCCATCAATGTCGTGACCACCTTCCTCATCTTCCTCTTCGGTGTTTGACATAAATGCTATGCTCTTGGCCTTCTTTTCAACTCCATCACATATTCCCATCTCAAATGTTTGGAGGGATCCAATTAGCTCATCCACTCTCATATTTGAGATGTCTTGAGATTCTTCTATGGCTGTGACTTTCATAGCAAATCTCTTGGGGAGAGATCTTAGTATTTTTCTTACCAGCTTTTCATCTGACATCTTCTCGCCCAAAGCTCTAGAGGCATTGGCAATTTCAAGAATGCTCATGTAAAATTCATGAATATTTTCATCTTATTTCATTCTTAAGTTTTCAAACTTGGAGGTGAGCAGCTGAAGTCTAGACATCTTTACCCTAGATGTGCCTTCATGAGTGGTCTTGAGAATGTCCCAAGCCTCTTTGGCTACTTCACAGTTATTTATCAGCCTGAAAATATTCTTGTCCACTCCATTGAAGATGGCATTCAAAGCTTTAGAATTTACAAGGGCTAGGTCATCCTCCTCCTTGGACCATTGTTCTTCAGGCTTTTTCTCAGCAGAGACTTCTCATTCTTTAGTAACTACAGGATGCACCCAGCCTGTCAAGACAACTTTCCAAGCTTTGTTATCAAGGGATTTTAAAAAAGCTACCATTCTTGGTTTCCAATAGTCATAGTTAGAACCATCCAAAATTGGTGGCCTATGAACAGATCCTCCATCCCTCTCCATTGTACCAGAAAGTATTCTCCCTAGATCTCACCCAGAGCCAGAGCATGATGCCTGCTCTGATACCAATTGAAATTCTGGTATCAGATATAAGATGTCGAAGGTGATGTTACGACACTAATATCTATTAATACACAATGGAAATATAAACAGAATTGTAAAGCAAATCACACAAGCAATTGTTAACCCAGTTCGGTGCAACTCACCTACGTCTGGGGGCTACCAAGCCAGGAAGGAAATTCACTATAATAGAATTAGTTCAAAGACTATCCGTACACTTCAACAAGTTACAGTCTTTCTCACCTAATCTCTACCCGTGCAACTTCTACCTAAGCACTCTTAGATATGAGAACCCACTCACTTCCCTTACAATCACACACCCGTGATTTTAAACAACAATCCTTGTGAAAAGAAAATACTTTTCAATTACAAAACTCTTGATTTTACTTCACAGTTTCAATCAAGAAGACACACTCTTGATCTTACTTCACAACTTTGATCAAGAAGACAAATCAGTCCAATTCAATCATTAATGGATGACTTGAATGACCTACAGACACAAACCCTAGCTCTCTCTCTAAATTTCGCTCAGTCTTGGTTGTGTGTTCAAACAGGTTTTCTAAGCCCCTTTTTATAGAAGCAATCTGCTGGGCTTGGATATCTTGAAAACCCTAAATATATTTTGCAATCAAATCTTTTTATAACAACTGTATAGATCTCCTTGGAAAATAATCAAATCTGGTTGAAATCCCTGATTGAATGCGCCAACTAGCCATATCTTCAATCAACCAATGATTGCCAATAATTGTGCAATCACAAAACACCAGACATTCATACTGAATGTTCTGTGTACAGGATGTCATGACATCGGGTCTGACATCCTAGAAAACTCCTGCATAATCCAATTTCCTTTTATAGCAGGTACATCCATATCAGGTACCATGACATTGTGTAGGTCATCTGAAACGATCCTGTATGAACATGTCTTCCATATAAGCTCCAGCAGGTACAACCAATATATGAAGCCTTGTCATTGTATGTGGCATTCTGAAACAATCCTGCTTGTACATGTTCTTTAACTCCAGCAGGTACATAGGATATCTCATGTTAAGACATCACACATGACATCTTGTGAACACTCTTTGTTTTTCCAAAATTGCTGCCAACACTCAGAATCAACACAAACCATTAATAAGGAAAGTTTTTTCTCAATTTGTATAATAAGCACCAGGATACTATTCATGCTAAAGTATATCTGCTACCACAACAACACAGAGGGGCGACGATTCCCAAAATAAATGTGTCTCATACATAAATTAAAATAACAACTAGCATTAATTTCAAACATATGTTGCAACACCATGCCAATGCTAAGGTTCATCAAGCATCTATACAAATAATATCAAAATAATTTAGACAAACACCCCTCAAATAATATGCTTATGCCATCACAACAAAATCATATTACAGAAGGTACAAAAAGTATAGCTTAAAATCAACTCATGATTAATACTAACTTGAAGAAATCATAATAGAAATATCTTTAACCACAAACAAATATCAACTTCAAAAAATGCAATTGGCCAAGAATAAGAAAAGGATGAAAACAACAATGCTGAAACGTGAAGAATACTTACACGGTGAAAAAAAACGGTAAAGCTACGATCTGAGTTTTGGATCCTTAAGAACCAAGCAATACTCTCTCAAGTTGACCAGCTACTTTGATCAAATCCTGAAAATTTCAACTAGCAGAACTCCAATGCCTAGCCCTCGAAACCGATTAGAAACCGTCAAATGACAGGACTTCAATTGTACCGCAACCAGGTTGCAAACGGAACAGTATTGCACGCTACTTCTATTCCACTCTAATACTTTCTTAAGGAAACACATGATTCTTTCTACAACTCATCCGTTGAATGATTTTGGTGGTGATATCCGTGACGTGGGTGAGCGGTGATTTCTGCGGCCGTGTGGTTCACTGTGTTATTTAATGGCGTCAAAAGGTGTTGGTTCCCTCGCCGTAGACGCATGGTTGGCGTTCTTCCACCATAACTTTCGACGGTTTTTTGTTATGTGAAATGAATAACCTGCATATATTTCAACAACAAATACACCACACAAATATTCCGAATTCACAATTGACTCGGGGAGAGACCGAAGGAGCAACAAGACGGCAAATCTCGACCGCCAATCATGGGAGAAATAACATAGTTGGAGAGAGGGTACACGCTGGGACGGTTTGAAGGTGCGGATGAAAGGCGGTTGGGTTGCGAAGCGGAGTGAGTTCGCCGACGTGAGGAAAGGGTTTTGCCGGAGGTTATCGGCAGTATGGAGAAGAGTGGTGGTGAAGGTTTTGCGCGGCGAAGGTGGTTTTGTGGAGGTGGCGAATAAGAAAGGCCACAGTACTGTGGAGAAGAAGAAAGACTTTCAGAAATAGGAAGTTTGAACGGGGAAGTGAAGGTGGAGAATAGGAAAAGTTCTTCCTCCTTTCTTATTTCGTTTTCTTTTTCTTTTTGCTTTTTCGTTTAGAGAGAGAGTATGATTTTCTTGGAAAGGGTAGTGTCTGATCCCTAGAGGTAGGTCACCTCTTTTTCCATTTAATCAACAGAGAGAGATTCCGTGAGAGTGCCGTTGGAGAGTGGTCCGCCCAACTGTCATCCATTGGCCATTGAGAAGGACGTTTTTGTCCTCTAGTGAAGGAGGTGAGCTATCACCACACATTTTCTTTCCGTGGATCATGTATGAGAGTGGCCACGTGGCGTTTTTCACTTAGAGGAAGAAAGATATTGTTTCATTAATTTGATTTTATTTAATAATGTTTCTAATTGAATTCTAGTTTTGATTGGATAATGAAATAAGACAAAGATTGCAAATGACAACCGTGGATTAATTTGAATCGACGATCCTGATTAATCTAACGAAACACAAGCAATTTTAAAATATCCAATATCCCCCTTCTAGATGAATCAATTGATTTAAACAATTTAAATAAATTAAATCAAATAAAATCGACAACTCTCTAAATAAATATGATAAAAATAAAATAAGGATATGGAAAATTCTATTTATTTTTTTTCTGAATATTTTGGCGAAAGAATAAAATTAAAACGACTAAAAATGAATAAAAGTCAGGCAAAAATTTACTCGAAAAATAAAATCGAACGCACTAGAATGATCAGCACAAAATATACTTATTGAAAAAATACAATGTTTCTTTTAATTTTAAAATAAATTTTCACCGGTTAAAAGGCTCAGACGGATTAAAATGCAGCTGAAAAAGTCACTGAAAAAATATAATGATCACACCAAGTTAAACTATGAGAACCGTAGATTAATAGTACTGGCGTCTGCGAGTTTAATTTCGAAACTTTTTACTCGCTGATTTTGCACGTACTTGAGAAATGATTTAACCGATTTGTCTGTATATTCAAGAATTTATTCCGACTGATATTTTAGGTATTATTCATGATGAAATGCATGCAAACTAAAATTAAAATCGAATTTATGAAAATTTTCAATTGCCCGACAAAATTGGGGTATGACACCTACATGTAGTGTCGAGTGCTTTATTGCTGATTAAATGTTGCCCATAATTGGATGACCATAAAGACAGTTGATGGATACTCCACGAAGCATGCTGAGGGACATGAGTGACCTAGATGGAATTTGCCTATCCTGCGTAACAGGATAAATGTCTAAGGGCCCAATATTGAATTGGACAAGGATGACACAGTCTATACCGTGTGTTCAATATAGACCTAAGGGCAAAGGGGTAATTGTACACACAAGTATTATCACAAAAGGATTTGTCATATCACATGACATTTTCGTGTCTTGGGTAGTACTGATGTGTTGCTAGATACCGCTCACTGTTTATCATGTTAAATACGTGATTTAATATAATTGCCAATGCCACAAAAATCTACAGGATCACACACAAAAGGACAGATTAATGAGAGATAGAGTAAATAAGGAACACTGTAAGGTACGATGCACTTAAGTGAATTATAGAACATCGTAAGGTACAGTTCACTTAAGTAGAATACGAAATATGGTAAGGTACCACTCACTTAAGTGATTTTGGTATATCATAAGATATGGGACACATACACTTATGTGAACTTTTTAGCTTACAGCCCACACAAGTGGTTCTATAAATAGAATCCTTGTGCAGAAGCATTTGTTCAAATGAAAATTTCATTTCTCTTTCTCTCTCTCTCTCTCTCTCTCAAAGCTTTTATTCGTAGCAGCTAGCACTGAGATTGAATGAATTCGTTTGTGTGGACTGAGTAGAGGCGTCGTCACTATTCAACGTTCGTGATCACTCCTTAGATCTACATCAAAGGTTTCAATCGCCACAAGAGGTAATGATTTCTATCACCGATCATGCCTATTCGTAAGGATCACTGAAGGAGAAAATTTTAAATTCCGCTATGTTTTGGATCTCTATTCTCCTTCACCTGATTCACCAAAGGAGCTTCAGTAGCAGGGTTGAAATTCTATGGTATATAATTGGGAGGCATACCCCAAGGATAACCAACATGCATATGATTCTGATGCGGAGGTCCTGTAGGTACGTTAGATACAACAGGAGCTGTTGCAATCTCGGAGATAACAGTCACTTGAGGCTGAGATGGAGGTGGAGGCTGATTCTGAGTTGCCATCAAAGATTCTAATAGAGCAGTCATTTTATCTATTCCTGCTTTCAATGAATTCTCGTCCTCACGAAGTTCTCTTTGCTCTTGCTCAATTGTCTTCATCTTTCGTCTTGAGTTAGCACGAGTATTGTATCGGTGGGTCAGCTTGTCTTCTACGAAGATGAAGGAAAACAAATGAGACTCTGAAAAACACTTGTAGAAAACAAGACCAAATGATGCAAATGATGCTTGTAATGCAAAGTGAAAATGATGCAAATGATGCTTGAACTTTCATTTCATTAAAGTATCTAGAAGGATTACAATTTCAGTACATGATTTCCAAGCAATCCGAAACAAAAGACATAAACTGAGGCCTAGGATCCGGGGGAACCACGACTAAGGAAGATCCATCTCCATGCTACAACTTTCTCTTGAGCTTCATGATATAAGCTTCAAAAGCAGTCTTCATGTCAACTTTTTCTTTCAAGATTTTGACCGGGCAGCGGAACCCCCGACTAACTCTGCATAGTGTGATAAGTCTCCGAAATTTAATTTGGTTTATTTAATTAATAGAATTTAAAATAATAAGAATAATGGGTTTATTATTATTGTCTTGTGGTGATCAATTATGGCCTTAGTTTTCCTTTATTTTGTTTTGAGATTTTAAAATACGACATGCATGTCGTGCCTCTCTTTTAATCTCTTAATCTAACTTCTTTTCTCATCTCATCCCTCGTATGTAAAACAAATTTATTTTATGTAATGTAATGTTATGAAGAAAGAGAAGAATACAATATCAAAGGAGGACAACCTTGAAGATCTTGCTTGGAGAAGCTTAAATCGTTATTAGGTTAGCTTAGGTTCTCTCATTGGCCTGAGAGAACAATTACGCTAGGGGCCATAACTGTTTCATTTTGTATGTATGTTGATGCATGTGGATGTATGTTGATGCATGTGAGAGACGATTTATATGATAAATAAGCCAGTGAGATCAGAATAATTGCAAATTCTGTCAAATTAAATATTAAGTTTATGCTTACCAAGTTTTAACACCCATCAAGACTAGTATCGAATAATGTAGGTTTCGCCTACGCGAGGTGCATGTTCTATATTAGTAAGGTGAGATGGGATAACTGTAATATCCAATTGCTAAAACAATGGGTAAAACTTAACTAAACAAATTATAATAAGATTATATATACGTTCAGAAGCAAGAGTTGGAAATGCTTCATGTGATGGATTGGAATAAGCAGTTATTCACCCAACTAAAATATTCGAGAGTTGTATTAGATACAATTGGAAGGAGTTTCAATCTAAATAACCTAGTTTTGTGTAATCCGCCTACACAGACTTAAACAAAAGTGAAATGTGGATCTCGACCCACTAGAAAATCTTCCAACGGGATTTTCCGAATCAAATGGTGAGGGTCATTTGTTTTGAGTAAAATAGTGGGAGCATATTTAATTAAAGGCCTAATTAAATATGTTATTTTAGTGATACTTATATTTTCATTATGTTGCATGTAGGTTACCATGACAACAAACACATCTAACAACATTTTATGATCAATCCTTGATAAGGAAAAATTGTCTGGGACAAATTTTCTGGATTGACACTGAAATCTGAGCATAGTCCTCAAACATGACAGAAATATGTATGTCTTGGAGAAACCTGTTCCTGAAGAGGAACCTCCTAGTTCGGCACCTAAGGCACAAAGAGATGCTTATAAGAAGCATGTAGATGATGCCAATGAAACTGCTTGCCTCATGCTAGCTACCATGAACTCAGAGTTGCAAAAGCAACATGAGAACATGGAAGCGTTCGATATGATTGAACACCTGAAGATGCTCTATCAAGAGCAGGCAAGGCATGAAAGGTTTGAAGTTTCAAAATCTCTTTTTCAAGGTAAGTTAGCTGAGGGAGCCCCTATAGGTCCCCATGTGCTCAAGATGATTGGGTATGTGGAGAACCTTGAGAGGTTGGGTTTTCCCCTCGGAAAGGAACTTGCGACTGATTTGATCTTGCAACCATTGCCAGATAGCTTCAGTCAATTTATCCTTAATTTCAATATGAATGATATGGACAAATCTCTTTCTGAACAACTAGCCATGTTAAGAACTGCTGAGCAGAATCTGAAGTCAAAAGGGAAGTCCATTCTGATGATCGGAAATGGAAAGAGACAGAATAAAAAACCCACCAAGCAGGGTGGTAAAGGGAAAGGTAAGGAAGTTGCCAAACCCAAACCCACAGCTCCTGCTTTGAAGGCTAGTGGAGGAATAACGAAGGAACGCACATGCTTCCATTGCGGTAAGATCGGACACTGGAAGAGAAACTCCCCAAAGTACCTGGAAGATAAGAAGAATGGAGTAGAGACTTCAACTTCAGGTATTTTTGTTATTGAAATTAATTTATCTACTTCTGCATCATGGGTATTAGATACTGGATGCGGTTCTCACATTTGTACCAATGTGCAGGGGCTAAAAAGGAGTAGAGATTTGGCAAAAGGTGAAGCTGACCTACGAGTTGGTAATGGAGCAAATGTTGCTGCTTTAGCCATAGGAACTTATGTATTGACTTTACCTAGTGGTTTAATAATTCAGTTAGAGAACTGTTATTATATACCTGCAATTAGCAGGGATATTATTTCTGTTTCTTGTTTAGACAAGTTTGGTTTTTCATTTATAATAAAGAACAATTGTTACTCCATTTATTTGAATGATATATTCTATGCTACTGCACAAATGAACAATGGACTTTATGTCATTGATCTTGAAATGCCTATTTATAACATTAATACTAAAAGGATGAAACCTAATGAGTTAAATCCCACTTACCTTTGACATTGTCGATTAGGACACATAAATGAGAAACACATTTCCAAACTCCATAAAGATGGACTCTTGGACTCTTTTGATTATGAATCATATGCGACATGCAGCTATTGTTTAATTAGAAAGATGACAAAGTCTCTATTCATAGGAAAAGGTGAAAGAGCTAATGATCTTTTGGCCCTCATACATACTGATGTATATGGACCATTGAACATACCAGCCAAAGGGGTTTTCAGTACTTCATCAAATTTATTGATGATTTCAGTAGACATGGTTATGTGTATTTAATGAAACACAAATCAGAGTCCTTTGAAAAGTTTAAGGAATTCAAGAATGAAGTACAAAACCAAATAGGTAAGAATATTAAAACTCTTCGATCAAATCGAGGTGGTGAATATTTAAGCCTAGAGTTTGATGACCATCTAAAAGAGTGTGGGATTATATCCCAACTTACTCCTCCTGGAACACCCCAATGGAACAGTGTATCTGAGAGAAGAAATCGAACCTTGTTAGACATGGTCCGATCCATGATGAGTCACGCCGATCTTCCAAACTCCTTTTAGGGACATGAATTATTGATAGCAGCTTACACACTTAATTGTGTTCCATCCAAAAAGGTTGAGAAGACACCATATGAGATATAGAGTGGTAAGAAACCACATATGTCTTACATGAAGATTTGGGGTTGCGAAGTTTATGTGAAATGACAAATTTTAACTAAGCTTGAGCCCAAATCTGATAAATGTTTATTTATGGGGTATCCTAAAGAAACAAGAGGGTATTACTTCTACAATCCTTCTGAGAGAAAATTGTTTGTCGCTCGAACTGGAGTTTTCCTAGAAAAGGATTTTATTTCCAAAGGAATCAGTGGGAGGAAAGTAGATCTTGAAGAAATTCAAGAATCACAAAGCATTGATACACCTATGAAGGAATTAGAGCAGGAAACACAAGTAGTTGTGCAAGAGCAACCTGCTCAAGTAGAACAAGACCAGCGTAGGTCAAGCAAGATGCATCACCTACCTGAGATATGTATATCTCATAATTGATCAAGGTGATTTATTACTCATGGATCAAGATGAGGATGTGACCTACCAAGAGGTCATAACTGGTCCCGAGTCTGAGAAGTGGCTAGAAACCATGAAATCTGAAATGGATTCCATGTACACAAACCAGGTTTGGACCTTGGTAGAGCCTCTTGTAGGAGTTAACCCTAGAGGATGCAAGTGGGTTTTCAAAAAGAAGACTGACATGGATGGTAAGGTACATACATATAAGGCAAGACTGGTTGCAAAAGGATATAAACAAATTCATGGGGTTGACTATGATGAAACCTTTTCACCAATTGCAATGCTTAATCTGTTCGGATTTTACTTGCTATTGCTGCATATCATGATTATGAAATATGGCAGATGGATATCAAAACTGCTTTTCTTAATGGGAATCTTCTTAAGAATGTGTACATGACACAACCTGAAGGATTTGACATACCAGAAGAAGCCCAAAAGATATGTAAGTAACAAAGATCAATCTATGGATTGGAGCAAGCTTCCAGAAGCTAGAATCTTTGTTTTGATGAAATAGTAAAACAATATGGATTCATCAAGAATGAAGACGAGACTTTTGTCTATAAGAAGGTTAGTGGGAGCATGATCGTCTTCCTGGTATTATATGTAGATGACATATTACTCATTGGAAAAAATGTCCCTACCCTGCAACAAATAAAGTCTTGGTTGGGGAAATGCTTTTCTATGAAGGACCTAGGTGAAGCAGCCTATATATTAGGAATCAAGATCTATAGAGATAGATCATAAAAACTGCTTGGCCTAAGTTAGAGTACATACATAGACAAAGTGCTGAGACGATTTAATATGCATGATTCCAAGATAGGATTCATACCTATGCAACATGGCCCGTGTCTATAAAAAACACAATACCCTTCAACTAAGGAAGAAATGGATCGCATGAATAAGATTCCATATGCATATGCAATAGGATCTATCATGTATTCCATGTTATGTACTCGACCAGATGTCTCGTATGCTTTAAGTGCAACGAGTAGGTACCAATCTGATCCCAGTGATGCTCATTGGGTAGCTGTCAAGAATATCCTTAAGTATTTGATTAGGACTAAGGAGTCATTCTTGATATATGGAGATCAAGAGGAGCTTGCTGTAATTGGATACATCGATGCTAGCTTCCAGACAGATAAGGATGACTTTAGATCGCAATATGGTTATGTGTTTTGCTTAAAGGGTGGCGCTGTGTGCTGGAAAAGTTCAAAGCAAGATACAATTACTGATTCTACAACCGAGGCCGAGTATATTGCTTCCTCAAGTACATAAAAGGAAGCTGTTTGGATAAAAAATCTCATTAGTGAACTTGGCATAGTTCCTAGCATTATGGATCCCATTGATCTCTATTGTGATAACAATGGTGCTATCGCATACGCTAAGGAGCCTAGATCTCACCAATGATCCAAACAGATACTTAGGCATTATCACCTCATTTAAGAGATAATAGATAGAGGAGATGTGAAAATATGCAGAGTACCTACACTTGACAATATTGCTAACTCACTGACAAAGCCTCTTGCACAACAGAAGCATGATGGCCATACTAGATCTATGGGCATTAGGGGTATGCCTGATTGGCTCTAGTGCTAGTGGGAGATTGTTGGTGTAAGCCCCAAAGGAAAATACTTTTGGTAATTATATCGAATTATTTATTAATAATAAAAAGCCTTTTCTTTATTATATTTGTTTAATAAAGTCCCTAGAATAGCTAGTCCGTTTAATGTATCAAGTGTGACTTAATAATGAGATCCTATTAAACATAAGGACAATATTCTTAAATTATCCGTAGTCGAGCTTTGCTGTGAAGTGGGATAGCATTAAAGCATTAAGATTACTATGTATATAGACTGATGATCGCATCTCATGGATCATGGATAAGGAGTTATCAAGTCTTAAACATATGTATGAATATTAGGAGTAATATTTATACTGGATTAACTCGCTATAAGAATAATATATAGAATGTTATGCAAAGTGTCATGAGTTATTCTCATGGTTATAGTGGTGTATACCACCCTTCGACCTGAAACCACTATAGACCCTAGATGTAGAGTCGAGTGCTTTATTGCTGATCAAACATTGCCCGTAACTGGATGACCATAAAGACAGTTGATGGGTACTCCATGAAGCATGCTGAGGGACATGAGTGACCTAGATGGAATTTTCCCATCTTGCGTAACAGGATAAATGTCTAAGGGTCCAATATTGAATGGAACAAGGATGACACGATCTATGCCTTGTGTTCAATATAGACATAATTGCAAAATGGCATCTGTACACACAAGTATTATCACAAAAGGATTTGTCAGATCACATGACATTTTCGTGTCTTGGGTAGCAGTGATGTATTGCTAGATACCGCTCACTGTTTATTATGTTAAATACATGATTTAATATAATTGCCAATGCCGGAAAACCTACAGGGTCACACACAAAAGGACGGATTGATGTGAGATATAGTAAATAAGGAACACCGTAAGGTACAATGCACTTAAATGAATTGTAGAACATCGTAAGGTACATTTCACTTAAGTAGAATACGAAATATTGTAAGGTACCATGCGCTTAAGTGATTTTGGTATATCACAAGATATGGGCCACATACACTTAAGTGGGCTTTTTAGCTTACAACCCACACAAGTGGTTCTATAAATAGAACCCTCATGCAGAAGCATTTGTTCTGATAAAAAATCCATTTCTCTCTCTCTCTCTCTCTCTCTCTCTCTCTCTTAATCACTCAAAGCCTTCATTCATAGCAGCTAGCACTGAGATTGAAGGAATCAGTTCGTCTGGACTGAGTAGAGGCGTCGTCACTATTCAATGTTCATGATCACTCCTTAGGTCTGCATCAAAGGTTTCAATCGCCACAAGAGGTAATGATTTCTATCACTGATCATGCCCATTTGTAAGGATCATTAAAGAACAAAATTTTAAATTCCGCTGCGTTGTGGATCACTATTCTCCTTCACCTGATTCACCAAAGGAGCTTCAGTAGCAGGGTTGAAATTCTATGGCATATAATTGGGAGGCATACCCCAAGGATAACCAATAAGCATATGATTTTGATGCGGAGGTCCTGTAGGTACATTAGATACAATAAGAGCTGTTACAATCTCGGAGATAACATTCACTTGAGACTGAGACGAAGGTGAAGGCTGATTCTGAGTTGCCACCAAAGATTCCAATGAATTCACGTCCTTACGAAGTTCTCTTTGCTCTTTCTCAATTGTCTCCATCTTTCGTCTTGAGTTGGCACGAGTATTGTATCAGTGGGTCAGCTTGTCTTTTACGAAGACGAAGGAAAACAAATGAGACTCTGAAAAACACTCGTAGAAAGCAAGACCAAATGATGCAAATGATACTTGAAATGCAATGTGCAAATGATTGTTTTCAAGACACTAGGGAATTAAAAACAGATTGCAAATATCATAAGTAATAACACCTTAAAAGAAAACCTGAACTTTCATTTCATTAAAATATCTGGAAGGATTACAATTCCATTACATGATTTCCAAGAAATCCAAAACAAAGGACATAAACTAAGGCCTAGGATCCGGGGGAACCACGACTAAAGAAGATCCATCTCCATTCTGCAACTTTCTCTTGAGTTTCCTGATCTGAGCTTCAAAAGCAGTCTTCATGTTAAATTTTTCTTCCAAGATTTTGTCAATAACACCTTTCCAAGCATAAAGCATTCATACACCTATGAAGGAATTAGAGCAGGAAACACAAGTAGTTGTGCAAGAGCAACCTGCTTAAGTAGAACAAGACCAACGTAGATCAAGCAAGGTAGGTCACCTACCTGAGAGATATGTTAATCTCATAACTGATCAAGGTGATGTATTACTCATGGATCAAGATGAGGATGTGACCTACCAAGAGGTTATAACTGGTCCCGAGCCTGAGAAGTGGCTAGAAGCCATGAAATCTGAAATGGATTCCATGTACACAAACCAGGTTTGGACCTTGGTAGAGCCTCCTGTAGGAGTTAACCCTATGGGATGCAAGTGGGTTTTCAAAAAGAAGACTGACATGGATGGTAAGGTACATACATATAAGGCAAGACTGGTTGCAAAAGGATATAAACAAATTCATGGGGTTGACTATGATGAAACCTTTTCACCAGTTGTAATGCTTAAATCTGTTCGGATTTTACTTGCTATCGCTGCATATCATGATTATGAAATATGGCAGATGGATATCAAAACTGCTTTCCTTAATGGGAATCTTCTTAAGAATGTGTACATGACACAACCTGAAGGATTTGACATACCAGAAGAAGCCCAAAAGATATGGAAGTTACAAAGATCAATCTATGGATTGGAGCAAGCTTCCAGAAGCTGGAATCTTTGTTTTGATGAAATAGTAAAATAATATGGATTCATCAAAAATGAAGACGAGCCTTTTGTCTATAAGAAGTTTAGTGGGAGCATGATCGTCTTCCTGGTATTATATGTAGATGACATATTACTCATTGGAAAAAATGTCCCTACCCTGCAACAAGTAAGGTCTTGGTTGGGGAAATGCTTTTCTATGAAGGACCTAGGGAAGCAGCCTATATATTAGGAATCAAGATCTATAGAGATAGATCATAAAAACTACTTGGCCTAAGTTAGAGTACATACATAGACAAAGTGCTGAGACGCTTTAATATGCATGTGTAAGACCCCAATTTTGACCCTAAGATCCCTCATGCATTTCATCATAAACATTAAGCATTGGGATCATGCCTTGGCATCCTCCTTACCCCTCCTTCATTGGGTTTGTTTTGGGAGAGATCACCAAGCACTTTGTGATTGTATCATACTTGTATTTTATCATTTTACTAATCAAATTACCAAAAATATGTCTTTGTATCTATCCAATCCTTTTGTAGGTAGGGACATGATCTCATTGATTCATTGATCACATCTAGGGTTTGAGACCCTCATGAACAAAGAGCACAATCAAGAATCAATTCAAGAATGGTTATGAACATCATATATGAGTCCCAATTGCTTCTACATGTTATATTGATCAAGTTTGCTTCAATAGTTTGAGGGTGATTTGCCTTGGAAACCCTAGTTTGACTAGGTATCTTGAGTAACTTCTCCAATAAGCTATCTCACCTATTGATCAAATTTCTCAAGGGACACTTCAAAATTCATCATCTTATGCATATATGATATACCATGAGCCAAGAAAGTAAAGATAGTTGGAAGTTAGCAAGTTGGTTGATGGTGGTTGGCCAGATGAATTCATCTGATCAAAACTAGGTCTCCCTAGACCCTATATCCTATAATTTTCACCATATGAAAATGATTCCAAGAGAAAAATTACTCTAAATTATATTATAAACAACTTTCATGTTGAGACCTAGAGCTAGTTTTTCTTGGAAAACCATTTTCTATGTTGAAACATTATAGGTCATTTTGTCTAAACCCTAATTTGAAAGTCAACTTCCCAAGGCCATAACTTGCTCAATTTTCATGAGATTAAAGATTTATAAGTTTCACAATCAAATTCAATGTGTATACTTCAACTTTGATATTTGGAGTGGTAGAAAATTCAACTTCTTTGTACATGTGATATGAGGCTACATTATAGGTCACTTTTGACCTATACCATTGATCGAGTGATTTTGCCAAACTTCAAAAATGCATAACTCTATCATTTCAAATTCAAATGACATAAAATTGGTGACCATTTTGAAGGTCTTTGAGGTATCTACGACTTTGATGAAGACACATTTATTATTTGAAGCTCCTATAAAAAGTTAAGCAAGGTGGAATATTGAGACATATGGCTTGACACTTAGAAAATTTTCAATATGTCAAATTTTTACAAATTTCCACCTCAAATATCTCCAAGTTCCAAGCTCCAAATGAAAAAGTGTTCAACATCAAACTTGTTCCTCTTGATCTCACCTTTCCAAAGAGCTAAAATTCATGCATTTTGGAAGAGAAATGCATAGGCTGCGCATGGCTTAAACAGGCTGGTATCATGTGTCATGGATCAAACTTTTAACAACAATGCACACTTGCCTTGCAATCCAATCCATCTCCAAAGCATATGAACTTCATTTTGGACTTTCAAACAATCATTTCATGGGCCTATGCACGCCCATGCACCATGCTTGCATCATTTTGCCAAAATTGGAAAGTTGAAAGAGTGTGCAAATATCATTTAAATTCTCTATAAATTGAAGCCCTTATACTCAGAAATCACACACACACTGCGCCAACTTTGATTCCCCACAAAAAACCCTTCATACCAAGAGGATAAACCTGAGAAATTCAGTTGAATTTGAGCTTGAATCTCCACTATTTTGGAATTCAATTCTCCAGGAGTCCATTGATTCCAAGACATTCCATTCATCTTCTGCAAGCAATTAAAGTGAAGCAAAGCACGATTCAGATCAAGATCTAGCAAGCTCAGACCTCCATTGAAGGTAATTTGCAGAAAATTTGATCTCTTCGATTCTCCTTGTTTCTTGCTCAATTCTCTTGATTATTGTGTTGGCTGAAGTCCTACCAATATAGGCAAGGTGTTTGAGTTGCTTTGAGGTCGATTCAAAGCAACTCAGATCATGAACCTCATTTTTCAATTCCACATATGTCTCAATATAATTGGAATTGGAGGAAATAGAGGTGATATTTGTGCTCAGTAATGTTTTCTCTTTAAAATCATGTCCCTGTTTTAAATTTTGGTGATGGTTCATGATGACCAGTCCAGCGAGGCTCGCCGGAGAAGACAACCGGAGCTCTGGCTCCAGTGATGAGTTGTCTTTGGTCTAGACCGTGTGATCCATCTCTCACATTTTAATCTCAGCCATTCCTTTTGATTAACATGTTTACAGCGCAGTTGACTTACGTGTTGGTGGAACGCACGTTGTGGATCATCAAATCTACCACCTCAATTAATGAGGGAGATCTGATGGTCCACGTATTTTAGCATTTTCTGGTTTTTTTTTATTTAATTCCATTTTTTTCAATAATTCATAATAAATTTAATATTGATCCAAAAAATATGGGACTTTCACCAAAAACTTTCAAATATTTTTCTCTTTTATATTCTGAATTAAAATTATTTTTTGAATCATTATTAATATTTTTCATGAATTAATTTTTTTTTTGTTTTTAATTGTTTAAAAATATTTTTAAGTGTCCAAAAATTATGAAATTTTTTATCCAATGTCCTTTGACCTTGTTTGACCTATGATAAATCACATGCCATTTATTTGGTGTTTTGATATGATTTTAGGATTTGGACAAAACATATTTGAATTTAATGCATTACTTTAATATTTTTAATTAAATAAATGTCATTTTAATTGTGTTGATCATTTGTATTGACTTATTTGAGTTTTCTCATCTGTTGTTGGGCGTTGGTCAAGGTTGATTTGACATTGTCAAATTAATATTATTGGATTTAGGGGATTGATGGAATGTACATTCCATCTCCCAAAATGAATGAATAATATTAATTTGGTAAAAGTCCTCCTTTGACCAATTTGTGATCTCATTCATCCCTTTCCCTCTTCATCTAATTCCCCTTCTCCATCCATTCATTTCAATTGGCCAATGACATCTCAAAATCCTAATGCTAGTTGATTGAAAGATTAACATGAGTATGGATGAGATTAGGCCACACCTTTTGCATATTTTTTGTGTGTGGTATGTTTAATGAGCATAGTTCTTAATACTATGTCTCCAACATGCATTAACACCAAAAGTTTATTGCCCGACCTCAAATAGTTGTGACTTCTACATAAGTCCAATTACGATTGCTTAACATAGCGCTAAATTTGTGACATAAAAGGCATAAGCATTCTAGTTAGTGAGATTGTAAGTCTCCCCACTTCCATGGTATTATTTGGAAACTTAGCCTTCTTTCCTTCCTTCGGAAGATGTTTTGGTTCAAGGATCCATGCTTGTGGCAAGTGGGTTGAGTGTTCTCCAAAGAATGTCTTGAAATCAAAAGCAAAACAAAACTAACTATTAACTTACTAACCATTAACGTTTACTTTCAAGATTTTATTTTTAATGCAATTTACCTTTATTGTACTACTATCATTTGTCATTGTACATATCATTATAATTGTTTATGTTTATGCAATTTTTACTTTGTCCACTTGGACCATACTGTGTGATATACCTTGTTGCTTTGTTTGTTTGATTGGTCTTTGACCATTAATGCACATAATAATAACAAAAACCCTAAAAGACATTTGAGTGGACTGTTGTTTTGATCTTGCCCCAATTGGACTTAGAACTTAGGCAAAGTTCCTTTGCTAATGGACTTGGCCAATGCCAATTTGTTGAAGAACCAAGAACTTGCAAGTTTGAATTCATCTGATACATCATTCAAGACCTCTCCAAATTTATCTGCAACATTGATCATTATTAAGCTGTTATGTTGAATCTGTGACTTGTGGAATTCATCTGTTGCATGAGCTATTTTGAAGAAGATCATTGAAGTGGATAAGCTTGGATGAGGCCATCTTTATTTGATGCCTTTGCTCTTCGAGATTGATATAATTATGCATTTGTGTGTTGCTTGATTCTAAAAAGTCCAAGGGAATTCTGGGTTTCTATTGACATACTTGTCTATTGGATTGCTCCCATTTGGTCAGATCTTTTCAACTTTAAACTTTTAAATTTTGTGCATAGGGTAGTCTCTTAATCTTCTCCCCATTTATTTAATTTCAAAATCTCTCCCTCCATTTTCAAAACATTCTTTGTGTGAACTATTTTTGTTCTAAACTTTGACCACTTTTAAAAAGGTAGAAACTTTGGCCTTATGCCATTGCCTTTCAAACTTCATTTTCTTAAATCAAACTTATGAATAAACCTAACCATACTTGACTTAAACTTTCAAAAAAGCCAAAAAGAACTAACTCATTCAAACCATTTTAGGCCCTTGTGCCTTTCAAACTTAATTTTTGTTAAAAACCAACATACTCACTTTGAAATTTCTAGCACGAACTACGAGGTTTTGATCCCTCATTTATAATTTGGTACGTAGGCACAATACCGAAGGTCTTGTCAAACACAAAAATATAATTAACTAATTCTTTTCTCACCCCCCAATTTATTTGTTTGTAAACATTACTTTGTACAAAATACATATGCACACAAAAAGGGCTCCCTAGGAGTACCTAGGATACTTTGGGTGCTAACACCTTCCCTCTGTGTAACCAACCCCTTTACCTGTGATCTCTGACTTTTATTAGTTTTTATTTGAAAAATTCTTACTATTTGGGTTTTGTTTGCATTTTCCCATTTTCCCTTGGAAATAATAAAATCGCGGTGGCGACTCTTGTTAATTGATCTTTAGCTTGTCAATAGCTTAATGATCATGAATTTTCCGCTACAGAAATTAAGTGGCGACTCTGCTGGGGAGTAGTCTCCAGTGGGTTTAGCCTACTCTTTGTATGAACATATTTGTATATATGTGATGTTTGTATATATGTATATGTGATATAATCTGCTTGTTGTGCTTGGTGATCTCTGAGTGGTGAGATAAGTTCTAACCCGAACTTGAGTGCAATTAAGATAGGAGGATGGTATAGTCATGTTCGACTTGTGTGGAGTAGTCCTTACCAAGTTGGCTTGATATCCATCTGCTCAGTGGAGACTCCTTTGGATTTGAAAATGTCACACAAGTATTTGTGGTTAGGCATGACTATTTCTAATTGGGTCTGAGAAGCTGAGGACCTTAGAACACCTAACCCATCTTGACCTATTTAAGACGTAGTGCGGAAACTGTTCAGGTGTAGACTTGATGAGAGCTGTTACGCGATACTACACTCAGACGAGTTTCTCTTGAGAATATTATGGGTCGATGAGTCAATCATCTTAACCTGTAATATCCGATAGATGGAATTAAGACTCTGGGAACTTTTTAGAACATGATCTACAGGTTTTACCCTTAGTTCACTCCTTTGGGATGGTTCTTACCCAGACTCCATGCTCGTGACTTGCAGCAAACCCTTGATTCTTGGTTGATCCAATCAAGTCTTGTCAATATCAATGGAACTTGGGTGTTGATAAGGTGTAACCAAAATCCACCAAAATGGATGATTGATCTTGACAATGACTTGATTCATCCCTTGACCTTTGTTTTCCTTGTGTGTGATCTCTTACTTGTGATTGTTGCATTCATGCGTTTCATGTGCATCATAACATTCATCACACAAAATTTCAAGGAACTGAGTGTAGCGGGGTATTTGTTACCATTAGAGATATTGACTAAATCCAAGGTAAACCATACAAGTCGAGTCGCCACCGCACTTCTATTTATCCAAAGGAATGGTTAGAAAGCGAACAAAAACCTAAAAGTTTTATCGAATCAAAAACTAGTAAAAATGTCAGAGATCTGGGTAAGGGGGTTGGTTATGCAATGGGAAGGTTTTAAGCACCCAAAACATCCTAGGTACTCCTAGGGAGCCCTTTTCACATTTGTTGTAAGGTTGGTATTTTGTGAAAATTTGTTTGTGCAAACATGATTGAAGAGATGAGAAGAGAATATACAAGTTTATTTACATTTTGTGTTTGGATGGATAAACCCATTGCCTACGTACCATCTTAAAAAAGATTAGGATCAAAACCTCGTAGTTCGGGGTAAAAATCTCAAAAGTGAGTTGGTGAATTAATTGGTCGAAAAGCCTTAAGGTCTTTTGTTATCCAAGGGAGAAAACTCAACCTAAAACCACAAATACACCATGTGAGGATAGCTTCAACATGCTAGTGAAGGGTTAACCCTATAATAAGCATGGAAGACTCATTGTCCATCACTAAGGATATAGGTGAGTATTATATCTACCTCAAGGATAACTCAAACCTAATAGCTAAAGGTTATGAAAAGTTTTTGATTAAGAGAGTGGCCATTGAAACCACAAAAGCATTTGAATGGGTTATATTTACCAATGAAAAGTATTTACAAAATAGGGTCAAAGTTGACTTAGAAGTTCAATTCAAAATAAGTGTTATGAAAAGAAAGTTTGAAAATCAAAAGCATAAGGCTTAGGTTTCTAATGTTTGAAAAGAAGTGTTAAATGTTTGCACAAAAAGTTTTGGCTTGGGTTAAAGTGGAGGGAAGAAGAAGAATGGCTAAGTCCTAATCATACAAGAGATGAGGGATAAGAAACAAGACCACAAATGGAGTTCCTCTCTTGAGATCATATTGATGATCCAAGTAGCTTCCATCCTTTGGAATATGCAAGCATAATAAGCAATAAGCTCAAGCAATCAACATGATCAAACAAGCTTCTTAGAAGATCCCCAATGTATCTTGTATCTTTCACTTTGGATGAACATGGCAATGATTCTTCAATTTGATCTCTCATAGGATTCCCTAACACAAAAGCACACACATCAAAGAGTTTTATAAAGCAAATCAAGAATGGACAAGAGTGAGTTTAGAGGTTTGGTCCTTCTAATCCATCTTCAACACTAAGGTCCTTTTACTCCAATTTGCATAGGGAATGTCCTAGAAACTAAGTCCATTTGTCCATTTCTTTGCATTTGGTCCACAACAATCAAAACAAAAACACAAGCACAATAATATATACATAATTATATGCTCAAGTGAGCAAAAGGCAAATTGCATTAACATAAACATGTGCTCAAGTGAGCAAAGAGAAAAATAAATGAATAATATGTACAAGAATAGTAAATTGCATAAATGTAAAGTGCAAGAAGTAAATGTTAATAGTTAATAGTTAGTGTTAGTAGTTAGTGTGCCATAAGGCAAATTTAGCGCTATGTTAAGCAATCGTAATTGGACTTATGTAGAAGTCACAACTATCTGAGGCCGGTCAATAATAATATAGACAACAACACAAGTTAGAGGTCTTGATTAGTGAATCAAACTCCAACAACTTGCCATGCCAAAAAGAAGAAGAGAAATGATCTTGTATTGATTTAGGTTCTTTGCATGATTTAGAAAGCAATCTATCCTTAATGCAAAGCCATTCACTTGATCCATGATCAAGATGAATTAGATTTGAATCAAGGAAAATTAAGCTTCCCTAATCAATGCTAACCACCAATCTTTAACTCATTGATCAAAAAAAGAGAAAGAAGAAGGAGAAGAAGAAGATGAAGTATTAAAGTGCATGAAATGAAATGGGATGAGATAATTAACAAGCTATGACCAAAGATAGAGAAGATAAATGTCAAACAATAGAAAAACAGAAGCCAAATGAAAATTAGAAGTCAAGAAACAAATAAAATATTTTTGGCATTTTTAATATTTAAAATAAAACTTGGATTAAAATAATAAAGAAATGTCAAACTTCAAATTCACTTCAAATCAACTTTAAAGAGTCCAAGTGAATTATCCTAAGTTCAACAAGGTCAAACAAGGTTTGACAAAAAATTTCAGCATTTTAAAAAGCCATAAACTATTTTAAATCAATTGAAAATGCATAAAAATAACCTAATTGAACTAAAATCTCAAATAAATCTCAAATCAATTAATAAATTGATGAGAATATTTTTCATAGATCTATCATCATTCAAAGAGGTTGAGAAAATATTTTTGTATTTTTGGATCTCAAAAAACTATTTAAAATGAATTAAATATAACCAGAAAAGAGAAAATTACTAAAAAATAGAAAATGATGAAATAAAAAATATTAAAAATCATTTTTAGAAAGTAGAAATTAAAAGAGAAATAATGCAATTGGTCCCATAAATTTTGGACCAATAATGAGAGAGATATGAATTTTAGAAATAAAATGGAATTAAAAGAAATAAAAGAAAATAGAAATCAGAAATTAAAAATAAGAAAAAAGGAGAGGCGTTGGATCCAGTTCATTAATTGACCTGACAGATCAGACGGATCATACATGCGCGCCTACCATACACTTCAGTCAATGCAACCACACAAACATTTAAAAAAAGTCATAACGTTGGACAACCAGGATTAAATCTGGAAATGGAAATGGATGGCCACGATTAGATCTGGAGACCAGACGGTGGCCAGCGCCACCGTCTTCTCCGGCTAGCTCTGATGAAGGTCAAAATTTGCAGAGGAAAAAATGTGAACCAAAACATGCGATCCAGGTATCAAACGAAAGGTGGAGTGATGTACATCACTCCTGTGCCACTCAATTCCACTCTAGATCCCTATTGAGAGAGAAATCAGAGATGGAACTTTGGTGGTGTTCAACTGAACTTGCTTAATTAAAAAAATTCAAAGCTCAGAATGATTGCCTCTATGAAGAGGACTTCAGACAACACAACAATAACAAGAAACAAGCAATGTATAATGAGATTCGAAGAAATCAAAATCTGAAGTAAACCTCTGAAATGGAGAGTTTGAGTGCACAATTTCTTGATGCTTAAGCTTACAGTATGATTTGTGGATGAAGGTGAAGAGGTCTAGGAACTTTTAGATCTAAGAAAACAGTCGAGGAAACTGAATTCTAGATCTGAAAATTTGAGAGAAAAGAGAGAGTTCCTTTGGTTTGAGGGTGTGGATTCAATTCAGCAGAGGTTCAGGCGCCTTCAGGTTGAAGAAATGAAGCTCAATGCAATGTATTTATAGGCAAGGCAATGTTGAATGTGTGATTTCAAATTTGCATGAATGGAAAGGGCCTCCATGCATGGGCCTGTACAGGCGCATGAAGGGCCCAATTCCACTTGATTTGGCAAGATGAGATCATAATTGAATGAAATGGACGTGCAAAATAGATGTAATCATCTCATGTAATATGTTTTCAATTGGTTTCCAAAATTGCACATAATTCTTCATCTCTTCGAAAATGATGCTTCCAAAATTCAATTGCAACCTTATGAGTAATGGTTGGAAAGCTTGTTGTATAAGGAACAAATGTCATGTTGATCAAAACTTCATTTGGGCCTTGGAAAATAATGAAATTTGAGCTTGAAGTGTAGGGTGCAAAACATGCATGTGTGAAATTTCCAAATTTGGCCAATGTTCAAGCCCTTCTGTCTCAATGATGCAAGCTCCAAATGACACAATCTTCAACATGAAAGTTGTAGATCTTTTCAAGGAAATCAAATTGGTATTAAAGTTTGCATCATTTGAATTTTTCATGAAGAAGTTATGGGCTTTTTCACATTTCAATGCATTTGGTCCAAAGTGACCTATAATGTTTTGCATTATCACATGTATTTATTTTGAGATTTTACAATTTTTCTCAACATAACATTTGAAGTAGACACATTTGACTTTCCAATGCATTAAGTCTCACCTAAAAATCATGAAAAATGAAGGAGTTATGTCCTTGGGAAGTTGACCCAAAATTATGGTTTAAGTCAAAATGACCTATAATGTCTTGGAATGGATAATGACCTTCCAAGCGTCAAATCAAATTTTGATGAACATGAAAGTTATTCATATTGTCCTTGAGAACATGTTTGCTCTTGGGGTCATCTCCATTTGACCAACACATAAAAAGTTAGGTCTCAGTGTATTTCAAAATAGTTAGATGAATTGACTGATCAACTTCTCAAGTCCAAAACTCATATCTTGATGAATTGATGATTGAGGACACTCAAATAAGTTCAAATATGAATGAAATGATTAATTAAAGAACTTCCCTTGATTTTATTTGACCGTGGGCTGAGGTTACTTCATGAGCAAGGCACAATTGATGAATAGATGAATTAGGGTTTCCTTGGGACACAAGCCTCAAACCCCTTGACTTGCTTTGATCAAAATGATGAATTGAGACACTTGGGAGGCATATTTGATGGATGAGAGCTTTGGGAACCATTGCCATGTTTGCTTTCATCTTCTCTTGACCATATCATTGCACAAAGGATCTCTTAGAAGCTTTAGACTTTGTGACTGTTCAAGCTACAAACAAGAGATGTTAGTGACATATTTTTGTGCTTTTGGTTTAGTAAATAAAAATGAGAAAAGAAATAACATACAATTCAAGCATGCTTGGTGATGTCAAACCAAATCTCAAGATATCCCACCCAAAGGCAAAGAGCCAAGATGCTTATGATCCTTGAGGCTATGCAAATGTAATGTTATGATGCCATGAGGGGTCTTAGGGTCAAAATTGGGGTCTTACAGATGCCCCTATTTAAGGTCATTCTAGCCGGAGAAGTGAAGGTTAAAATCTTCATCTCGACGAGGTAGAATGGGCTTAAATAATAACAAAGAGATGAATTTTGGTCCCTAAGAGACCTCATAATGCAAATGTATGTATGCAAAAGGTAATACTCTGTGGGGATGTGTGTCCACAAAGAAGAAAAGAAATTCGGAGCAACTGACAATCCATATGAGTAATTCACTCCATGGGACAGAGACTCTGGGACTCTAATGGGGATAAGGAAGGGAATAAATCGCGTGAGTAGGTCACGACTTAGAACTTACTAAGAGACACGAGAGGAATTCCACGCAAACAAATCAATGGAAGGACTCGAGCTGACTCAAAGATGCATGTATTGGGGAATATGCCAATACAGCGGAATTATCCACAAAGGATACTTCAGATGAAGATCCGGACTCAGATGGGGAAAATCCACTAAGGGACTCCACTGAGGAAACGTCAAAACAGGACTCCTCTGGGGAAACACCAGGGCGAGGTATTACCGGTTACTGGGTAATAAGCTCAAGGAGACATGTGATCAAAAACATCGGTATGAGGGTGAAAGAATAACATGCTCGGGGAGAATGAATATCTAAGACCGGTATAAGGGTGAGAGATATCAAACATCCCAAAAACATCCGAGGAAGACCTAAAAAGGTAAATTTCAACTCAGGAAATCTGACTCCACAGGGGACAAAAAGGTCATAATAGGGAGCAGAAGGGAAGGAACACCAGGGATACCGATTACTGGGTAATAAGCTCAAGGAGACATGTGATCAAAAACACTGGTATGAGGGTGAAAGAACAACATGCTCGGGGAGAATGAATATCTAAGACCGGTACAAGGGCGAGAGATATCAAACATCCAAAATCATCTGAGGAAAACCTAAAGAAGGTATATTTCAACTCAGGAAATCCGACTCCACAGGGGACAAAAGTCATAAAAGAGAGCAGAAGGGAAGGAACACCAGGGATACCGGTTACTGGGCATATAATAGGTGACCGACCAAGCGTGAATTGGGGAATATTTCCAAAACACTCATCATCCAAAAGAGGGCTAAAAAGCATACTCGATTACAGGATGGGCATTCGATTCCATAAAAGGGGATACGAATCTTACTCGACTGGGGAAGAGCAAAAGCCTTCGACCAAAGAGTGCATGAGATATATTATCTATTACCGTCAGAACGTGGATAACATACTCGCATGGAAGATTGTCCACAACCGGTTACTGGGTTAATGAAGGATAAATCATCCGAAAGAAAAGGGCATCGGGAAACCAAATACTAGGTATAAAATGATGACCAATCCAAGGGAGAAGTAATCATTACCGACAATCGGCAAATGAAAGATGACTCGCTGGGGATACAATGACAGAGGCAATGATCCGGGAGATATATCACCGGTTACTAGGAGATATACTAAAAAAAGGGTGAAGGACTATCAGTACCAAATATTGGATAAAGATAATCGTCAAAGAGGGGATTACATCTACCGGATACTAGGTAGAAAACCGCAGAAGAGTAACCGTCATCGGTTAGGATGAAATAAAATAAGGTTAACTCTACAAAGGGATAAACTAGGGTTTACAACTACCGGTATGAGGGTAGAAAACCACAGACTCCGTCGGGGAAAAAAGATGAATAATTACTGGTTATTGAGCAATCATTCATTTAAACCTCGGGGGAAGCGCAGGGAAAACTCAAAAAGCCAATATAGGAACAAACTAGAGAGGCACGATGAAAGAAAACTCATCCCTATGAGGATATAACTCAGGGGGAATTCCATCCCAATATATATATATTCTGGGAGGAAACTGAAATAACAATCATCCACGAGGACATAACTTAGTGGGGAATATGGGAGAAAGGATAAACACTTTCTGCTTACAGGGCTGACTCTACATGGGGAGATCAGACACAAACATCTGCTTGGGGAAATATATTACCAGCTAGCAGGAGATGACAAACAAGGATATATGGCAAAGAATGCAACATGAATATCTGAATGTTAAAAATCATATGCATATATGTGTGGTTTATGTATGATGAATGCTGACAAAACAGACATATCTAACACAAACAGGTCCCATATCGATGAACAAACATCCGATACTACATCTCAAGAGAGAAAGCCATGCTCAGTGGAGAACATCCAATCTGATGGGGGCAAGAGATACCAAGAAACAAAAGATCTCTGCAGGGGAATGAACATCATTCATTCTAGCTGGGGACAGGATCCTCGCATAGATAAAATCCGCCGTAGAAGCAACTCTACTAGGGAAATTATCAGAGGGGAGGATGGATCTCTGTGGGGAACTACCACCAATCAGAAGTCTCCAAGGTCATCACTAAATATTGTACAACCAAAGAGATCACATCTGCTAAGGAGGAAGAATCATTACTCTGCTGAAGGAAAAAGGGATGAATATCTTTACCAAACACTCTGCTCGGGAGAAAAACCACAACAGGCTCCGGAGGAAGAGGATACAAGCATGCCAGGAATATGGACAAATGTCTTACCCTGTTGGGAATCATACCATCTTCGGGAGAGCACTAAAGACATCCCAAATATCTTTTTATCATTGTGAATGTTCACTTTGTTTAAAAACAAGTTATGAAAAATTTATTTGTTTAAAACAACAATATTTCTCAATTAAAACATGTAAAACATTTGTTGAATAGAAACAAATAAGAGTGCAAATAATTGGATAAAGGCTCAAATTTATTTGTCGGGATGGTAGTCTGCAAATGGCAAGACTCCATGGATCTTTACAAATTTGAAATTGGTGATATATATTGGAAAAGGGCTACATTGAACATAATGATCATTTCTCCACCAACTCTGAATCCGATGTATTTGAAGTTTCGGTTGACGATGACTGAGCGAGAATCTCTGACAGATGACAGCTTGTAGAACAAAGTCTTGTCAGGATGCAGTTACTTGCCAAATCCCTAATTTTGCCTAGATTGCCCCAGGGGGAGGTACTCAATCTAGCGGGATACATATTTATTTTTTATGTCTCTAACTTTTGCCTGGATCGCCCTTTCAGGTTTTCAATCCACCGAGACGCTCATTTTTGCCTAAGTCGCCCTTTCAGGTTTTCAACTTAGCGAGCTATTCTGTTTTTATTTTTAGGCGAAGTATTTCTTGACTGCATCTGAATTCACAGGACGAGTGAAATCCTCCCCATCCATAGTTGTAAGTATCAACGCACCGCCTGAAAAGGCTCTCTTAACAACATATGGACCTTCATAGTTCGGAGTCCACTTGCCCTTGGAATCGGGTGTGAAAGACAAGACTTTCTTAAGCACAAGGTCACCCTCTCGGAACACACGAGGTTTAACCTTCTTATCAAAGGCTTTCTTCATCCTTTGTTGATATAACTGACCATGACACATGGCAATCAATCTTTTCTCTTTTATCAAATTCAATTGGTCATAACGACTCTGAACCCATTCAGCATCAGTCAACTTAGCTTCCATTAAGACTCTCATTGATAGGATCTCCACCTCTACTGGGAGGACAACCTCCATGCCGTAAACAAGAGAGAAAGGGGTTGCCCCTGTTGAAGTGCGGACAGATGTACGATACCCATGCAAGGCAAATGGAAGCATCTCATGCCAATCTTTTTACGTAACAACCATCTTCTGGATAATCTTCTTGATATTCTTATTAGCAGCTTCAACAACCTCATTCATCTTGGGTCTATAAGGAGAAGAATTATGATGTGCAATCTTGAACTCACTACACGGCTCTTTCATCATCTTGTTGTTCAAGTTAGATCCATTATCAGTAATGATCTTATCTAGCACACCATAACGGCATATGAGTTGATTCTTGATAAACTTCACAACCACCTGCCTGGTCACGTTTGCGTATGATGCCGCTTCAACCCACTTGGTGAAGTAATCAATTGCTACGAGAATAAATCTGTGACCGTTGGACGCTTTCGGCTCTATCATGCCAATCATGTCAATTCCCCACATAGAGAAAGGCCATGGTGATGAAATCACATTCAGAAGTGTCGGGGGAATATGAATCTTATCCGCATAAATCTGACACTTATGGCATTTCTTCACATATTTGCAGCAATCAGACTCCATTGTCGGTCAATAGTAGCCTGCTCTCAACATCTTTCTAGCCATGGCATGTCCATTGGAATGAGTACCAAATGAACCCTAATGGACCTCAGTCATTAACAGGTTTGCTTCGTGTCTATCCACGCATCTGAGCAGAACCATGTCAAAGTTTCTCTTATAAAGCACATCGCCATTGAGGTAGAAACTGCCTGATAATCTCCTCAAAGTCTTTCTATCTTTTAAAGATGCCCCAGGAGGGTAAGTCTGGCTCTGAAGAAAGCATTTGATATCATAATACCATGGCTTATCATCTTGCACCTCCTCTACTACAAATACATGAGCTGGTCTGTCCAAGCGCATCACAGTGATATTGGGAACTTCATTCCACAATCTAACCACAATCATCGAAGCAAGTGTAGCAAGCGCATTTGCCATCCGATTCTCATCTCGAGGAATATGATGGAAGTCAACCTCAGTAAACAATGTTGAAATCCTCCTCGCATAATCTCTATATGGGATGAGGCCAGGCTGATTCGTTTCCCATTCACCCTTAATCTGATTAACAATGAGGGCCGAATCACCATAAACGTCTAGATGCTTGATCCTAAGATCAATACATTCTTCCAATCCCATAATACAGGCCTCATACTCCGCCATGTTATTCGTGCATTTGAAAGTTAGCCTTGCTGTAAAAGGGAAATGTGTGCCCTGAGGAGTAATAATCACTGCCCCAATACCATTTCCATGTTGATTTACAGCGCCATCAAACACCATGCTCCATCTGGAACCAGGCTCTGGCCCTTCATCAAGCGTAGGCTCATCGCAATCTTTCATTTTCAAATACAGAATTTCCTCATCTGGGAAGTCATACTGAACAAACTGGTAATCTTCAATTGGTTGATGTGCCAAATGGTCAGCCAAGATACTACCTTTTATAGCTTTCTGAGCTCGATACTCAATATCATACTCAGATAACAACATCTGCCAATGGGCAATCCTCCCAGTTAAAGCAGGCTTCTCAAAGATGTACTTGATTTGATCCATTTTGGATATCAACCAAGTCGTATGATTTAACATATACTGGCGTAAGCGTTTAGCAGCCCAAGCCAAAGCACAACATGTTTTCTCAAGCATCGAGTATCGAGACTCACACTCGGTGAACTTCTTACTTAGGTAGTAGATAGCATACTCTTTCTTTCCTGATTCGTCTTACTGACCCAGGACACAACCTATGAATCTTCAAGAACTGTCAGATACATAATCAACGGTCTCCCTTCCACAGGTGGAGACAAAATCGGAGGCTCAGACAAATACTTTTTTATACTGTCAAAGGCCTTTTGGAAATCCTCGGTCCAATCATGAGACTGATCTTTCCGGAGGAGCTTGAATATCGGCACACATATGGCAGTCATGTGGGATATGAATCTGGAAATATAATTCAAGCGGCCAAGAAAACCTCGGACTTGCTTTTCAGTTTTGGGTGTAGGCGTCTCTTGTATCGCTTTGACCTTTGCAGGATCAACCTCAATACCTCTCTCGCTGACAATAAAGCCCAATAACTTACCGGAACGGACTCCAAATGTACACTTGTTAGGATTCATACGAAGCTTATACTTCCTCAAACACTGAAAAAGCTTCAATAAGTGCTTAAGATGTTCAACTTCCGTTCTGGACTTTGCAATCATATCATCAACATATACCTCGATCTCCTTGTGCATCATATCATGAAACAAGGTAGTCATAGCTCGTTGATACGTGGCTCCGATGTTCTTCAAACCGAAGGGCATCACTCGATAACAGAATGTTCCCCAAGATGTGATGAATGTTGTCTTCTCCATATCCTCGGGTGCCATTTTAATCTGATTATATCCGGAAAATCCGTCCATAAACGAGAAGACATTGAATTTAGTTGTATTATCTACCAACATATCAATATGTGGTAGAGGGAAATCATCTTTCGGGCTAGCTTTATTCAAGTCTCTATAGTCCACACACATTCGGACTTTTCCATCTTTCTTAGGCACAAGCACAATATTGGCCACCCATTGAGGATATGTAGAAGTCACCAGAAACCCCGCATCAATTTGCTTCTGAACTTCTTCTTTGATCTTCACTGTCATATCAGGATGAGTTCTTCTGAGCTTCTGCTTCACAAGCATGCACTCAGGCTTCAAAGGCAGGAAATGTTGCACAATATCTGTATCTAGACCAGGCATGTCTTCATATGACCAGGCAAAGACGTCGACGTATTCTCGTAGCAACTCAATCAACCCCTTCTTAACAGACTCTTCCAGGAGTGCCCCAATCTTTACTTCTCTCACACAATCTTCAGACCCCAAGTTGACTGTTTCCAGATTCTCAAGATGTGGCTGAATGATCTTCTCTTCATACTCAAGTAGACGGGTAATCTCGTCAGGAATCTCTTCAGCATCATCTTCTTCTGCCTCAAATACAGGGAACTCAAAGTTGGGAGATGGTGTTGGATCATTATGTTCAATGGGTTTGATCAACCTGCATAATGATTTTAGATATAAAGAGATTTTAGAATTCAAACAAAGCAAATCATTATACAGATGAAAAGATTGATTTTATTCTATTTTTAAGGTTTTATGTGATCACCAATTTCATGCAAAAGCGAAAAGTGAAAATAATTGGAAAAATAAACATTTAACATGAATTTATTGAATGACAATATCATTGTATTTATGCGCCAACAATGTCATCACTCCTCCTTTTGGCATGGGAGAAGGGTTTTTAAACACAATGAACATTACTTTGACTTATGGATAACTGTTGGAACATCCACAGCGACCCAATTATTGCAGACCCCTCCAGGGATGACAAAGTTGCCAGAATCCTCTACGTCCTCTTCCAAAATAGCAACAACTTCCTCATCTTGCCCAGTGTGGATGAATCCACCACTCTTGAACAACCCTTGCTTGTTGAAGACACCAGAAGAATACCCTATGCCAGTCCGGGATTTGTTGTCTTCCAGCTTAATCATTTACCCCAATCCAGCAGTTGCACCATGCTCGATGGCCAACTTTGCATCTTTATAGGACGCAAATGACGAAGTTCCCTTCTTAATAGGTTCAACAATAGATAAAGCTTGGAACGGAGTTCCAATTTCATCCTCAACATCTATATAAGAGAAGGAAGACAAATGGCTAACCAGGAGAGCCTTTTCTCCCCCTACCACCACCAGCTTCTTGTTTTTCACAAACTTTAGTTTCTGGTGTAGGGTGGATGTCACGGCGCCTGCCTCGTGAATCCAAGGTCTTCCCAATAGACAACTATACGATGGGTGAATGTCCATGACCTGGAAGGTGATCAGGAAATCACTTGGTCCGATTTTGACTGGGAGCTCAACCTCTCCAATCACAGTTTTACGCGACCCATCGAAAGCTTTCACCACCACTCCACTTTGCCTCATGGGAGGCCCCTGATATGATAACTTTGCAAGAGTGGACTTCGGAAACACATTCAATGATGACCCAGTGTCCACCAGCACGTTGGACATGGCATCATCTTTGCAGCTCATGGAGATGTGTAATGCCAAGTTGTGGTCTCTTCCCTCCTCAGGGAGATCAACATCACAAAAACTTAAATTGTTACAAGCGGTGATGTTTGCAACAATACTGTCGAATTGTTCAAACGTGATGTCGTGATCCACATACGCCACATCCAACACCTTCTGCAGAGCTTCTCGATGTGGTTCTGAATTCATTAGCAAGGACAATACATATATTTTGGGTGGCGTCTGTAGAAGTTGATCTATCACGTTGTACTCACTTCTCTTGATGAGCCTCAGTATCTCATCACAGTCTTCTTTCGTATTGCCACTCGGGCCAACAGAGATAGAAGTTCTCAACATAGAGGTAGGTTTGGCAACAAGTGCCGGATTCGGAGCATTCACAGTATTCCCAACCGGGCGTTCAGCATAATCAGCAGTATCATTCCTTCGAACATCAGCTTGAGGTTTCGGCGGAACCGAGAAAACACGACCGCTACGGGTCAGGCCGTTGACGTCGACAATATTAACAATAGATGAAGAGGGCAGGGGCACCTCTTTCCCATCCTCTAATGCTACAACATTGTAGCGATAGGGGACCGCTTTCTCAGAAGAGTATGGCACAGGGCCGGCTGGTTTAATGATCAAAGAAGGAGAAGCCTTTTGCTTGCTACCATCATACTTGATAATAACAGGCTCAGGGATCCGGAATACTGGAGAAATTTCGTTGACTTCATCAGCATCTTCGTCAACATTTCTGTTTTGAAGTATCTCAATGACTCCTTCATCCAGTATTTCTTGAACATCTTTGCGCACTTGGTGACATCCTATTTGATTAACAGAACAAACTCGACATCTGTCGTGGTCGTGCTCGTAATGACTGTACTCACACAGCAATCTATGCATCTCGACCAGAGATTGTCGAATATGGCTGACATATTTGACTTTGTATTTACCAGGGCAACCCTAGACCATGTTGACAGACTTCCCATGCTCGGGCAATGGGTTCTTCTCTACATTAGGACCAACGTCCTCGAAACACAGAATACCACATCTCACAAGGTCTTGAACCTTGGTCTTCAGTGGGTAGCAGTTTTCCACGTCATGTCCGGGAGCATCGGAATGATAAACACAGTGTAATTCTGGCTTATACCACCACTGAGGGTTAGTAGGTATGGCCGGTGGGTCTCGTGGAGTAATCAACTTCCTCTATATCAAAGAGGGATATAACTCTGCATATGTCATCGGAATAGGATTGAAGGTGACCCTCTTCCTCTCGTAGCTTGTACTGGCTTGATTACTGTTTCGAGGCTGGTAGGTCTGCTGTTGAGGACGGTGTTGTTGTTGTTAATATTACGGATGTTGTTGTTGCTGATTATTGTTGTGATGCTGATATTGTTGATTATCTCTGAAGACAGGTGCTATATGAGCCACCTGGTGCTGGTTACCGGCAGGACGCACGGTCTTCCTCCTCACTGAGGGTCTTCTAGATTTAACATGGGAGGTCACAGCATGTGCCTCTCCATCTTTCTTCTTCCCAAACATCCCATACCGTTTGGCAGAAGAGTCTTCTTCTCTGGTCAGGTGCCCTTCTCTGACTCCCTCTTCCAAACGCATCCCCATATTCACCATCTCGGTGAAATCAGAAGGAGCGCTGGCAATCATCTGCTCGTAATAAAAAGAACTCAAGGTCTTTAGAAAGATCTTGGTCATTTCCTTCTCTTCCAGCGGGGGCACAATCTGTGTTGCTACCTCTCGCCACCTCTGGGCGTACTCTTTGAAAGTTTCCTTGTTCTTCTGGGACATGGCTCTCAATTGATCCCTATCGGGAGCCATATCCATTTTGTATTTGTATTGCTTGACGAAGGCCTCGCCAAGGTCGTTGAAGGATCTGATGTTCGCACTATCCAAGCCCATATACCAACGTAGGGCAGCACCAGAAAAACTGTCTTGAAAGTAGTGGATGAGTAGTTGGTCGTTGTCGGTCTGAGTCGACATTTTCCTGGCATACATGACCAGGTAGCTGAGAGGGCAAGTATTTCCCTTGTACTTTTCAAAGTCAGGGACCTTGAACTTCACAGGGGTCTTCACATTAGGGACCAAGCAGAGTTCGGCAGCAGACTTGGCGAAAAGATCCTTTCCTCGGAGAGTTTTCAATTCCTTGCGGAGCTCAAGAAACTAATCATTCATAGCATCCATCTTTTCATAGACATCTGGGCCCTCAGACGGCTCAAAATGATAGATGGTGTCGTCTACTCTAGGCATAGTATGCACGACAGGAGGAGGAACAGCAAAGACCGGGCTAGATGCCAGCAGAGAAGCAAAAGTGGGTGCAGGACCCTCAGGCATGAAGTTAGGAGGCATCCCCCACGGAAACCCAGCTGGCATGGCCGTTGGAGCAAAGTGTGCGCTGGCCGCAGGCATAATTGAAGAGACAATCTCAGGGACAACTGTCCTCTGGGGAGGAGTTGAAGGCGTCGGAGATGACTGGCTCTTGGCAGCCATGAATGACTCCATCAGGGCAGTCAGTCTGACTACTCCCTCCTTAAGCTCACGGTTCTCTTGTTCCAAATGATCCATCAGTCTTGAAATGTTGGCTCGGGTGTAGTACCGGTGAGTCAGCTTATCTTCAAAATAAATGAAGAACACAGAGTTAGACCATAGAACAAGAAGCCTGGAGCAAAACCTGCTTATGCACATGATGCATGCAATGCATATGATTTATTTTTTATATCAGAGGAACTTTTAGAGTCCTAGTTGCAAATATTGGAAATATTAAACATTTACCACATATGGAAATATCACATCCAATAATATTTGGAACAGATTTTTACACCAAAGAAGTACAATCTTGGTAACCAAATACAATACAAGAGAAAAGGGAAATGAACATCCTATGGATCCCTAGAAGCAATCATCTAAGGCTCTAGAGACCGGGAGATAAGATGCACGAAGCCTCTTCACCTCCACAAACTTGTTGACGTTGGGGAATAACACTAGCCCATAGATGAGAAGCACAAATATGGCCTCAAAGGCGTCCTCACTCATGGCCTTCCCATACATAGTAGCTTAAGCAATGAGGAACTCAGAAGGGAGACCATGAATTCCATATTTGGTAGTCATATGAGCAGCAACCAGAGATTCATCTATATGCAACATATCAACTATCTCTTGAGAAGTAGGAACACTCTCTAAGCCACTGAACAACAACTGGTCTAGAATAGGTATACCCACAAGGTAGGCATACTCCTCAAGTGTGGGCAAAAGCTGAAAATCCGGAAATGTGAAGCAACGGTACAAGGGATCATAAAACTACACCAATACACTCATCAATCCTTCGTCCACTTGAGTAGTCAGAATAGATAGAAGCTTCCTAAAACGAGCCTTGAAACCCAAGGGATCTAATACATAAGATGTCAAATTCCTTAGCTCTTTCAAGTCGGGTTGTTTGAAACTGTACTTCTTTGTATTCCTTCTTTGTCTTTCCATGTCTGAAAATTTGCAAATAGACCTCTTAAGTTCCTTGAAAATTTGCTTATTATTGATGATATGGATGCAAATGGGTGCATGAATACATGAATGCAACAATCACACTCAAGGATCAAGCAAAGCACACCAAACAAAGGTCATGGGATGGATCATGTTATCCTTAATATCAATCATCAATTTTGGTGGATTATGGTTTACACCTTATCAACACCCAAGTTCCATTGATATTAAGGATACAAGAACGGATCAACCATAAATCAAGGGTTTGTTGCAAGTCACGAGCATGGAGTCTCGGTTAAGAACCACCCAAAGGGAGTGTACTAGGGTTTAAACCTGCCAAACATGTTCTACAAGAGGTTTCCATAGTCATCATCCCATCTTTCGGATGTTATCGGATAAACGACTACTCGTATTCCAAAAATATTCTCAAGAGAGACTCTTATGAGTGTAGTATCGCGTAACAATCGTATCAAATCTTACACTTGAACGACTTTCGCACTACATCCTAAGAATAGGCCAAGATGGGCTTGGTAAACTGAGATCCTTGGCTTCTAAGGTCTATATTGGAAAGAGTAATGTCTAACCACAACTACTTGTGTGACATTATTGATCCCAACATGGCCTCCACCAAGTGAATGGGCTTGCAAGTCAACTTGCTAAGGAATAACTCCACACAAGTCAACAAGACTATGCCATTTTCCTATCCTAAGTGCACTCGAGTTCGGGTATAGAACTCATCTCACAAAGATCACCAAGCATACAAGGAATTAATATTCAAACAATTCAATCATTACATACGATATAATAATCCCAAATTGCACAAAAATATGTTACAAAATAATATACAATACAATACAACAAAAACGAGAAAGTAGGCAAAACCCACTAGGCAAAGTCCCCAGCAGAGTCGCCACTTTTCTGTAGCGGGGTATTCGTTACCATTAGAGATATTGACTAAATCCAAGGTAAACCATACAAGTATAGTCGCCACCGCACTTCTATTTATCCAAAGGAATGGTTAGAAAGCGAACAAAAACCTAAAAGTTTTATCGAATCAAAAACTAGTAAAAATGTCAGAGATCTGGGTAAGGGGGTTGGTTATGCAATGGGAAGGTTTTAAGCACCCAAAACATCCTAGGTACTCCTAGGGAGCCCTTTTCACATTTGTTGTAAGGTTGGTATTTTGTAAAAATTTGTTTGTGCAAACATGATTAAAGAGATGAGAAGAGAATATACAAGTTTATTTACATTTTGTGTTTGGATGGATAAACCCATTGCCTATGTACCATCTTAAAAAAGATTAGGATCAAAACCTCGTAGTTCGGGGTAAAAATCTCAAAAGTGAGTTGGTGAACTAATTGGTCCAAAAGCCTTAAGGTCTTTTGTTATCCAAGGGAGAAAACTTAACCTAAAACCACAAATACACCATGTGAGGATAGCTTCAACATGCTAGTGAAGGGTTAACCCTATAATAAGCATGGAAGACTCATTGTCCATCACTAAGGATATAGGTGAGTATTATATCTACCTCAAGGATAACTCAAACCTAATAGCTAAAGGTTATGAAAAGTTTTTGATTAAGAGAGTGGCCATTGAAACCACAAAAGCATTTGAATGGGTTATATTTACCAATGAAAAGTATTTACAAAATAGGGTCAAAGTTGACTTAGAAGTTCAATTCAAAATAAGTGCTATGAAAAGAAAGTTTGAAAATCAAAAGCATAAGGCTTAGGTTTCTAATGTTTGAAAAGAAGTGTTAAATGTTTGTACAAAAAGTTTTGGCTTGGGGTAGAGTGCAGGGAATAAGAAGAATGGCTAAGTCTTAATCATACAAGAGATGAGGGATAAGAAACAAGACCACAAATGGAGTTCCTCTCTTGAGATCATATTGATGATCCAAGTAGCTCCCATCCTTTGGAATATGCAAGCATAATAAGCAATAAGCTCAAGCAATCAACATGATCAAACAAGCTTCTTAGAAGATCCCCAATGTATCTTGTATCTTTCACTTTGGATGAACACGGCAATGATTCTACAATTTGATCTCTCATAGGATTCCCTAACACAAAAGCACACACATCAAAGAGTTTTATGAAGCAAATCAAGAATGGACAAGAGTGAATTTAGAGGTTTGGTCCTTCTAATCCATCTTCAACACTAAGGTCCTTTTACTCCAATTTGCATAGGGAATGTCCTAGAAACTAAGTCCATTTGTCCATTTCTTTGCATTTGGTCCATAACAATCAAAACAAAAACACAAGCACAATAATATATACATGATTATATGCTCAAGTGAGCAAAAGACAAATTGCATTAACATAAACATGTGCTCAAGTGAGCAAAGAGCAAAACAATTGAATAATATGTACAAGAATAGTAAATTGCATAAATGTAAAGTGCAAGAAGTAAATGTTAATAGTTAATAGTTAGTGTTAGTAGTTAGTGTGCCATAAGGCAAATTTAGCGCTATGTTAAGCAATCGTAATTGGACTTATGTAGAAGTTACAACTATCTGAGGCCGGTCAATAATAATGTAGGCAACAACACAAGTTAGAGGTCTTGATTAGTGAAACAAACTCCAACAACTTGCCATGCCAAAAAGAAGAAGAGAAATGATCTTGTATTGGTTTAGGTTCTTTGCATGATTTAGAAAGCAATCTATCCTTAATGCAAAGCCATTCACTTGATCCATGATCAAGATGAATTAGATTGGAATCAAGGAAGATTAAGCTTCCCTAATCAATGCTAACCACCAATCTTTAACTCATTGATCAAAAAAAGAGAAAGAAGAAGGAGAAGAAGAAAATGAAGAATTAAAGTGCATGAAATGAAATGGGATGAGATAATTAACAAGCTATGACCAAAGATAGAGAAGATCAAGGTCAAACAATAGAAAACAGAAGCCAAATGAAGATTAGAAGTCAAGAAACAAATAAAATATTTTTGGCATTTTTAATATTTAAAATAAAACTTGAATTAAAATAATAAAGAAAGGTTAAACTTCAAATTCACTTCAAATCAACTTTAAAGAGTCCAAGTGAATTATCCCAAGTTCAACAAGGTCAAACAAGGTTTGACAAAAAAATTCAGCATTTTAAAAAGCCAGAAACTATTTTAAATCAATTAAAAATGCATAAAAATAACCATATTGAACTAATATCTCAAATAAATCTCAAATCAATTAATAAATTGATGAGAATATTTTTCAAAGATCTATCATCATTCAAAGAGGTTGAGAAAATATTTTTGTATTTTTTGGATCTCAAAAAACTATTTAAAATGAATTAAAAATATCCAGAAAAGAGAAAATTACTAAAAAATAGCAAATGATGAAATAAAAAATATTAAAAATCATTTTTAGAAAGTAGAAATTAAAAGAGAAATAATGCAATTGGTCCCATAATTTTTGGACCAATAATGAGAGAGATATGAATTTTAGAAATAAAGTGGAATTAAAAGAAATAAAAGAAAATAGAAATCAGAAATTAAAAATAAGAAAAAAGGAGAGGCGCGCCTACCAAACACTTCAGTCAATGCAACCACACAAACATTTAAAAAAAGTCATAACGTTGGACAGCTAGGATTAAATCTGGAAACGGAAATGGATGGCCACGATTAGATCTGGAGACCAGACGGTGGCCAGCGCCACCGTCTTCTCCGGCTAGCTCCGATGAAGGTCAAAATTTACAGAGGAAAAAATGTGAACCAAAACGTGCGATCCAGGTATCAAACGAAAGGTGGAGTGATGTACATCATTCCTGTGCCACTCAATTCCACTCTAGATCCCTATTGAGAGAGAAATCAGAGATGGAACTTTGGTGGTGTTCAACTGAACTTGCTTAATTTCAAAAATTCAAAGCTCAGAATGATTGCCTTTATGAAGAGGACTTCAGACAACACAACAATAACAAGAAACAAGAAATGTATAATGAGATTCGAAGAAATCAAAATCTGAAGTAAACCTCTGAAATGGAGAGTTTGAGTGCACAATTTCTTAATGCTTAAGCTTGCAGTATGATCTATGGATGAAGGTGAAGAGGTCTAGGAACTTTTAGATCTAAGAAAATAGTCGAGGAAACTGAATTCTAGATCTAAAAATTTGAGAGAAAAGAGAGAGTTCCTTTGGTGTGAGGGTGTGGATTCAATTCAGCAGAGGTTCAGGCGCCTTCAGGTTGAAGAAATGAAGCTCCAATGTAATGTATTTATAGGCAAGGCAATGCTGAATGTGTGATTTCAAATTTGCATGAATGGAAAGGGCCTTCATGCATGGGCCTGTACAGGCGTATGGAGGGCCCAATTCCATTTGATTTGGCAAGCTGAGATCATAATTGAATGAAATGGACGTGCAAAATAGATGTAATCAGCTCATGCAATGTGTTTTCAATTGGTTTCCAAAATTGCACATAATTCTTCATTTCTTCGAAAATGAGCTTCCAAAATCCAAATGCAACCTTATAAGTAATGGTTGGAAAGCTTGTTGTATAAGGAACAAATGTCATGTTGATCAAAACTTCATTTGGGCCTTGGAAAATAATGAAATTTGAGCTTGAAGTGTAGGGTGCAAAACATGCATGTGTGAAATTTCCAAATTTGGCCAATGTTCAAACCCTTATGTATCAATGATGAAAGCTCCAAATGACAACATCTTCAACATGAAAGTTGTATATCTTTTCAAGTCAATAAATTTGAACTTATATTTTGCATCATTTGGATTTTTTATGAAGAAGTTATGGGCACTTGAAGTTGGACTTTTTCATATTTCAATGCATTTGGTCCAAAGTGACCTATAATGTTTTGCATTATCACATGTATTTCTTTTGAGATTTTGCAATTTTCTCAACATAACATTTGAAGTAAACACATTAAGCTTTACAATTCATTAAGTCTCACCTCAAAATCATGAAAAATGAAGGAGTTATGTCCTTGGGAAGTTGACCCAAAATTAGGGTTTCAGTCAAAATGACCTATAATGTCTTGGAATGGATGATGCCCTTCCAAGCTTCAAATAAAATTTTGATGAACATTAAAGTTGTTCATATTGTCCTTGAGAACATGTTTTCTCTTGGGGTCATCTCCATTTGACCAACAAATAAAAAGTTAGGTCTCTGTGTATTTCAAAATAGTCAGATGAATAGACTGGTCAATTTCTCAAGTCCAAAACTCATATCTTGATGAATTGATGATTGAGGACACTAAAATAAGTTCAAATATGCATGAAATGATGAATTAAAGAACTTCCCTTGGTTGTATTTTACCATGGACTGAGGTTGCTTCATGAGCAAGGCACAATTGATGAACAGATGAATTAGGGTTTCCTTGGGACACAAGCCTCAAACCCTTTGACTTGATTTGATCAAAATGATGAGTTGAGACACTTGGGAGGAATATTTGATGTATGAGAGCTTTGGGAACCATTTACATGTTTGCTTTCATCTTCTCTTGACCATATCATTGCACAAAGGATCTCTTAGAAGCTTTAGACTTTGTGACTGTTCAAGCTACAAACAAGAGATGTTAGTGACATATTTTTGTGCTTTTGGTTTAGTAAATAAAAATGAGAAAAGAAATAATATACAATTCAAGCATGCTTGGTGATGTCAAACCAAATCTCAAGAGATCCCACCCAAAGGCAAAGAGCCAAGATGCTTATGATCCTTGAGGCTATGCAAATGCAATGTTATGATGCCATGAGGGATCTTAGGGTCAAAATTGGGGTCTTACACTGAGGTATCGTTTGCAAATATTTTCAGACCATGGATTGTGGACGAAGGAACATTAAGAAGTACAGTTTCAGATGTCCAAACTTGAAAGAGTTAAGGAAGCTAGCATCTTTTGTATTAGATCCCTTGGACTTCAAACAACGTCATGGGAAGCTTCTGTCCATCTTGTCTGCTGATGTAGTTGAAGGACTCTTGAGTGTATTGGTGCAGTTCTATGATCCTCTCTACCATTGTTTCACTTTCCCAAATTTTCAGCTTGTGCCTACCTTGAAGGAGTATTCTCATCTCTTGGGGATACTTGTTTCTAGTAGAGTGCCTTTTAGTGAATTGGAGGAGATTCCCCGATCTAGTATTATTGTTGAAGCTCTTCACTTGAAGAAGTCTGAGATAGAGGCTCATTGGGTGAAGAAAGGAGGGTTATTTGGATTGCCATCTGTTTTCCTTATCAAGGAAGCTACCACTTTTGCTCAAGCTGGTAGTGTAGATGCTTTTGAAGCTATCTTTGTGTTGCTCATCTATGGATTAGCTTTGTTCCCTAACATTGACGATTTTGTTGATGATAACGCCATTAGAATTTTCTTAATTGGGAATCCTGTGCCTACTTTGTTGGGTGATATTTATTTCTCTTTGCATCTAAGGAATTCTAAGGGTGGTGGAACTATCGTCTGTTGCATTCCTCTTTTGTACAAGTGGTTTATTTTATTAGTTGCTGCAGACGCCTGCTTTTATGGAGAACAAACAATGTCTAAGGTGGTCTCAGAGACTTATGTCTCTCACTAATGATGATATAGTTTGGTATGATCCGTCCTTAAGTAGTTTGGAGATTATTGATAGTTGTGGTGAATTCTTTAATGTGCCTCTCATTGGTACACAAGGAGGAATTAGCTACAACCCTGCTTTGGCTCGTCATTAACTTGGTTTCCCCTTGAGAGACAAACCTAATAACATGTTGTTAAAAGGTATTTTCTATCAAGAGGGTAAAGATCCCCAACATTTGAAGCAGAAGATTGTGCATGCTTGGTATAATGTGCATAGAAAAGGAAGATCCGAGATTGGTCCATGCAATTGTGTAGCTTTGGAAGCTTACACTCTTTGGGTGAAGAAGAGAGCTTTGGAGTTAAAGATGCCTTATCCTTGTAAGAGAGCTATGTCTATGGTTGTGGTTGAGCCATTAACTCTCCCTAACCAAGATGTAGAGGAGTTGGAAGACGCGCTCACCAAGATGAAGCAAGAGAAGGATATGTGGGAAGAGCGTTTCCATGCTTTGAGCAAGAAGCATGAAGAGTTGCTATTGGAGTCTAAGGATAAATATGCACTGATTGAGCTACTTGAAGACCGAGTGACAAAGAGACAGAGAGAGCCAGAGGTTTCATCTTCTAGCATGCCTCAACCTTCCGTTGTTTGGAAGAAGATTGTTGACCAACTTGTCCTTGAGAAGACTCAGATGAAAGCTTCTTTTGAGACCAAGATTCATCGCATTCGAAGGAAGTACGCGCCTTCAGCCAAATATTCTAACGTTGTTGTTAGAGATCGTTAGGATGACTAGTCTCCTTTTCTCTTGTATCTTTTGTTTTGGTTTCTGAAATTGTACTCAGTGTAATCCTTCTAATTTATATAAATGAAAAGAGATTTTTGGTCATATCAAATTATTGCAATTGCCATTTCAATTTTTATATATTTGCAAATGATATAGTAAGTTCCTTGGAAATAAAAATAATCAAACATTGCATTTCATGCATCATTTGCATAAGCAGGTTTTTGCCAGGTGTCTGATTGGTGTTCTTTTGTGCTTTAGCTAAGCTGACTCACCGGTACAACACTCGAGCTAATCGTCTAAAGATCATGGAACACCTTGAGCAAGAGAACCGAGACTTGAAAGAGGAGATTGCCCGACTGACTGCCATGATGGAGTCAGTTCTTGCTGCCCAAAGCCAAGCTTCTCCAACTCCTCAACTCCTCCCGCGAGGACAATTATCTTTGAAGTGGTTACCTATACAGTGCCCGCTGTAGTGGGAAATTCATGATCATTAAGCTATTGACAAGTTAAAGATCAATTAACAAGAGTCGCCACCTCGATTTTATTGTTTCCAAGGGAAAAGGAAAAAATGCAAACAAAACCCAAATAGTAAGAAGTTTTCAGATAAAAACTAATAAAGATAAGAGATCACATGTAAGGGGGTTGGTTACACAGAGGGAAGGTGTTAGCAACTAAAGTGTCATAGGTACTCCTAGGGAGCCCTTTTTGTGTGCATATGTATTTTGTACAAAGTGATGCTTACAAACAAATAGAATGAGGGGATGAGAAAAGAATTGGTTAATTATATTTTTTGTGTTTGACAAGACCTTCGGTCTCGTGCCTACGTACCAACATATAAATGAGGGATCAAAACCTCGTAGTTCGTGCTAGAATTTTCAAAATGAGTTGGTTGGTTTTTAGAAAATTTAATTTGGAAAGGCACAAAGGCCTAAAAATAGTTTGAATGAGTTAGTTCTTTTTGGCTTTTTGAAAGTCTAAGTCAAGTATAGTTAAGTTTATTTACAAGTTTTATTCAAGAAAATAAGTTTGAAAAGGCAATGGCATAAGGCCAAAGTTTCTATCTTTTTGTAAAATGGTCTAAGTTTAGAACAAAAATAGTTCACACTAAGAAGATTTTGAAAATGGAGGGAGTGATTTTGAAATTAAAGAAATGGGGAGAAGATGAAAAGACTACCCTAGATACAAGAAATTAAAAAGTTTAAAGTTGAAAAGATCTGACCAAATGGGAGCAATCCAATAGACAAGTATGTCAATAGAAACCCAGAATTCCCTTGGACTTTTTTAGAATCAAGCGCACAATTATATCAATCTTGAAGAGCAAAGATATCAAATAAAGATGTCCTCATCCAAGCTTATCCCCTTTAATGATCTCCTTTAGAATAGCCTATATAGCAGATGAATTCCACAAGTCACAGCTTCAACATAACAGTTTTCCAAGGATCAATGTTGCAGATGAATCTGGGGAGATCTAGAATGATGTATCAGATGAGTTCAAACTTGCAAGACTTAGTTCTTCAACAAATTGGCATTGGCCAAGTCCATTAGCAAAGGAATGTTGCCTAAATTCTAAGTCCAATTGGGGAGATCAAACAACAGTCCACTCAAAAGTCTTTTAGGGTTTTTGTTATTATTATGTGCATTAATGGTCAAAGACTAATCAATCAAACAAAACAACAAAGTATATCACATAATATGGTCCAAGTGGACAAAGTGAAAATTGCATAAACATAAACAATTAGAATAATATGTACAATGACAAATGATAATAGAATACTAAAAAAGTAAATTGCATTAAAAGTAAAAGCTTGAAAGTAAAAGTTAATGGTTAGTAAGTCAATAGTTAGATTTGTTTGCTTTTGATTTCAAGACATTCTTTGGAGAATACTCAACCCACTTGCCACAAGCATGGATCCTTGAACCAAAACATCTTCCAAAGGAAGGAAAGAAGGCCAAGTTTCCACACAATACCATGGAAGATGGGAGACTTACAATCTCACTTACTAGAATGCTTATACCTTTTATGTCACAAATTTGACGCTATGTTAAGCAATCGTAATTGGACTTATGTAAAAGTCATAACTATCTGAGGCTGGGCAATAAACTTTTGGTGTTAATGTATCTTGGAGACATAGTATTAAGAACTATGCTCATTAAATATACCACACACACAAAAATATGCAAAGGTGTGGCCTAATCTCATCCATACTCATGTTAATCTTTCAATCAACTAGCATTAGGATTTTTGAGATGTCATTGGCCAATTGAAATGAATGGATGAAGAAGGGGAATTAGATGAAGAGGGAAAGGGATGAATGAGATTACAAATTGGTCAAAGGAGGACTTTTACCAAATTAATATTATTCATTCATTTTGGGAGATGGAATGTATATTCCATCAATCCTCTAAATCCAATAATATTAACTTGACAAAGTCAAATCAACCTTGACCAAGGCCCAACAACAAATGAGAAACTCAAATAAGTCAATCCAAATGGTCAACACAATTAAAATGGCATTTATTCAATTAAAAATATTAAAATAATACATTAAATTCAAATATGTTTTGTCCAAATCCTAAAATCATATCAAAACACCAAATAAATGGCCATGTGATTTATCATAGGTCAAACAAGGTCAAAGGACCTTGGATAAAAAAATTAATAATTTTTGGACACTTAAAAATATTTTAAAAAAATTAAAAACAAATGAAAAATCAATTAATTCATGAAAAATATTAATAATGATCCAAAAAATAATTTTAATTCAGGATATGAAAGAGAAAAATATTTGAGAATTTTTGGTGAAAGTCCCATATTTTTTGGATCAATATTAAATTTATTATGAATTATTGAAAATAATGGAATTAAATGGAAAATAAAAAATTACAAAAATACGTGGACCATCAGATCTCCCTCATTAATTAAGGTGGCAAATCTGATGATCCACAACGCGCGTTCCACCAATGCACTAGTCAACTGCGTGGCAAACTTGTTAATCAAAAGGAACGGCTGAGATTATAACGTGAGAAACGGATCACACGGTCTAGACCTGAAACACCTCATCACCGGAGCCAGAGCTCCGGTTGTCTTCTCCGGCGAGCTTCGTCGGACTGGTCATCATCAACCATCACCAGAATTTCAAACAGGGACATGATTTTAAGGAGAAAACATCATTGAGCACGAATATCACCTCAATTTCTTCCAATTCCAACTATATTGAGAGATATGTGGAATTGAAAAATGAGGTTCATGATCTGAGTTGCTTCGATTCAGCATCAAAACAACTCAAACACCTTGCCTGCATTGGTAGGACTTCGGCCAACACACTAATCAAGAGAATTGAGCAAGAAACAAGGAGAATCGAAGAGATCAAATTTTCTGCAAAATACCTTCAATGGAGGTCTGAGCTTGCTAGATCTTGATTTGAAGCGTGCTTTGCTTCACTCCAATTGCTTGTAGAAGAGGAATGGAATGGCTTAGAATCAAAGGACTCCTGGAGAATTGAATTCCAAAACAGTGGAGATTCAAGCTCAAATTCAACTGAATTTTTCAGGCTTATCCTCTTGGTATGAAGGGTTTTCTGTGGGGAATCAAAGCTTGCGCAGTGTGTGTGTTGATTATGAGCAATTGAGCTTCAATTTATAGAGAATTCAAGTGTTAATTGCACACTCCATTCAAGTTTCCAAAATTGGCAAAGTGATGTAAGCAGCTGCATGGGCACGCATACGCCCATCAAATGATTGATATAAGTCCAAATTTGAAGTTCAGATATGTTGAAGTAAGCTTGGAATGTAAGGCAATTACACATTGATACTTGAAGTTTGATCCATGACACATGATACCATCCTGTTTAAGCCATGCGCAGCCTATGCATTTCTCATCCAAAATGCATGCATTTTAGCTCTTTGGAAAGGTGAGATCAAGAGGAACAAGTTTGATGTTGAACACTTTTTCATTTGGAGCTTGTAACTTGGAGATATTTGAGGTGGAAGTTTGGAAAAATTTGACATATTGAAAATTTTCTAAGTGTCAAGCCACATGTCTCAATATTCCCCCTTACTTAACTTTTTATGGGAGCTTCATATGAGAAAAGTTTCTTCATCAAAGTTGTAGATCTCTCAAATACCTTCAAAATGGTAAACAATTTCATGTCATTTGGATTTGAAATGATAGAGTTATGCATTTTTGAAGTTTGGCAAAATCACTTGATCAATGGTATAGGTCAAAAGTGACCTATAATGTAGCCTCATATCACATGTGTAAAGAAGTTGAATTATCTCTCACTCCAAACATCAAAGTTGAATTAGAGACATTTAATTTGATTGTGCAACTTGGAAATATTTAATCTCATAAAAATTGAGCAAGTTATGGCCTTGTGAAGTTGACTTCCAAATTAGGGTTTAGACAAAATGACCTATAATGTTTCAACATAGAAAATGATTTTCCAAGAAAAACTAACTCTAGGTCTCAACATGAAAGTTGTCTAGGGAGACCCAATTTTGATCAGATGAACTCATCTGGCCAACCACCATCAACCAACTTGCTAATTTCCAATTCTCTTGACTTTCTTGGCTCATGGTAGATCATATATGTATAAGATGGTGAATTTTGATGTGTCCCTTAAGAAATTTGATCAATTGGTGAAATAGCTTGTTGGAGAAGTTACCCAAGATACCCAGTCAAACTAGGGTTTCCAAGGCAAATCACCCTCAAACTCTTGAAGAAAACTTGATCAATATAACATGTATAAGCAATTGGGACTCATATATGATGCTTATAACCATTATTTCATCAATTCTTGATGGTGCTCTTTGTTCATGAGGGTCTCAAACCCTAGATGTGATCAATGAATCAAGGATATCATGTCCCTACTGTAAGACCCCAATTTTGTCCCTAAGATCCCTCATGGCATCATAACATTGCATTTGCATTGCCTCAAGGATCATAGGCATCTTTGTTCCCCTTACCTTTGGGTGGGACCTCTTGTGAGTGGTTTGAGATCACCAAGCATGCTTGAATTGTATATTATTGCTTTTCTTATTTTGTTTACTAATCGAAAGCACAAAAATATGTCACTAACATTTCTTGTTTGTAGCTTGAGCAATCACAAAGTCAAGAGCTTCAAGGAGATCCTTTGTGCAGAGATATGGCCAAGTGAAGATGATAGCAAACATGGAAATGGTTCCCAAAGCTCTCATCCATCAAATATGCCTCCCTAGTATCTCAATTCATCATTTTGATCAAAGCAAGTTAAAGGGTTTGGGGTTTATTCCCCAAGGAAACCCTAATTCATCAGATCATCCATAATGCCTTGCTCTTGAAGCAACCTCATCCCATGATCAAATACAATCAAGGGAAGTTTCTTTAATTCATCATTTTATGCATATTTAAACTTATTTGAGTGTACTCAATCATCAATTCATCAAGATGTGAGTCATGGACTTGAGAAGTTGATCAGTCAATTCATCTGACTCTTTTGAAATGCACTGAGACCTAACTTTTGATGTGTTGGTCAAATGGAGATGATCCCAAAAGAAAAAATGTTCTTAAAGACAATATGAACAACTTTCATGTTCATAAAAAATTGATTTTAATCTTGGAAGGCCATCACCCATTCCAATACATTATAGGTCATTTTGACTGAAACCCTAATTTTGGGCCAACTTCCCAAGAACATAACTCATTCATTTTTTATTATTTTTAGGTGGGATCAAATGCATTGGAAATATTAAGATGTCTACTTAAAGTTTTATGTTGAACAAAATTTCAAAATCTCAAAGGAAATACATGTGATAATGCAAAACATTATAGGTCACTTTGGACCAAATGCATTGAAAGGCAAAAGAGTCCAACTTCAAGTGCCCATAACTCTTTAATCAAAAATCCAAATGATGCAAAATTTAATTCCATTTTGATTGTCAAGAAAATATATATAACTTTGATGTTGTAGGTGTTTCCATTTGAGGCTTGCATCATCAAAACAGAAGGGCTTGAACATTGGCTAAATTTGGAAACCTCACCTTTGCATGTTTTGCACCTTACACTTTAAACTCAAAATTCAATAATTTCCACACTTCAAATGGATTTTTGCCAAACATAACATTTGTTCCTTACATCAAGACCTTTCCAACCATTATTCACATGCTCATGTTTGCATTTGGAAAATGGCATTTTCGAAGAGGAGAAGTTTTAGGCATAATTGTGCATAACTTGTTGAAACTCATTACACAAGCTTGTGCATTGCCAATTACACGTCCATTTCAGCTCAATTATATCTCAGATTGCATTTGGCATTGAGTTTGGGCCTTTTACATGATCATGCAAGCCCATGCAATGAATATCCATTTGCCATGCACACGGATTTGATCACACTTGCCTTGCCTCTCCTTCTATAAATAGAGGCATCATTCCATTCAATTGGGATCCTGGAATCAACCTGAAATGCTGCTGAACTGAAAACCAAACCTCTCACCAAAGGAACTATTTCATTTTCATTCAAATTTTTCAGATCTGAAATTCAACTAAATCTGGTTGAATTTCTAGATCTAAAGTTCCTAGGCCTTCATCCTATAGTCCATTGTACTTTTGTTTGGCCAAAGGAAGCAAGGAAGCAAGCTCAGATAACCACAATTCAAAGGTTCTCTCCAACTGGTTTTTTCTTCGAAACTCATTATTTCTTGACCTATTTGCTTGGATATTGTGTTGGCTGAAGTCCTCTTCATAAAGGCAATTGTTTTAAGTGCTCAATTATTGAAATCCATGAAGTTCAGTATGAACACCATAATTTTCTCTCGCTGATTTCTCTCTCTATGAGGATCTAGAGGAGAAACCAATGGTACAGGGGTGATGTACATCACCCTAGCTTTCCAATGATGTATGGATCGTGTATTTTGGTTAAGCTTTTGAAACCTGCAAATGTCACCGGAATCTTCATGTTCACTGGAGAAGACGGTGGCTCTGACCACCGTCCCTTTTCCAGATGGATTGTGGACCATTGGATCTGATCTCCAGTTTGTATCCCAGCCTTTGGATCTTATGACTTTTAATAATTCATTGTGTTACGCGTGGACTTTGGCCTACCGTGGAAACGCGCTTCTGGACCATTAGATGTTGCCACGTCAATTAATGAGTTCCATCAGACGCTCCTGGTTTTTTTGATTTTCCTATTTTCTGATTTAATTTCTTTTATTTCTTTTATTTTCAAAAATTCATATCTTCTTCATTTTAATTCCAAAAAGTATGGGACCAATTGCATTCTTCTCCAAATAATTTCTAGTTTCTAATTTTGACTTTTAATATTTTTTTTATTTTGTCATTTGATATTTTTTGTGAATTTTCTCTTTTCTGGTTATTTTTAATTCATTTTAAATAGTTTTTGATATTCAAAAAATACAAAAATATTTTCCTAACCTATGTGAATGATGATGGATCTATGAAAAATATTCTCATCAATTTTTTAATTGATTTGAGATTTATTTGAGATTTTAGTTCAATTAGGTTATTTTTATTCATTTTTAATTGATAAAAAATAGTTTTTGACTTTTAAAAATGCTGAAATTTTTTGTCAAACTTTGTTTGACCTTGTTGAACTTGGGATAAATCACTTGGACCTTTCAAGGTTGATTTGAAGTGATTTTGAAGTTTGACCTTTCTTTTATTTTTAATTCAAGTTTATTTTAATATTAAAAATGCCAAAAATATTTTGCTTATTGTTTGACCTCCAATCTTCATCTCATTTCTGGCTTCTCATTATTTGACTTTGACTCTCAATGTCATTTGGTCAACACACATGGATTGGTACATTTTATGTCATCTTAATGCACTTTATTCTTTCCTTTTCCATTATCCATTATTCATCTCCTTCTTCTTCTTCTTTCTTTTTGATCAATGAGTTAAAGGTTGATAAGTTAGCATTGATTAGGGAGACTTAATTTTCCTTGATTCAAATCTAATTCATCTTGATCAATTGATCAAGTGAATGGCTTTGCATTAAGGATAGGTTGTTTCCTAAACATGCAAAAGGCTTAAACCAATACAAGATCAATTCTCTTCTTCTTTTTGGCATGACAAGTTGTTGGAACTCGGTTCACTAACCAAGACTTCTAACTTGTGTTGTTGCCTACATTATTATTGACCGGCCTCAGTTAGTTGCGACTTCTACATAAGTCCAATTACGATTGCTTAACATAGCGCTAAATTTGCCTTATAGCACACTAACTACTAACACTAACTATTAACCATTAACATTTACTTTTGCTCTTTACTTTTATGCAATTTACTATTCTTGCACATATTATCCATTTGCTTTTTTCCTTTGCTCACTTGAGCACATGTTTATGTTAATGCAATTTGCCTTTTGCTCACTTGAGCACATACTTGTGTATATACTATTGTGTTTGTATTTTGTTTGATTGTTGTGAACCAAATGCAAAAATGGACAAAATGACTTAGACTTTAGGACCTTCCCTATGCAAAAATGGAGTCAAAGAGAAACTAGGTCTCATGCCTTTAGAGTTCTATAAATGTCAAAGAGAAACTAGGCCTCATGCCTTTAGAATGCTTAAAACTTGAAGATGAATATTGAAAGGACCATCTTCTAAACTCCCTCTTGTCCATTCTTTGATTTGTAAATAGAACCTTTTGATATGTGTGTTTCTTTGTGATAGGGATTCCAACTTGATCCAAATTGAGGAACCATTACCATGAGATCCTAAGAGAGAGATTCAAGATACATGGAGGAATCTTCCAAGAGTTCATTTTGATTGTTGATTGCTTGAGTTTATGCTTATGTGATTGCTTATTCCAAAGGATGGGAGCTACTTGGATCATCTATATGATCTCAAGAGAGGAAATCCTTTTTGTGGTTTTGTTTCTTATCCCTCACCTTTTGCATTGCTTAGGATCTTAGCCATTCTTCTTCTTCCCTCCACTCTAACCCAAGCCAAAAACTTTTGTGCAAATATTTAGCAATTGTTTTCAAACATTAGAAACCTAAGCCTTATGCTTTTGATTTTCAAACTCTCTTTTCATAACATTTATTTTGAATTGAATCTCTAAGTCAACTTTGACCATATTTTGTACATACTTTTCATTGGTAAATATAACCCATTCAGATGTCATTTTGTGATTTCAATGGCCACTTCTTTAATAAAACTTTTTCCTAACCTTTAGCTATTAGGTTTGAGTTATCCTTGAGGTAGATGTAATACTCACCTATATCCTTAGTGATGGACAATGAGTCTTCCATGCTTATTATAGGGTTAACCCCTCACTAGCATGTTGAAGCTATCCTCACATGGTGGATTTTTGGTTTTAGGTTGAGTTTTCTCCCTTGGATAACAAAAGACCTTAAGGCTTTTGGACCAATCAATTCACCAATTCATTTTGAGATTTTTACCCCGAACTACGAGGTTTTGACCCTACTTTTTTAAGATGGTACGTAGGCAATGGGTTTATCCATCCAAACACAAAATGTAAATAAACTTGTATATTCTCTTCTCATCTCTTCAATCATGTTTGCACAACAAATTTTTCACAAAACAACAACCTTACAACAAGTATGAAAAGGGCTCCCTAGGAGTACCTAGGATGTTTTGGGTGCCTAACACCTTCCCATTGCATAACCAACCCCCTTACCCAGATCTCTGACTCCCTTTTATTAGTTTTTGATTCGATAAAACTTTTTAGGTTTTTGTTCGCTTTCTAACCATTCCTTTGGATAAATAGAAGTGCGGTGGCGACTCGACTTGTATGGCTTACCTTGGATTTAGTCAATATCTCTAATGGTAACCAATACCCCGCTACAGAAAAGTGGAGACTCTGCTGGGGAAGACATTTTCCTAGTGGGTTTGCCTACTTTTCATATTTTTGTTGTATTGTTGTGTATATTGTTTTGTGACATATTTTTGTGTAATTTGGGATTACTGTATTGTATGTAATGATTGAATTGCTTGAATATTAATTCCTTGTATGCTTAGTGATCTTTGTGAGATGAGTTCTATACCCGGACTCGAGTGCACTTAGGATAAGAGAATGGCGTATTCTTGTTGACTTGTGTGGAGTTATTCCTTAGCAAGTTGACTTGCAAGCCCATTCACTTGGTGGAGGTCATGTTGGGATCAATAATGTCACACAAGTAGTTGTGTTTAGACATTACTCTTTCCAATATAAACCTTAGAAGCCAAGGACCTTAGTTTACCAAACCCATCTTGGCCAATTCTTAGGATGTAGTGCGAAAGTCGTTCAAGTGTAAGAGTTGATACGATTGTTACGCGATACTACACTCATAAGAGTCTCTCTTGAGAATATTTTTGGAATACGAGTAGTCGTTTCTCCGATAATATCCGAAAGATGGGATGATGACTATGGGAACCTCTTGTAGAACATGTTTGGCAGGTTTAAACTCTAGTACACTCCCTTTGGGTGGTTCTTATCCGAGACTCCATGCTCGTGACTCGCAACAAACCCTTGATTCGTGGTTGATCCGTTCATGTATCCTTAATATCAATGGAACTTGGGTGTTGATAAGGTGTAAACCATAATCCACCAAAATGGATGATTGATATTAAGGATAACATGATCCATCCCATGACCTTTGTTTGGTGTGCTTTGCTTGATCCTTGAGTGTGATTGTTGCATTCATGCACCCATTTGCATCCATATCATCAATAATGAAGAAAATTTTCAAGGAATTTAAGAGGTCTATTTGCAAATTATCAGACATGGAAAGACAAAGAAGGAATACAAAGAAGTACAGTTTTAGACAACCAGATTTGAAAGAGTTAAGGAATTTGACATCCTATGTACTACATCCCTTGGGTTTCAAGGCTCGTTTTGGGAAGCTTCTTCCCCTTCTGACTACTCAGGTGGATGAAGGGTTGATGAGTGTATTGGTGCAGTTTTATGATCCTTTGTACCATTGCTTCACATTTCCGGATTTTCAGCTTTTGCCCACGCTCGAGGAGTATGCCTATCTTGTGGGTATACCAATTCTAGACCAGTTGCCGTTCAGTGGCTTGGAGAGTATTCCTACTTCTCAAGAGATAGCAGATATGTTGCATATAGATGAATCTTTGGTTGGTGCTCATATGACTACCAAAGGTGGAATTCAAGGTCTCCCTTTTGAGTTCCTCATTGCTTAAGCTATTATGTATGGAAAGGCCATGAGTAAGGACGCCTTTGAGGCCATATTTGTACTTCTCATCTATGGGTTAGTGTTGTTCCCCAACATCGACAAGTTTGTGGACGTGAACGCTATTAGGATTTTCTCTACTCTTAATCCCGTTCCGACTCTGTTGGGTGACACTTTTTTTTCTTTGCATATGAGGAATGCAAAGGATGGTGGTGCCATTGTGTGCTGTTTGCCTCTGTTGTATAAGTGGTTTATTTCTCACTTACCACAGACGGTCGCCTTCAAAGAGAACAAGGGATGTCTACGGTGGTCCACGAGACTTATGTCTCTCACTAATGATGATATCTCTTGGTACAACCGTGTGTATGATGGTGTGCAGATTATCGACTCTTGTGGTGAATTCTCCAATGTACCTCTTCTTGGTACACGTGGTGGGATTAACTACAACCCTATTTTGGCACGTCGTCAGCTTGGGTTCCCCCTAAAGGATAAACCCAATAACATTCTATTAGAGGGTGTGTTCTTTCAGGAGGATAAAGATCCCTAAGGCTTGAAAGCTAGGATGGTCCACGCTTGGCGCAAGATTCATAGGAAAGGAAGGAATGAGTTGGGTCCTAAGAACCGTGTCGCTTTGGAGCCTTGCACTGCTTGGGTTAGGAAGAGAGCGTCTAAATATCTCATGCCGTACGAGTATCCGAGACCTACACCTTTGGTTATGGTTGGGCCTTTAACCCTCCCTAACCAAGGAGTAGAGGAGTTGAGAGACGAAGACCGTTCACGTGCCTGGATCCGCGTACGAGAAGAGTTGCTTCAGCAGATCAAGGAAAAGGATGCTTTGATTGAGTTCCTCGAGCATCAGGTTATTGATGATCCTAATGATGCATGGACTTCTCTACTTCCTCAGTCTTCTAGGTTCTGGAAGAGGAAGTACGATCGACTCGCCAAGGAGAAGGCAGATATGGAGGCAGCCTATGAGGAAGAGGTGAAGAGGCTTCGCGCTTCTTATCTTCCTGTGTCCCGAGCTTTAGACAATTGTTTCTAGGGATCCATAGGATGATTATTTTCCTTTTGTCTTGTATGTGGTTACCCATGTTTTACTTCTTTGATGTAAAACTATTTTCCAGATATTAGTGACAAGATACTTTCATATATGATAAGTATTTAATATTTCCAAAATTTGCAAATAGAACTCTAAAGTTCCTTTGAAATAAAAAACAAATCATATGCACAAGCATTGCATGCATCATGTGCATAAGCAGGTTTTGTTCCCATCTTCTTGTCCTTTGGTCTAACTCTGTGTTCTTCATTTATTTCAAAGACAAGTTGACTCACCGGTACTACCCCAGAGCCAATTCTTCAAGACTGATGGATCATCTAGAACAAGAAAACCGTGAGCTGAAGGAGGAAGTAGCCAGGTTGACTGCCTTGATGGAGTCATTCTTGGCCGCTCAGAGCCAATCTTCTCCAACGCCATCAACTCCTCCCCAGAGGACGGTCATTTCTGAGATCGTGACTTCTACTGTGCCTGCTGCAACAACTCATTTTGCGCCATCTACGCCAGCCGGGTTCCCTTGGGGAATGCCCCCCAACTTTGTACCAGAGGGTTTCGCACTTACTCTTGCTTCTCTGCCGGCAACTAGCCCGGTCCTTTCAGTGCCACCTCCCGTTGTGCACACGTTACCAAGGGTCGAGGATACCATCTACCACTTTGAGCCATCTGAAGGTCTAGATGTTTAAGAAAAGATGGATTATATGAAGGACCAATTCCTTGAGCTTCGCAAGGAACTGAAAAACTTTGAGGGGGAAAGACCTCTTTGGTAAAAATGCTGCTGAGTTGTGCCTTGTGCCCAACGTGAAGATCCCTCTTAAATTCAAAGTGCCTGACTTTGAGAAGTATAAGGGAAACATATGCCCACTCAGCCATCTTGTGATGTATGCTCGCAAGATGTCAACGCAAATTGACAATGACCAACTGCTCATCCATTATTTCCAGGACAGTCTGTCCGGTGCCGCTCTCCGGTGGTACATGGGTTTGAAGAGTTCGAACATCCGATCTTTCAACGATTTTGGTGAGGCCTTCGTCAAGAAATACAAATACAATATGGATATGGCTCCTGATAGGGACCAGTTGAGGGCGATGTCCCAGAAAGAGAAAGAGACCTTCAAAGAGTACGCCCAGAGATGGCGCGAATTGGCAGCTCAGATAGTGCCTCCCCTTGAGGAGAAAGAGATGACCAAGATCTTCTTGAAGACCTTGAGCTCATTTTACTACGAGAGGATGATAGCCAGTGCTCCCTCAGACTTCACCGAGATGGTGAATATGGGGATGAGATTGGAAGAAGGGGTCCGTGAAGGACGCTTAACCCGAGACGAAGGCTCTTCGGCAAAGAGATATGGAAGCTTTGCGAAGAAGAAGGAGGGAGAGGCATATGCCGTGTCTTCCCATGTCAAAAGAAGACCCTCTGTGAAGAGGAAGATTGCTCGTCCAGTCAACAATCAGCATCAGGTGGCTCATATAGCACCTATTTTCAGGGAAGCTCAACACTATCAACAACCGCAAACTCAGCAATATCAACAACAACAGCGTCCACAACAACAGGCCTATCAGCCTCGAAATAACAACAACAGTGCCAGCACCAGCTACGAGAGGAAAATGGCCACCTTTGATCCAATTCCGATGACTTATGATGAACTTTATCCCTCGATGATCGATAGAAAGTTGATCACGCCGCGAGACCCTCCCGCTGTACTTGCCAACCCTAAGTGGTGGTACAAGCCTGAGCTTCATTGCGTGTATCATTCCGGTGCTCCCGGACACAACTTAGAGAACTGTTATCCCTTGAAGACCAAGGTGCAAGACCTTGTGAGAAGCGGGATTTATTTTTTCGAGGACGTAGGTCCGAACGTAAAGAAGAACCCATTGCCCGAGCATGGGAAGTCTGTCAATATGGTCCAGGGCTGCCCTGGCAAGTACAAGGTGAAATATGTTAGTCATATCCGACAATCGCTGGTTGAGATGCATAGATTGCTGTGTGACTATAGCCATTATGAGCATGATCACGACAGATGTAGAGTCTGTTCCGCTAATCAGAGAGGATGTCACCAGGTGCGCAAAGATGTGCAAGAGATGTTGGACGAAGGAGTCATTGAGATCTTTCAAAATAGAAATGTTGACGAAGATGAACTTGAAGTCAATGTGATTTCCCCGGTATTCCGGATACCTGAGCCTGTTGTCATCAAGTATGATGGTAGCAAGCAGAAGGTTGCTCCTGCTCTCGTCATCAAACCTGCCGGACCTGTACCATACTCCTCCGAGAAAGAGGTTCCCTATCGCTACAACGTTGTGGCAGTGGAAAATGGGAAAGAGGTGTCCTTGCCCTCCTCATCTGTTGTTAACATTGCCGATGTCAGTGGGTTGACCCGCAGCGGTCGTGTATTTTCAGCACCGTCAAAGCCTCAAGCTGATGCCCGAGGAAGTGTTGATGTTGATTTTATTTAGCGCCCGATTGGGGATGTTGTGAGCACTCCGAATCCGACACTTGTTGTTAAGCCCTCCTCTACGTTAAGAACTCCTGCTTCTGCTGGCCCGAGTGGCAATGCGAAAGAAGATTGTGATGAGATGCTGAGGCTCATCAAAAGGAGCGAGTACAACGTTGTAGACCAGCTTCTACAAACGCCATCCAAAATATCTGTGTTATCATTACTTTTGAATTCAGAACCACACCGAGAGGCTCTGCAGAAGGTGTTGGATGTGGCGTACGTGGATCACGATGTCACGATAGAACAATTTGATAGCATTGTTGCAAACATTACCGCTTGTAACAACTTGAGTTTTTGTGACTCTGATCTCCCCGAGGAGGGAAGAGACCACAACTTGGCATTACATATATCTATGGGTTGCAAAGATGACGCCATGTCCAATGTTCTGGTGGACACTAGGTCATCATTAAACGTATTGCCGAAATCCACTCTTGCGAAGCTGTCATATCAGGGGCCTCCCATGAGGCAAAGTGGAGTAGTTGTGAAGGCTTTCGATGGGTCTCGCAAAACTGTGATTAGAGAAGTTGATCTCCCAGTCAAAATCGGACCAAGTGATTTCCAGATTACCTTCCAGGTTATGGATATTTGCCCATCGTATATATGTCTTTTGGGAAGACCATGGATTCATGAGGCGGACGCCGTGACATCCACCCTACACCAGAAATTGAAATTTGTAAAGAATAAGAAGCTGGTGGTGGTAGGGGGAGAAAAGGCTCTCCTGGTTAGCCATTTGTCTTCCTTCTCTTATATAGATGCTGAGTATGAAGTTGGAACTCCGTTCCAAGATTTATCTATTGCTGAGCCTATTAAGAAGAGAACTCCTTCATTTGCTTCCTACAAAGATGCAAAGTTGGCCATTGAGCATGGCGCAACTGCTGGTTTGGGGAAAATGATTGAGTTAAAAGACAACAGGTCCCGGGCTGGCATAGGTTATTCTTCTGGGGTTTCCAATATGCAAGGGCTGTTCAAGAGTGGAGGTTTCATCCACACCAGTCAAGACGAGGAGGCTGCCGCCATCTTGGAAGAGGACGAAGAGGATTCTGGCAACTTCGACATCCCTGGAGGGATCTGCAATAATTGGGTCGCTGTGGATATTTCAACAGTTATCCATAAGTCAGAGTAATGTTCATTATGTTTAAAAAACCCTTCTCCCATACCAAAGGGAGGAGTGATGACATTGTTGGCGCATAAATACAATGATATTTTCATTCAATAGATTCATGTTAAATGTTTGTTTTTCCAATTATTTTCCCTTTTCGCTTTTGCATGAAATTGGTGATCACATAAAACCTAAAAAATAGAATAAAATCAATCTTTTCATCTGCATAATGATTTGCCTTGTTTGAATTCTAAAAGCTCTTTATATCCAAAATCATTATGCAGGTTAATCAAACCCATTGAACATAATGATCCAACACCATCTCCCAACTTTGAATTCCCTGTATTTGAGGCGGAAGAAGATGATGATGAAGAGATTCCTGACGAGATTACCCGTCTACTTGAGCATGAAGAGAAAATCATTCAGCCGCATCTTGAGAATCTGGAAACAGTCAATTTGGGGTCTGAGGGTTGTGTGCGAGAAGTGAAGATTGGGGCACTCCTGGAAGAGTCTGTTAAGAAGGGGTTGATTGAGTTGCTACAAGAATACGTCGACGTCTTTGCCTGGTCATATGAAGACATGCCTGGTCTAGATACAAATATTGTGCAACGTTTCCTACTTTTGAAGCCTGAGTGTGTGCCTGTGAAGCAGAAGCTCAGAAGAACTCATCCCGATATGGCAGTAAAGATTAAAGAAGAAGTTCATAAGCAAATTGATGCGGGGTTTCTGGTGACTTCTACATATCCTCAATGGGTAGCCAATATTGTGCCTGTACCTAAGAAAGATGGAAAAGTCCGAATGTGTGTGGACTATAGAGACTTGAATAAAGCTAGTCCGAAAGATGATTTTCCTCTACCACATATTGATATGTTGGTAGATAATACAGCTAAATTCAATGTCTTCTCATTTATGGATGGATTTTCCGGATATAATCAGATTAAAATGGCACCCGAGGATATGGAGAAGACAACATTCATCACACCTTGGGGAACATTCTATTATCGAGTGATGCCCTTCGGTTTGAAGAACGCCGGAGCCACGTACCAACGAGCTATGGCCACCTTGTTTCATGATATGATGCACAAGAAAATCGAGGTATATGTTGACGATATGATCGCTAAGTCAAGAACGGAAGTTGAACATGTAGAGCACCTATTGAAGCTTTTTCAGCGTTTAAGAAAGTATCAGATTCGTCTGAATCCCAACAAGTGTACATTTGGAGTGCGTTCCGGCAAGTTATTGGGTTTTATTGTTAGTGAAAGAGGTATTGAGGTTGATCCTGCAAAGGTCAAAGCAATACAAGAGATGCCTGCGCCCAGAACTGAGAAGCAAGTCCGAGGTTTTCTTGGCCGCTTGAATTACATTTCCAGATTCATATCCCACATGACTGCCACATGTGCACCGATATTCAAGCTCCTCCGGAAAGATCAGTCTCATGATTGGACCGAGGATTGCCAGAAAGCTTTTGACAGTATTAAAGAATATCTGTCTGAGCCTCCGATCCTATCTCCGCCCGTGGAAGGAAGACCGTTGATTATGTATCTGACTGTCCTTGAAGACTCAATGGGTTGTGTCCTTGGTCAGCAAGACGAATCAGGAAAGGAAGAATATGCTATTTACTACTTGAGCAAGAAGTTCACTGATTGTGAGTCTCGATACTCAATGCTTGAGGAGACATGTTGTGTTTTGGCTTGGGCTGCTAAGCGCTTACGCCAGTATATGTTAAATCATACGACTTGGTTGATATCCAGAATGGATTCAATCAAGTATATCTTCGAGAAGCCTGTTTTAACAGGGAGAATTTCCCATTGGCAGATGTTGTTGTCTGAGTATGATATTGAGTATCGAGCTCAGAAGGCTATTAAAGGTAGTATCTTGGCTGACCACTTGGCACATCAGCCGATTGAGGATTATCAGTCAGTTCAGTACGATTTCCCAGATGAGGAGATTTTGTATTTGAAAATGAAAGATTGTGATGAGCCTACGCTCGATGAAGGGCCAGAGCCTGGTTCCCGTTGGAGCATGGTATTTGATGGCGCTGTAAATCAATATGGAAATGGTAGTGGGGCAGTGATTATTACTCCTCAGGGCACACATTTTCCTTTTACAACAAGGCTAACTTTCAAATGCACGAATAATATGGCTGAGTACGAGGCCTGTATTATGGGATTGGAAGAGTGCATTGATCTAAGGATCAAGCATATTGATGTTTATGGAGATTCGGCCCTTGTTGTTAATCAGATTAAGGGTGAATGGGAAACGAATCAGCCTGGCCTCATTCCATATAGGGATTATGCGAGGAGGATTTCAACGTTCTTTACTAAGATTGACTTCCATCATATTCCTCGAGACGAGAATCGGATGGCAGACGCTCTTGCTACACTTGCTTCGATGATTGTGGTAAGACTTTGGAACGAAGTTCCCAATATCACTGTAATGCGCCTGGACAGACCAACTCATGTGTTTGCAGTTGAAGAAGTGAAAGATGATACGCCATGGTATTATGACATCAAGTGTTTCCTTTGTCGCATTACGCGAAAAACCGGCGGGAAAAAGACACAGAGCCGCCACCGTGCGTTATTTATCCCAAAGGAGGGAAAGGAAACGCTCGAAGTAAACCTGGAAAGGAAATGGTCTTACGACCAGAGATTGCAAGGATCGGGAGTCGGTTATGCGAAGGGAAGGTATTAGCACCCCTACGCATCTGTCGTACTCGACGGGATCCACACTCAAAAGAATAGAAGAAAGGTTGCTACAAAGACTGCTCAAAAACTGCACAAAACTGGAATGAAACACAGGAAAGAAGACGGAGAAAGCGGACTCGGCAAGATGTCACATCTTGGGCCTACGTAGTTTGTCAGACACAAACATCAGAGTCGACGTAGTTCTGGGAAAATGGGAAACGTGCTCGCTAGGACATCGCATCCTATGCATACGTATCTTCTCTAACCAGAGTAAGAATCAGAGCACTCGTAGCTCGGCTAACGCACACCAAACAAAACGCTAAAAGAAGACGCTGAGACGTCAAACGAAACACACAACCACAAACTGGAAACGGAATGCCAATCGTTGGGCTTACATCCGACTCCACAAAAGAAACGCAACTGGGAAACCGAATGCCAATCGCTGGACTTACATCAGACTCCAAACAAACAAACACACACGGGAAACCGACTGCAAATCGCTGGAGTTACGTCAGACTCCAAACAAACAAACACACACGGGAAACCGACTGCCAATCGCTGGACTTACGTCAGACTCCGAACAAACAAACAAGAAGAAGGAGGGTCTCGATTGCAACTAGGGCAAGAGAAAGGGGAGGTCTCAATCGCAACGGGGGCGAGAGAAAAGGATCAAAGTTAGTTGTTAGTCAAACTCGACAAGACATCGCATCTCGTGCCTACGTATCTCATTTGGACATGAGAATCAGAGTTGTCGTAGTTCGGCTAAACTATTTCTGTTTGTTTTGTGTTTTTTAAGTGGTCAACGTCACTACGCAATCTACCGGATGCTTGACCTTTGGAGACTTACTCACCTGTAGTAGAAGGAGTCAACGTGTCCTTAAGGGGAGATAATGTTTATTTGTGTTTTAGGAAAGCTCACGCAAGAAAGGAAGTCCTAGACGAAGGAACCGTGCTACCTTAATTGACATGCAGACGAGAGACTATGTGAAGTCTAGCAATCCTATGGGGATACAACAAGCAAGTCTCAAGAGAGACCAAAAACGGGAAATGGAATGCCAATCGTTGGGCTTACATCCAACTCCAAAAACAGATGGGAAACAGAAAGCCAATCGCTGGTCTTACATCTGACTCCTCAAGCAAACAAACATGCTAAGTAAACAATCAATCAACAACACACGCTATATGCAAACAAGCGGCTCATACAAGGCTAGGCATTAGTCGAGGGGTCGTATAAACCTCGACAAGCAAGCCAACTGGAAGGGGGTGTCTGGGGCTCTTAACCACTGACATTGACCGTCAAGGTGAGCAGATGAAAGGTAATGAGGATTGGTCCTCATAGCTCTTAACCCGGGCCTGGGTGAGCTCGAATCAATGAAGACGTGGGAGTCCAGAATGCGGGACTCTACTCCACTTGACTGACTCTATATACAAAGGATCTTGGGTGTTTATTCAAAATGCATCAGCACATAGTGCGAGCAAGATGAAAGACTCAACTGAATAGTAGGGGATGGGTTACACATCCCTTCTATCTGCCAATGCCTCTTCACTTAGGAGGTCTTTGAAGTACATGGCACAAAAGTAAACAAACAAGAACATGGCCTCTTATGGAGGGCTTCAGACAGGTGCCTGCCAAAAATAGCAGGTCTTCCAGACTACATGGAGAACAAGAGTGCTTACCTAGGTGGTGTGCCAACCAAAAGCAAAGCAAAGCAACTCAAGTAATAAGTTAAAGCTACTAAAGTACCAGTAAGAAAATCAAACAAGTCAATACTATGTCCAGACAAACAACCAACAGACAAACCACAGTAGTTTCCAATATACACAACATGCAAGTCATAAAAGGCACTCATTCAAGTGAGCCCACCACCAAAATACCTACAACACAATCAACATTAGTTAGACAAATCAAATTGTATCTCAAGCTAGGAGATCACATTATCCATTAGGACTTATTGCTTGAACCTGAAATGCAAAACTCAAAAGATGAGTACAAACCCCTAGGGCAAAGCCTAGGGTCAAAGGTCGAGAAAAAATTCAAAACAGAAGCTAATACTCAACATGAAGCAACTTTAAACAAGTAAAAACATGTCCTAAAAAGGACCAAGTCAAAATCATTAAGCAAAGTCATCATTCAACCAAGAGAAGGCAAGGCAAGCAAAAGGTGCATACAATTGGTCATCAAGAATCAAAATTCCATATTAAAACAGAAATGACTCAAACAATCATGGAAATTGTTATGAGCATACAACATGTCAAACATAACCATCATGCCAAAAGTTATAAACAGAAGAGCTCAATTGGCAAGGCAATGAAAATGGAGAAGATCAACATCAAATTGTGTGACACACATTGTCACACCATACAAACACATGCATAAAACAGAGATGGAAAATGCTAAAAATGTCAAACCAAATCTCACAAGTCATGTATCATGTTGGGAATCAGCACAGAAAATTTCATGGCAATTGGATCATTACTGAGCATTTCACAACAATTTGAATGAGGCATGTCACAAAAGCATACATGTTCAATTAGTCTAACACAATTAAAATTTCAACCAGGCACAATTCCAGAAATCCACATCAAAAAATAGAAGACATTCATATGATCATGTAGAAAAAAATTGGGAATTAATTGGATCATTATACTATTTTTAAGGATTTTTTGAATATCATGCATAAAATGAAATAAAAATGGAAAAACATGAAATAATAATGAAAATGAATTGGAAATGGGAAATGCCTCCACGCAGATTCGAACACAGTACACGCCAAAACGACGTCGTTTAGGCTATGAATAATTAAAATGAAAAAAAGATGAAGCGCGTTCAGTGGGAATCGAAGGGGCGGTTGGCGCGCCTCAAATGCATTTCAAAGTGAAACGCTGCCGTTTTGGTGAGTGCCCTAGCTACAGTCCAGAAGGCGGCGACACTATTCCTGCGCAGCGGGGCATGGCGAAAACCACCGTCTTCTTCATGAAGACGGTGGAGGAACAGTAACACATGTAATTTTTTTTCCGGAATTTCGAAATGCATACACCAATGGAAAGCTTACAACACATAGAACTCAAATCTATCATCATCTTAGCCTAAAATAACATGTATCGTGCAAATCGAACAAAAAACATACATGAACTCAAAACTTCAATTCATCATATCTCCATGAATACTTGTCCATTTTTCAAGATTTTTATATCAGTAGAATCAGCAAGCAACGAACTACAAGTCTATGGCAATAAAAACAAGAATTAAGCTACTCGAAAATCTGACCTCTTGAAGCTCCAACAATGGCAGTAGTAGATTCAAGGCTTGGCAAGCATCTGAATCCAGTCCTGAGATGATATTATGAAGTTTGATGTATGAATTGAAGCCTGGAGATGCTTGGATCTAGCTCAAAAGTCAATTTCCATCTTCATGTTCTTGAGCTTCATGTGCTTAATTCTTTACCAAATTCTGCAAATCAAAGCTTGATCTGTACCAAATGATGATCAAAGAACACAAATATGCAAGAAAATCCAAGTGTTATGTGGAGAAATTTTGAATTATGGTGGAGAGAAATTTTGGAGGGAAAGTTTGAATCTAGATCTATAATGATGAATCATGAAAATTCTGTTATGATTAGCCTTTTATACCATGTCCTAATCCTACTGAAAATGTAATTAGGCTTTGGTTAATGCAAAATTAGTGAGAATGAGGTGCATGGCCAAATTTGAATTTTCACCCTATGCATGGCCATCATGAACGTGAACAGTAGCATGCATGGTGTTTTTCCACTTAAAATGATCCAACAAACATGATGGAATGGTTAAAAAACTCATATGATGTACCAATTTTAAATTCATGATTTTCCCTCCAAAATGAGCATGAATGAGCAAATCGTCATGTGATGAAATTTCATGCAATGTGATGAATGATTTGGAACATATGAGTCATAAGGAGCAATATGCAAAAAGAGGCACTCAATTTGGAGTTCTAGATCAAAAGTTATGGCTTGTTGAAGTTCCATGCACACTTGGTAATGATTTGATCATAACTCCTCAACCATTCATCAGATGCTCATGATCTTGGACTTTTTGGAAATGGGAGAGAAAGATATTCAACTTTCATGTTGGACAAAATTTCATTTGAAGCTTCTTTGATGTTGGAAAGTCAAGTTGAAAGTGGTCCAAAAACTTGCCATTTTTGGAAACTTGAAATTATAGGTCACTTTCCATTTTTGGAAACTTTTGATCTAGCTTCAAATCCTTCAAGATAGATGTTTGACATGATGAATAAACCTCTTTTGGACATGAATGAAGTGTCTCAAACCATTTCTCCACATCCTAGCCCTCAGTTGACTTTTATGGGGCCCAGATGACTTGGCAATGCATTGATGACTTTGAGCCTTTAACACTTGGTCAAGTTGCTTCAAAATGAACCCTGGGTTCACATAAGCTCTTGTGAATACTCATGTGACCCTCAACTCAAGGAAATGCTTGGTCTTTTGCACAGATGGATTTCTTGATGCCCATGCCAGTTGAATGTGATGCAATGCACTATGCAATGTTAATGTAATGTTAGTAACCTAAAAAATGAAATGAATGCATGAATTGAGGGTGCAAATTTGAGGTGCTACAGCTGCCCCTATTCAATCAACTGAGAACCTGAACAGATGAGAGAAACGACTGTCAGACTTTCAAGGTAATCAGGGATTGAATACCAAAAGAACCTGGAATTTGCACTATACGGGGGATGAAGTAAAGAAACAACGACCCTACGTCAACAGACGAATGGGAAAGATCTGAACAAGATGTCCCTGAAGAGGCATATTTCGACTCAGGAAAATCTGACTCCACATGGGACAAAGGTCGCAATAGGGAGCAGACAGGAAGGAACACCAATGATACCGGGTTGTAGGCATATAACAGGTGACCGACCAAGGCGTGAATTGGTTTGTGTTCCAAAACACTCATCATCCTGAAGAGAGCTAGAAAATCAATCTTGTTAAAGGATGGACATTCGATTCCACAAGGAATACGAATCTTACTCAGTTGGGGAAACAAACAAAGGGTTCAACCAAAGAGTGCATGAGATATATTATCTATAGCCATCAAAACGTAGATAATATACTCGCATGGAAGATTATCCATAACCGGGTTGTAGGTTGTCAAAGGATAAATCGACCGAAATCGTGAATTGGTGTGTGTTCCAAAACACTCATCATCCTGAAGAGAGCGAAAGCAAACTTGTTAAAGGATGGATATTCGATTCCATAAGGAATACGAATCTTACTCAACTGGGAAGGACAAAACTTCAACCAAGAGTGCATGAGATATATTATCTATAGCCGTCAAAACGTAGATAATATACTCGCATGGAAGATCATCCATAACCGGGTTGTAGGTTGACAAAGGATAAATCGACCGAAATCGTGAATTGGTGTGTGTTCCAAAACACTCATCATCCTGAAGAGAGCGAAAGTAAACTTGTTAAAGGATGGATATTCGATTCCACAAGGAATACGAATCTTACTCAACTTGGAAGGACAAAACTTCAACCAAAGAGTGCATGAGATATATTATCTATAGCCGTCAAAACGTAGATAATATACTCGCATGGAAGATCATCCATAACCGGGTTGTAGGTTGACAAAGGATAAATCGACCGAAATCGTGAATTGGTGTGTGTTCCAAAACACTCATCATCCTGAAGAGAGCGAAAGCAAACTTGTTAAAGGATGGATATTCGATTCCACAAGGAATACGAATCTTACTCAACTGGGAGGGACAAAACCTCGACTGAGGAGCGCATGAGATATATTATCTATAGCCGTCAAAACGTAGATAATATACTCGCATGGAAGATCATCCATAACCGGGTTGTAGGTTGTCAAAGGATAAATCAACCGAAAAGAGAAACAATCGTTACCAACAACAACAGGGTAGACGAGAGATGACTCACTGGGGATAAATTGCGCGAACAAGGCAATTATCCGAACAACTGGGGTAGAATGAATATTCGATTCCGCAAAGGGACAACGAATCTTACTCGACTGGGGAAACACGAAGGGCTTTGACCGAAGAGTGCATGAGATGTATTATCTATAGCCGTCAAAACGTAGATAATGTAATCGTAAGGAAGATTATCCATAACCGGGTTGTAGGTTGTCGAAGGATAAATCAACCGAAAAGAAAGGCATCGGGATACCAGACTAAGTATGTAAAGATGACCAATCAAAAGGGGAAACCACAAACATTACCGGCAAACGGTGAATGAAAGAGGACCCACTAAGGATAAAATGGCTTACTCGGAGCAATTATCCAAAAGGAAGGGGAAGACCCGTTGGGGATAAGATTGCTTAATCAAAGCAAATATCCAAAAGGGAAAAGGACTATCAATACCGAAAACTGGATAATGATAACCGCAAAGAGGGGATTACATCTACCGGTTCGTAGGTAGAAAACCACGGAAAAGTAACCGTCATCGACTAGGATGAGCACAAGTATTGACTCCACAAAGGGGAGAAAAGAGAGTTCACATATACCGGTTAGTAGGTAGAAGACCACATCAATCTGCTGAGGAACAGAATGGGAGAAAATAGGATTTACAACTACCGGGTAGTAGGTAGAAGACCACAAACTCCATTGGGAATAAAGTGAATGATTGCCGGTTAGTGAGCAATTAATCATCTATACCACGAGGAAGCACAAACTCCGACGGGGAGTAGGTAGAAGACCGCAAAAAATCCGCCGACAACCAGAATGAACCCCAAAGGTTACCTCTGCTAGGGGATGAAAGTAGGATTTATAACCACCGGTTAGTAGGTAGAAAACCGTAAAGATAGGACTTACAACTACCGGTTAGTAGGTAGAAGCCAACAAATTTCGTTGAGGATAAGATGAATGAGTGCCGGTTAGTGAGCAACTATTCATTTATACCACAGGGAAGCACAAGAGACAGCCAATAGGAAGCCAATTTAGGATCGATCCAAAAAGACAAACTGAATCAAGACTCATCCTAATGAGGAAAGAACTCAATAGGGAAAACCCATCCCGTTATGTGTGTAGGGAGGGAACGGAAACAACCGTCATCCACGAGGATATAACTCAGTGGGGAGTGCAGAAGGAAATGGTAGACACTTTCTGCCTAAGGGGCTGACTCTATATGGAGAGATCAGACACACCAACATCTGCTTGGGGAGATCTATTAGGGAGATCTGTATCACCAATTAGCAGGAGACAACAATCAGCAGATATATGGCAAAAGATGCAACATGAATATCTGAATGTTATGATTATGCCTATATGCATTATGCATGATGAATGCCGACAAACAGACATGTCTAACACACATAGGTCCAGGAATCAACCACCCGGTACTACCCTTCTAGAGGGAAAGCCAAAAGATCACCCGAGAGCAAAAGAGATCTGTCGGAGACTGGGATATCAGGGGACAACACCATCCTGCAGGGGAGGAAGGCCACAAGAGGCTTCCGGAGGGATCGTCAGTCACAACCGGAGAAAAGAGTTCATAGCACAGGCAGACATTGCCACAACAACAACTCATGCTGGGGGTCAAAGATACCAAGAAGCAACCAGATCTCTGGTGGGGATAGATAGGCATTGATAAAGTTCGTCCTGCCAACAACTCCGCTGGGGATCCACCCGAGGAAATGATGGAGTACTGGGATGTCAATCCACCAAATATCGAATCTTCAAAGAAAAGCACCCATGCTGGGGAAAGGAGAAGACTGCTCTGATGGAGAGAAGAAAGTTGAAGTCTTCAATAAACACTCTGCTTGGGAACTGGCCCACAAAAGTGTTCAAACAGCAACCTACTGGGGATGACCCACCATAGGGCTCAAGCAGCACTCTACTGGGGATGACCCACAATAGGGCTAATATGGCTTGGAGGAAGAATGCTGCACTGCCGGGGAAATGAAGATGGACAACTTCAAACAACACTGCACTGAGCACCCTCGCTGAGGAGAAACCATGAAAGGTTCTACAGGAAAAAGATACAGTTATGCCAGAGATATGAACACAAGTCTTACCCTGTTGGGAATCATACCACCCTTGGGAGAGCACTGCAGATCTCCTAAGTATCCTTCCATCATCGTGAATGTTCACTTTGTTTAAGAACAATTTTGTGAAAGATTTGTTTATTTTGAAAACAATGATATTTTATCAATTAAGACATGCAAAACATTTGTTGAGTTGAAACAAATAAGAGTGCAAATAATTGGATAAAAGTTCAAATTGATTTGATGGAATGGTAGTCTGCGAATGGCAAAACTCCATAGATCTGTACAAGTTTGAAATTGGTGATATATATTGGAAAGGGATACATTGAACATAATGACCATTTCTCCACCAATTCCGAATTTCGATGTATTCGAAGCTTCAGTCGACGACGAATCAAGAATTTTCTGGCGGATGACAGATGTAGAACACAATCTTGTCAGGATGCAGTTACTTGCCAAATCCCTAATTTTTGCCTAGATTGCCCCAGTGTGAGGTACTCAATCTAGCGGGATGCAAATTCTTTCTTTCTTTCATGTCTCTGACTTTTTCCTGGATCGCCCTTTCGGGTTTTCAATCCACCGAGACGCTCCTTTTTGCCTAAGCCGCCCTTTCGGGTTCAACTTAGCAAGCTATTCTGCTTTTTAGGCGAAGTATTTCTTGACTGCATCTGAATTCACAGGACGAATGAAATCCTCCCCGTCCATTGTTGTAAGTGTTAAAGCACTGCCTGAAAAGGCTCTCTTAACAACATATGAACCTTAATAGTTTGGAGTCCACTTGCCCCTGGAATCGGGCGCGAAAGACAAGACTTTCTTAAGCATGAGGTCACCTTCTCGGAACACACGAGGCTTGACCTTCTTATCGAATGCTTTCTTCATTCTCTGCTGATATAACTGACCATGACACATGGCAGTTAATCTCTTCTTTTCGATCAGATTCACTTGGTCGTAACGACTCTGAATCCATTCAGCATCAGTCAACTTGGGATTTGAGGGTGCTATTATTCTTTTGTTTCTTTCTTTCTTTTTTTCTTTCTTTTGATTTTGATTTTGATTTTGATTTTGGTTTTGATTTTTTCACCCCCCTCTTTTTTTTTATTACATTTGTAGTGCCCTAGTTGGACTGTTTTGCTGATTCTCGAGATGCAGCTGAGTGATCTTCTTTTCTTGCTCAAGAAGTCGGGAAATCTCGTCAGGAATCCTTTCAACATCATCTTCCTCTGCTTCAAATACAGGGAATTCAAAATTGGGAGATGGCGTTGGATCATTATGTTCAATGCGTTTTAGAATCAACCTGCATAATGATTTTGATATGAAAAGCTTTTTGGAAATCAAACAACGCAATCATTATCCAGATGAAAAGATTGCTTTTATTCTTGTTTTTAGGGTTTTTTGTGATCACCAATTTCATGCAAAAAGCGAAAAGGGAAAACAAATGGAAAAACAAATGTTTTAACACGAATTTATTTGAATGAAAATATCATTGCACAAATGTTGCCAACAATGTCATCACTTCTCCTTTTGGCATGGGATAAGGGTTTTTAAACAAAGTGATTATTACTCTGACTTATGCATGACTGTAGGAACATCCACAGCGACCCAAATGTGACAGATCCCGCCAGGGATGACAAATGTCAGTATCTTCTGCATCTTCTTCCAGAATAGCAGCAGCTTCTTCACTCTGATCAGCGTGGATAAAACCTCCACTCTTGAACAACCCTTTTTTCGTTGAAGACCCCAGAAGAAAAGCCAATGCCAACCTGGGACTTGCTGTCTTCAAGCTCGATTAACATTGGGACCTACGTCCTCAAAGTTCAGAATACCTGATCTCATAAGGTCTTGAACCTTATTCTTCAACTGAAAGCAGTTGTCCACATCATGGCCAGGAGCACCCGAATGATACACACAATGCTGATCAGGCTTATACCACTACCGAGGGTTGACGGGTATAGCCGGCGGGTCTCTGGGAATAATCAAGTTCCGCTCTATCAAAGAGGGATACAGTTCTGCATACGACATAGGAATCGGATCAAAAGTGATCTTCTTCCTCTCATTACTCGTACAAGCTTGATTACCATTGCGAGGCTGGTTAGCCTGCTGTTGAGGATGAGGTTGTTGATGTTGATATTGCTGAGTTGGTCTTCTTTGCTGTTGTTGAGGTTGAGTTGCTGGAATAGTCACAGCAGCGACTTGATGATATTGTCTTCTGTTCATATTCCTCCGATGGTGCACAACATTGGTTTCACCCTCTCCCCTTCTGGGTGCCCTAGAAGATGGCTGCTTAGAACTCGAAGAGCTTGAAGAGCCAGGATCTTGGATCTTTCCTGCTTTGATAAGACTCTCCGCTCTTTCTCCACAGATTACAACATCTGAAAAGCTACCAAACGGGCAACTTCCCATACGGTCTATGAACACACCCTGCAGGGTTCCAATGAACATATCGGTCAGCTCTCTCTCCAACATCAGAGGTTGCACCCTTGCTGCTAATTCACGCCACCTCTGGGCGTACTCTTTGAAGCTCTCACCAGTCTTCTGACATAAGCTCTGCAGTTGGGTTCGGCTCAGAGCCATATCCATATTGTGCTTGTACTGCCTCAGAAAGGCTTCACCCAAATCCCTCCAACTTCTAATGGATTCTCTCCTCAGGTCCATATACCAGTCCAAGGACGCTCTAGACAAGCTGTCTTGGAAAAAGTATATCCACATATTCTCGTCGTCAGTATATGCGGAGATTTTTCTATAGTAAGCCTGCACATGGGTGCGAGGACAAGAAGTGCCATTATATTTGTCAAAAGATGGCGCCTTGAATTTGTAAGGGATCCTCAACCCATCAACCAGTCCCATATTGGTTACATCAAAGCCCAAAGAGTTCTGACACTCCATGGCACGGATTTTCTCAGCTAGGGCATCAACCTTCCTATCCGTCTCTTCAGTCCTTACAACTTCATCATCTTCACTGAGGAGAGTAAACATGTCCTCCTGTCTGTCAACCAACGGAGCAGGATGGCGAACTGGAGCACGAGTTGCTCTGACATTAGCAGTCTCTACAGCAATAGGTTGTCCATTGATCCTGATACCCCTTAACTCATCACCCACAGCATAGTTATTGACGGGAATGGTAGCAGCAACATTGTCATTAACAGGGACTCCCTCTGGCGAAGCACGGTTGACCGGTGGAATCACAGCTTCCTGTCTCTGGGCTAAGGCTCGCAGCTCCTCTTGCCCTTGCACGACCCCTTGCATCATGCTCATGAATTGGACCATGTTAGCCCTCATTTCTGCCAACTCAGCCTGAACTTGATCCATGCTTCTCTGTTGATTCAGTCTTGTAGTGGTGCGGTACGGACGACGATCAGCAATCCTGCTTAAGACAAGAACCAGAATGAGAAGTCTCTTCAAGAACACCTGTAATGAAAGAATGATATGGGTATGATGCTTATGATGCGGATGCTATTTTATCATGAATGATCCTGGAAAAGGATATGCGTATGCGGGTTAACTGTTCTTTTTTTGCATTATCCTTTTTTTTATAGATAAACATGCTATGATGCAAATGATGAGACCATGACAGGTTGGCTGTGTATCACAAGGCACAGGCTCAGAACTTCGGCCTGAATTCGGAACCGGAAACCACAGATCAAGGTCATCTGGAAACCAAGGTCATCTGGAACCCATACTTCAGAATCAAGTCACCAACAGGACCCAAGAGTCACCAACAGGATACGGTCACCAACAGATCAAGTCACCAACAGTACCTGTAAAATGATTCATTCCCTCCCCACTCACGGGTGTCATCTAGGCCAGAGTAAGGTTGATAGAAACGCAGGATAAACAACCCTTTCAAGAATATCATCATATACACACCAGATGTATGCAACGATAATACCCCATCAGAATCTGAACTGCTCGTGATACCATGTTCCGCTAAGTGGCGCCACACCACCCGCTTCCCATGAATCACTCTATTCCTAGGTGTCCTAAAGTTCACTCATAGCCTGGGTATTGGGCCTTTTACCTCTTGTGATTCCCACCCAACAGAGAAACAGATACACAGCCAGCACAATGATAAATATGATGCATGCAAACACATAATGCACATATATACAATCATATCATGATAAACATAAATGCAATAAATAAAGCAGTAAAAGCAACCACAAATATCCTAGAGAGCGCTAGGATTGACTCGCTTAGGGAAGATGGACCAGCAAGAGGTCAACTTCTCTATGTCCCCAGCAGAGTCGCCAGCTGTCGCATTACGCGAAAAACCGGCGGGAAAAAGACACAGAGCCGCCACCGTGCATTATTTATCCCAAAGGAGGGAAAGGAAATGCTCGAAGTAAACCTGGAAAGGAAATGGTCTTACGACCAGAGATTGAAAGGATCGGGAGTCGGTTATGAGAAGGGAAGGTATTAGCACCCCTACGCATCCGTCGTACTCGACGGGATCCACGCTCAAAAGAATAGAAGAAAGGTTGCTACAAAGACTGCTAAAAAACTGCACAAAACTGGAATGAAACACAGGAAAGAAGACGGAGAAAGCGGACTCGGCAAGATGTCGCATCTTGGGCCTACGTAGTTTGTCAGACACAAACATCAGAGTCGACGTAGTTCGGGGAAAATGGGAAACGTGCTCGCTAGGACATCGCATACTATGCATACGTATCTTCTCTAAACAGAGTAAGAATCAGAGCACTCGTAGCTCGGCTAACGCACGCCAAACAAAACGCTAAAAGAAGACGCTGAGACGTCAAACGAAAGACACAATCGCAAACTGGAAACGGAATGCCAATCGATGGGCTTACATCCGACTCCACAAAAGAAACGCAACTGGGAAACCGAATGCCAATCGCTGGACTTACATCAGACTCCAAACAAACAAACACACACGGGAAATCGACTGCCAATCGCTGGACTTACGTCAGACTCTAAACAAACAAACACACACGGGAAACCGACTGCCAATCGCTGGACTTACGTCAGACTCCGAACAAACAAACAAGAAGAAGGAGGGTCTCGATTGCCACTAGGGCAAGAGAAAGGGGAGGTCTCAATCGCAACGGGAGCGAGAGAAAAGGATCAAAGTTAGTTGTTAGTCAAACACGACAAGACATCGCATCTCGTGCCTACGTATCTCATCTGGACATGAGAATCAGAGTTGCCGTAGTTCGGCTAAACTATTTCTGTTTGTTTCGTGTTTTTTAAGTGGTCAACGTCACTACGCAATCTACCGGATGCTCGACCTTTGGAGACTTACTCACCTGTAGTAGAAGGAGTCAACATGTCCTTTAGGGGAGATAATGTTTGTTTGTGTTTTAGGAAAGCTCACGCAAGAAAGGAAGTCCTAGACGAAGGAACCGTGCTACCTTAATTGACATGCAGACGAGAGACTATGCGAAGTCTAGCAATCCTATGGGGATATAACAAGCAAGTCTCAAGAGAGACCAAAAACGGGAAATGGAATGCCAAACACTGGGCTTACATCCAACTCCAAAAACAGATGGGAAACAGAAAGCCAATCGCTGGTCTTACATCTGACTCCTCAAGCAAACAAACATGCTAAGTAAACAATCAATCAACAACACACGCTATATGCAAACAAGCGGCTCATACAAGGCTGGGCTTTAGTCGAGGGGTCATATCAACCTCGACAAACAAGCCAACTGGAAGGGGGTGTCTGAGGCTCTTAACCACTGACATTGACCGTCAAGGTGAGCAAATGAAAGGTAATGAGGATTGGTCCTCATAGCTCTTAACCCGGGCCTGGGTGAGCTCGAATCAATGAAGACGTGGGAGTCCAGAATGCGGGACTCTACTCCACTTGACTGACTCTATATACAAAGGATCTTGGGTGTTTATTCAAAATGCATCAGCACATAGTGCGAGCAAGATGAAAGACTCAACTGAATAGCAGGGGATGGGTTGCACATCCCTTCTATCTGCCAATGCCTCTTCACTTAGGAGGTCTTTGAAGTACATGGCACAAAAGTAAACAAACAAGAACATGGCCTCTTAAGGAGGGCTTCAGATAGGTGCCTGCCAAAAATAGCAGGTCTTCCAGACTACATGGAGAACAAGAGTGCTTACCTAGGTGGTGTGCCAACCACAAGCAAAGCAAAGCAACTCAAGTAATGAGTTAAAGCTACTAAAGTACCTGTAAGAAAATCAAACAAGTCAATACTATGTCCAGACAAACAACCAACAGACAAACCACAGTAGTTTCCAATATACACAACATGCAAGTCATAAAAGGCACTCATTCAAGTGAGCCCACCACCAAAAGACCTACAACATAATCAACATTAGTTAGACAAATCAAATTGTATCTCAAGCTAGGAGATCACATTATCCATTAGGACTTATTGCTTGAACCCGAAATGCAAAACTCAAAAGATGAGTACAAACCCCTAGGGCAAAGCCTAGGGTCAAAGGTCGAGAAAAAATTCAAAACAGAAGCTAATACCCAACATGAAGCAACTTTAAACAAGTAAAAACATGTCCTAAAAAGGACCAAGTCAAAAGCATTAAGCAAAGTCATCATTCAACCAAGAGAAGGCAAGGCAAGCAAAAGGTGCATACAATTGGTCATCAAGAATCAAAATTCCATATTAAAACAGAAATGACTCAAACAGTCATGGAAATTTTTTTGAGCATACAACATGTCAAACATAATCATCATGCCAAAAATTATAAACAGAAGAGCTCAATTGGCAAGGCAATGAAAATGGAGAAGATCAACATCAAATTGTGTGACACACATTGTCACACCATACAAACACATGCATAAAATAGAGATGGAAAATGCTAATAATTCCAAACCAAATCTCACAAGTCATGTATCATGTTAGGAATCAGCACACAAAATTTCATGGCAATTGGATCATTATTGAGCATTTCACAACAATTTGAATGAGGCATGTCACAAAAGCATACATGTTCAATTAGTCTAACACAATTAAAATTCCAACTAGGCACAATTCCAGAAATCCACATCAAAAAATAGAAGACATTCATATGATCATGTAGAAAAAAATTGGGAATTAATTGGATCATTATACTATTTTTAAGGATTTTTTGAATATCATGCATAAAATGAAATAAAAATGGAAAAACATGAAATAATAATGAAAATGAATTGGAAATGGGAAATGCGTCCACGCAGATTCGAACACAGTACACGCCAAAACGACGTCGTTTAGGCTATGAATAATTAAAATGAAAAAAAGATGAAGCGCGTTCAGTGGGAATCGAAGGGGGGGTTGGCGCGCCTCAAATGCATTTCAAAGTGAAACGCTGCCGTTTTGGTGAGTGCCCTAGCTACAGTCCAGAAGGCGGCGACACTATTCCTGCGCAGCGAGGCATGGCGGAAACCATCGTCTTCTTCATGAAGACGGTGGAGGAACAGTAACACATGTAATTTTTTTTCCAGAATTTCGAAATGCATACACCAATGGAAAGCTTACAACACATAGAACTCAAATCTATCATCATCTTAGCCTAAAACAACATGTATCGTGCAAATCGAACAAAAAACATACATGAACTCAAAACTTCAATTCATCATATCTCCATGAATACTTGTCCATTTTTCAAGATTTTTATATCAGTAGAATCAGCAAGCAACGAACTACAAGTCTATGGCAATAAAAACAAGAATTAAGCTACTCGAAAATCTGACCTCTTGAAGCTCCAACAATGGCAGTAGTAGATTCAAGGCTTGGCAAGCATCCAAATCCAGTCCTGAGATGATATTATGAAGTTTGATGTATGAATTGAAGCCTGGAGATGCTTGGATCTAGCTCAAAAGTCAATTTCCATCTTCATGTTCTTGAGCTTCATGTGCTTAATTCTTCACCAAATTCTGCAAATCAAAGCTTGATCTGTACCAAATGATGATCAAAGAACACAAATATGCAAGAAAATCCAAGTGTTATATGGAGAAATTTTGAATTATGGTGGAGAGAAATTTTGGAGGGAAAGTTTGAATCTAGATCTAGAATGATGAATCATGAAAATTCTGTTATGATTAGCCTTTTATACCATGTCCTAATCCTACTGAAAATGTAATTAGGCTTTGGTTAATGCAAAATTAGTGAGAATGAGGTGCATGGCCAAATTTGAATTTTCACCCTATGCATGGCTATCATGAACGTGAACAGTAGCATGCATGGTGTTTTTCCACTTAAAATGATCCAACAAACATGATGGAATGGTTAAAAAACTCATATGATGTACCAATTTTAAATTCATGATTTTCCCTCCAAAATGAGCATGAATGAGCAAATCGTCATGTGATGAAATTTCATGCAATGTGATGAATGATTTGGAACATATGAGTCATAAGGAGCAATATGCAAAAAGAGGCACTCAATTTGGAGTTCTAGATCGAAAGTTATGGCTTGTTGAAGTTCCATGCACACTTGGCAATGATTTGATCATAACTCCTTAACCATTCATCAGATGCTCATGATCTTGGACTTTTTGGAAATGGGAGAGAAAGATATTCAACTTTCATGTTGGACAAAATTTCATTTGAAACTTCTTTGATGTTGGAAAGTCAAGTTGAAAGTGGTCCAAAAACATGCCATTTTTGGAAACTTGAAATTACATGTCACTTTCCATTTTTGGAAACTTTTGATCTGGCTTCAAATCCTTCAAGGTAGATGTTTGACATGATGAATAAACCTCTTTTGTACATGAATGAAGTGTCTCAAACCATTTCTCCACCTTCTAGCCCTCAGTTGACTTTTATGGGGCCCAGATGACTTGGCAATGCACTGATGACTTTGAGCCTTTAACACTTGGTCAAGTTGCTTCAAAATGAACCCTGGGTTCACATAAGCTCTTGTGAATACTCATGTGACCCTCAACTCAAGGAAATGATTGGTCTTTTGCACATATGGATTTCTTGATGCCCATGGCAGTTGAATGTGATGTAATGCACTATGGAATGTTAATGTAATGTTAGTAACCTAAAAAATGAAATGAATGCATGAATTGGGGGTGCAAATTTGAGGTACTACATCCTTCAGAACCAAATTTACCCGCCGGGGGCATCTGTGAAAGATAGGAAGGCTCTGAGGAGATTATCAGGAAGTTTTTACCTTAATGGTGAGGTACTCTACAAGAGAAATTTTGACATGGTGTTGCTCAGATGCGTGGATAGACACGAAGCATACCTGTTAATGACTGAGGTTCATGAGGGTTCATTTGGTACTCATTCCAATGGACATGCCATGGCTTGAAAGATGTTGAGAGCAGGCTACTATTGGCTGACAATGGAGTCTGATTGCTGCAAATATGTGAAGAAATTCCATAAGTGTCAGATTTATGCGGATAAGATTCATATTCCCCCAACACTTCTGAATGTGATTTCATCACCATGGCCTTTCTCCATGTGGGGAATTGACATGATTGGCATGATAGAACCGAAAGCGTCCAATAGACACAGATTTATTCTCGTAGCAATTGATTACTTCACTAAGTGGATTGAAGCAGCATCATATGCTAATGTGACCAGGCAAGTGGTCGTGAAGTTTATCAAGAATCAACTCATATGTCGATATGGTGTGCCAGATAAGATCATTACTGATAATGGATCTAACTTGAACAACAAGATGATGAAAGAGCTGTGTAGTGAGTTCAAGATAGCACATCATAATTCTTCTCCTAACAGACCCAAGATGAATGGGGTTGTTGAAGCTGCTAATAAGAATATCAAGAAGATTATCCAGAAGATGGTTATCACGTATAAAGATTGGCATGAGATGCTGTTGTTTGCTTTACATGGATATCGTACATCTGTTCGCACTTCAACAGGGGCAACCCCTTTCTCTCTCGTTTATGGCATGGAGGCCGTGTTCTCAGTAGAGGTGGAGATCCCATCAATGAGAGCCTTGATGGAAGCCGAGTTAACCGATGCTGAATGGGTCCAGAGTCGTTATGACCAGTTGAATTTGATAGAAGAAAAGAGATTGACTGCCATGTGCCATGGTCAACTATATCAACAAAGAATGAAGAAAGCCTTTGATAAGAACGTCAAGCCTCGTGTGTTCCGAGAAGGTGACCTTGTGCTCAAGAAAGTATTGTCTTTCGCGCCCGATTCCAGGGGCAAGTGGACTCCAAACTATGAAGGTCCATATGTTGTTAAGAGAGCCTTTTCAGGCGGCTTAGGCAAAAATGAGTGTCTCGGTGGATTGAAAACCCGAAAGGGCGATCCAGGCAAAAGTTAGAGACATGAAAAAATGAATATATGTATCCCGCTAGATTGAGTACCTCACCCTGGGGCGATCTAGGCAAAAAATAAGGATTTGGCAAGTAACTGCATCTTGACAAGACTTTGTTCTACAATTGTTATCCGTCAGAGATTCTCGCCCATTCATCATCAACCAAAGCTTCAAATACATCGGATTTAGAATTGGTGGAGAAATGGTCATTATGTTCAATGTATCCCTTTTCCAATATACATCACCAATCTCAAATTTGTAAAGATCTATGGAGTCTTGCCATTTGCAGACCACCATTCCATCAAATAAACTTGAGCCTTTATCCAATTATTTGCACTCTTATTTGTTTCTATTCAACAAATGTTTTGCATGTTTTAATTGAAAAAAATGTCATTGTTTTAAATAATCAAAATTTTCATAATTTGTTTTTTAAACAAAGTGAACATTCACAATGACATAAGGATACTAGGAATGCCTTCAGTGCTCTCCCAAGGATGGTAAGATTCTTGACAGGGTAAGGCAGTTGTTCATATTCCTGGCATATTGGTGTCCTCTTCCTCCTGAGCCTTTTGTGGTTTCTCCCCCTAGCAGAGTGTTGGGAAGATTTATTCCTCCCTCCTCCTTTCAGTAGAATAGTGATTCTTCCTCCTCGAAAGATGTGATTTCATTATTTGGGACAGTGTTTGATGACCTTTGGAGATTTCTGATTTGGTGGTTGTTCCCCACAGAGTTCCATGATCCCCTCTGATGATTTCCCTAGTAGGGTGTTTCCATGGCGGATTTTTGTTGATCTTTGCCTCCAGCTGGAATGTTTTGCTCATTCCCCTGCGGAGATCTTTCTTATCCTGGCTTTCTCTTTTGAGATGTAGTACCGGATGTTTGTACTTGTTCGATGGACTTGTTGGTGTTAGAGATACCTGTTTGTCAGCATTCATCATATATAAAACTATGCATATGTGCATATAGTTTCCAAACATTCAGATATTCATATCGCATTCTTTTCCATATATCTTTGTTTGTGATCCCCTGCTAGTTGGTAATACATTTCCCCAAGCAGATGTCGGTGTCTGAACTCCCCATATAGAGTCAGCCCCTTAAGCAGAAATTGTTTATCTTTCCTTCCATATTCCCCACCGAGTTATATCCTCGTGGATGATGGTTGTTTCTGTTTCCTCCCAACACATATATTGGAATGGGAGTCCCCATCGAGTTATATCCTCACTGGGACGAGTCTTGATTCAACTTGCCTCTTTAGTTTGATCTTAGATTGGCCTCCTATGACTGTTTCCTGCGCTTCCCACTGGTATAAATGAATGATTTCTCAGTAATCAGTAATCATTCATCTTTTCCCCGGCGGAGTCTGTGGTTTTCTACCCTTATACCGGTAGTTATTAAACCTATGTCATCCCCTTGTAGAGTTAACCTCTTGTTCATCCTAATCGATGACGGTTACTTTTCCGTGGTTTTTTACCCAGTATCCGGTGGATATAATCCCCTCTTTGAAGGTTATCATTATCCAATATTCGGTATTGATAAGTCCTTCACCCCCGGTGATATATCTCTTGGATGATTGCTTTGATCAGGCAGTTTATCCCCAACAAGTCATCTTTCATTTACCGATTGCCGGTAATGGTTGTTGCTCCCCTTGATTGGTCATCATTATATACCTAGTTTCGGTATCCCGATGCCTTTCTTGGTCGGTCGATTTATCCTTTATTAACCCAGTAACCGGTTGTGGATGATCTTCCATGCGAGTATATTATCTACGTTTTGACGGTAATAGATAATATATCTCATGCACTCTTTGGTCGAAGCCTTTTGTTCTTCCCCAGTTGAGTAAGATTCGTATCCCTTTTTGGAATCGAATGTCCATCCTATAATCAAGTTTACATTTTTAGGTATACCTCAGATGATTTCGGATGTTTGATATCTCTCACCCTTGTACCGGTCTTAGATATTCATTCTCCCCGAGCATGTTGTTCCTTCACCCTCATACCGGTGTTCGAATCACATGTCTCCTTGAGCTTATTACCCAGTAACTGGTAATACCTCATCCTGGTGTTTCCCCAGTGGAGTCCCGTAGTGGATTTTCCCCATCTGAGTCCGGATTTTCATCTGAAGTATCCGAAGTGGATAATTTTTGCTGTATTGGCATATTCCCTAATACATGCATCTTTGAGTCAGCTCGAGTCTTTCCAAGGATTTACTCCTTTTGGAATTCTGCTCCCCAAGCTTTGAGTCGTGCCCTTCTCACGCAATGTATCCCCTCTTCTATCCCCATGAGAGTCCCAGAGTCTCTGTCCCATGGAGTAAATTACTCATATGGATTATCAGTTTCTCCTGATTTCTTTTCCTTCTTTATGGACACATATCTCCATAGAGTGTTACCTTTTGCATACATACATTTGCATCATGAGGTCTCTTAGGGACCAAAATTCGTCTCTCTGTTATTATTTAAGTCCATTCTACCCCGTCGAAAAGAAGATTTTAACCTTCACTTCTCCGGCTAGAATGACCTTAAATAGGGGCATCTGTAAGACCCCAATTTTGTCCCTAAGATCCCTCATGGCATCATAACATTGCATTTGCATTGCCTCAAGGATCATAGGCATCTTGGTTCCCCTTACCTTTGGGTGGGACCTCTTGTGAGTGGTTTGAGATCACCAAGCATGCTTGAATTGTATATTATTGATTTTCTTATTTTGTTTACTAATCAAAAGCACAAAAATATGTCACTAACATTTCTTGTTTGTAGCTTGAGCAATCACAAAGTCAAGAGCTTCAAGGAGATCCTTTGTGCAGAAATATGGCTAAGTGAAGATGATAGAAAACATGGCAATGGTTCCCAAATCTCTCATCCATCAAATATGCCTCCCTAGTATCTAAATTCATCATTTTGATCAAAGCAAGTTAAAGGGTTTGGGGTTTATTCCCCAAGTAAACCCTAGTTCATTAGATCATCCTTAATGCCTTGCTCTTGAAGCAACCTCAGCCCATGAACAAATACAATCAAGGGAAGTTTCTTTAATTCATCATTTCATGCATATTTAAACTTATTTGAGTGTCCTCAATCATCAATTCATCAAGATGTGAGTCATGGACTTGAGAAGTTGATCAGTCAATTCATCTAACTATTTTGAAATGCACTGAGACCTAACTTTTGATGTGTTAGTCAAATAGAGATGATCCCAAAAGCAAACATGTTCTTAAAGACAATACGAACAACTTTCATTTTCATCAAAAATTGATTTGAAGATTGGAAGGCCATCACCCATTCCAATACATTATAGGTCATTTTGACTGAAACCCTAATTTTGGGCCAACTTCCCAAGAACATAACTTATTCATTTTTTATGATTTTGAGGTGGTATCAAATGCATTAGAAATCTTAAGATGTGTACTTCAAATGTTATGTTGAACAAAATTTCAAAGTCTCAAAGGAAATACATGTGATAATGAAAAACATTATAGGTCACTTTGGACCAAATGCATTGAAAGGCAAAAAAGTCCAACTTCAAGTGCCCATAACTCTTTCATCAAAAATCCAAATGATGCAAAATTTAAGTTCATTTTGATTATCTTGAAAGTATCTACAACTTTGATGTTGGAGGGTTTTCCATTTGAGGCTTGAATCATCAAAACAGAAGGGCTTGAACATTGGCCAAATTTGGAAACCTCACCTTTGCATGTTTTGCACCTTACACTTTAAACTCAAAATTCAATAATTTCCACACTTCAAATGGATTTTTTCCCAACATAACATTTGTTCCTTATATCAAGACCTTTCCAACCATTACTCACATGCTCATGTTTGGATTTGGCAAATGGCATTTTCGAAAAGGAGAAGTTTTAGGCATAATTGTGCATAACATGTTGAAACTCATTACACAAGCTTGTGCATTGCCAATTACACGTCCATTTCAGCTCAATTATATCTCAGATTGCATTTGCCATGCACACAAATTTGATCACATTTGCCTTGCCTCTCCTTTGATAAATAGAAGCATCATTCCATTCAATTGGGATCCTGGAATCAACCTGAAATGCTGCTGAACTGAAAACCAAACCTCTCACCAAAGGAACTATTTCATTGTCATTCAAATTTTTCAGATCTGAAATTCAACTAAATCTGGTTGAATTTCTAGATCTAAAGTTCCTAGACCTTCATTCTATAGTCCATTGTACTTCTGTTTGGCCAAAGGAAGCAAGGAAGCAAGCTCAGATCACCACAATTCAAAGGTTCTCTCCAACTGGTTTTTTCTTCGAAACTCATTATTTCTTGACCTATTTGCTTGGATATTGTGTTGGCTGAAGTCCTCTTCATAGAGGAAATTGTTTTGAGTGCTCAATTGTTGAAATCCATGAAGTTCAGTATGAACACCATGATTTTCTCTCTCTCTAATTTCTCTCTCTATGAGGATCTAGAGGAGAAACCAATGGTACAGGGGTGATGTACATCACCCCAACTTTCCAATGATGTATGGATCGTGTATTTTGGTTAAGCTTTTGAAACCTGCAAATGTCACCAGAATCTTCATGTTCACCGGAGAAGACGGTGGCTCTGACCACCGTCCCTTTTCCAGATGGATTGTGGACCATTGGATCTGATCTCCAGTTTGTATCCCAGCCTTTGGATCTTATGACTTTTAATAATTCATTGTGTTACGCGTGGACTTTGGCCTACCATGGAAACGCGCTTCTGGACCATTAGATATTGCCACGTCAATTAATGAGTTCCATCAGACGCTCCTGGTTTTTTTTATTTTCCTATTTTCTGATTTAATTTCTTTAATTTCTTTTATTTTCAAAATTTCATATCTTCTTCATTTTAATTCCAAAAAATATGGGACCAATTGCATTCTTCTCCAAATAATTTCTAGTTTCTAATTTTGATTTTTAATATTTTTTTATTTTGTCATTTGATATTTTTTGTGAATTTTTTTTCTCTTTTCTGGTTATTTTTAATTCATTTTAAATAGTTTTTGATATTCAAAAAATACAAAAATATTTTCCTAACCTATGTGAATGATGATGGATCTATGAAAAATATTCTCATCAATTTTTTAATTGATTTGAGATTTATTTGAGATTTTAGTTCAATTAGGTTATTTTTATTCATTTTTAATTGATAAAAAATAGTTTCTGACTTTTAAAAATGCTGAAATTTTTTGTCAAACTTTGTTTGACCTTGTTGAACTTGGGATAAATCACTTGGACCTTTCAAGGTTGATTTGAAGTGATTTTGAAGTTTGACCTTTCTTTTATTTTTAATTCAAGTTTATTTTAATATTAAAAATGCCAAAAATATTTTGCTTATTGTTTGACCTCCAATCTTCATCTCATTTCTGGCTTCTCATTATTTGACTTTGACTCTCAATGTCATTTGGTCAACACACATGGATTGGTACATTTTATGTCATCTTAATGCACTTTATTCTTTCCTTTTCCATTATCCATTATTCATCTCCTTCTTCTTCTTATTTCTTTTTGATCAATGGGTTAAAGGTTGATAAGTTAGCATTGATTAGGGAGACTTAATCTTCCTTGATTCAAATCTAATTCATCTTGACCAATTGATCAAGTGAATGACTTTGCATTAAGGATAGGTTGTTTCCTAAACATGCAAAAGGCTTAAACCAATACAAGATCAATTCTCTTCTTCTTTTTGGTATGACAAGTTGTTGGAACTTGGTTCACTAACCAAGACTTCTAACTTGTGTTGTTGCCTACATTATTATTGACCGGCCTCAGATAGTTGTGACTTCTATATAAGTCCAATTACGATTGCTTAACATAGCGCTAAATTTTCCTTATGGCACACTAACTACTAACACTAACTATTAACCATTAACATTTACTTTTGCTCTTTACTTTTATGCAATTTACTATTCTTGCACATATTATCCATTTGCTTTTTTCCTTTGCTCACTTGAGCACATGTTTATGTTAATGCAATTTGCCTTTTGCTCACTTGAGCACATACTTGTGTATATACTATTGTGTTTGTATTTTGTTTGATTGTTGTGAACCAAATGCAAAAATGGACAAAAGGACTTAGACTTTAGGACCTTCCCTATGAAAAAATGGAGTCAAAGAGCAACTAGGTCTCATGCCTTTAGAGTGCTATAAATGTCAAAGAGCAACTAGGCCTCATGCCTTTAGAATGCTTAAAACTTGAAGATGAATATTGAAAGGACCATCTTCTAAACACCCTCTTGTCCATTCTTTGATTTGTAAATAGAACCTTTTGATGTGTGTGTTTCTTTGTGCTAGGGATTCCAACTTGATCCAAATTGAGGAACCATTACCATGAGCTCCTAAGAGAGAGAGATTCAAGATACATGGAGGAATCTTCCAAGAGTTCATTTTAATTGTTGATTGCTTGAGTTTATGCTTATGTGATTGCTTATTCCAAAGGATGGGAGCTACTTGGATCATCCATATGATCTCAAGAGAGGAACTCCTTTTTGTGGTTTTGTTTCTTATCCCTCGCCTTTTGCATTGCTTAGGATCTTAGCCATTCTTCTTCTTCCCTCCACTCTAACCCAAGCCAAAAAATTTTGTGCAAACATTTAACAATTGTTTTCAAACATTAGAAACCTAAGCCTTATGCTTTTGATTTTCAAACTCTCTTTTCATAACACTTATTTTGAATTGAATCTCTAAGTCAACTTTGACCATATTTTGTACATACTTTTCATTGGTAAATATAACCCATTCAGATGTCTTTTTGTGGTTTCAATGGCCACTTCTTTAATCAAACTTTTTCCTAACCTTTAGCTATTAGGTTTGAGTTATCCTTGAGGTAAATGTAATACTCACCTATATCCTTAGTGATGGACAATGAGTCTTCCATGCTTATTATAGGGGTAACCCCTCACTAGCATGTTGAAGCTATCCTCACATGGTGGATTTGTGGTTTTAGGTTGAGTTTTCTCCCTTGGATAACAAAAGACCTTAAGGCTTTTGGACCAATCAATTCACCAAATCATTTTGAGATTTTTACCCCGAACTACGAGGTTTTGATCCTACTTTTTTAAGATGGTACGTAGACAATGGGTTTATCCATCCAACCACAAAATGTTAATAAACTTGTATATTCTCTTCTCATCTCTTCAATCATGTTTTCACAACAAATTTTTCACAAAACAACAACCTTACAACAAGTATGAAAAGGGCTCCCTAGGAGTATCTAGGATGTTTTGGGTGCCTAACACCTTCTCATTGCATAACCAACCCCCTTACCCAGATCTCTGACTCCCTTTTACTAGTTTTTGATTCGATAAAACTTTTTAGGTTTTTGTTCGCTTTCTAACCATTCCTTTGGATAAATAGAAGTGCGGTGGCGACTCGACTTGTATGGCTTACCTTGGATTTAGTCAATATCTCTAATGGTAACGAATACCCCGCTACACCTACCTACAAAAAGAGTTAGATAGATACAAAGACATATTTTTGGTATTTTGGTTAGTGAAATGATAAAATACAAGTATGGTATAATCACAAAGTGCTTGGTGATCTCTCCCCAAAACAAACTCAATGAAGGAGGGGTAACGAGGATACCAAGGTATGATCCCAATGCCAATGTTTATGATGAAATGCATGAGGGATCTTAGGGTCAAAATTGGGGGTCTTACACTTTTCACCTAATCTCTACCCGTGTGACTTCTATCTAAGAACTCTTAGATATAAGACCCTACTCACTCCCCCTCAATCACATCAATGATATAAAAATAAATATTACAAAGAAAGAAGACACTCTTCAAGAACACATACTTGATCTTGCTTAAAAGCTTCAACCAAGTAAACACACACTCATGCTTCAAAGCTTAGAGTGGACAAATTATAACACAAAAGTCAGTCCAATTCAATCATCAATAAGATGAATGAAAGGCTCACAATACACAAGCTCACATAAGACTAAAACCTTGTAACTCTCTCACTATTTCGTTCATTTTTTTCTTGTGTGTTAAAACCAGGTTTTACATGGCCTTTAAATATAAGCTTTTGAATGGGCTTGGGCATCATAAAACCCTAAATCTATTTTCCTTGCGTATCTTCTTAATCACGACAACTTATCATCCCTTATTGGAAAATAAATCAATATGGTTTTAAATCAAATTACTCCTTGAATAGCGCATTCAATCTCCACATAATCACACACAGATTTGCATGAAAAGCGCAATCTTAAGATACATAACATTCAGACTGAATGTTCTGTATACACATGTCTTAACATAGGGTCTGACATCTTAGATAAATCCTGCACGACCATATTTAAACATCCTGCAGGAAACTGATATCACATGTCAAGACAACACGTGTGACAACTTGTGATAACTCTAGGTTTTACCAAAATTGATGCCAACACGTAGAACCAACACCGAATATAATCAGATCAAGATGGCACCCGAAGATATGGATAAGACCATATTCATTACACCTTGAGGAACATTCTATTATAGAGTGATGTCTTTCGGTCTAAAGAATGCTGGTGCAACTTACTAGAGAGCAATGACTACTCTTTTTCATGATATGATGCACAAAGAGATTGAAGTATATGTCGATGACATGATTGCTAAATCGATTGATGAAGAGGAACATGTTGAGCATTTGTTGAAGTTATTCCAACGTTTGAGGAAATATAAACTCCGCTTGAATCCTAATAAGTGCACTTTTGTTGTTCGGTCTGGTAAGTTGTTGGGCTTTATTGTCAGCGAAAAGGGTATTGAAGTTGATCATGCCAAGGTCAAAGCAATACAAAAGATGTTTGCACCCAAAACTGAGAAGCAAGTCAGAGGTTTTCTCGGCCGCTTGAATTATATTTCCAGATTCATTTCCCACATGACTGCCAGATGTGCGCCTATATTCAAGCTTCTTCGGAAAGATCAATCTTGTGATTGGACCAAAGACTGCCATAAAGCTTTTGACACTATCAAAGAATATCTGCTTGAACCACCGATTTTGTCTCCTCCTGTTGAAGGAAGACCATTGATCATGTATTTGACTGTGCTCGAAGATAGTATGGGTTGTGTTCTAGGTCAGCAAAATGAGAATGGAAAGAAAGAATTTGCAATTTACTACCTGAGTAAGAAGTTCACCGACTGTGAGACTCGGTATTCTATGCTTGAGAAAACTTGTTGCGCATTGGCTTGGGCTGCTAAGCGTTTGCGTCAATATTTGTTGAATCATACCACTTGGTTGATATCCAAAATGGATCCGATCAAGTATATATTTGAGAAGCTTGCTTTAACTGGGAGGATTTCCCGTTGGCAGATGTTGTTATCAGAGTATGATATCGAATACCGATCTCAGAAAGCAATCAAAGGTAGTATCTTGGCTGACCATTTGGCTCACCAACCAATTGAAGATTACCAGACAGTGCAATATGATTTTCCTGATGAAGAGATTTTGTACTTGAAAATGAAAGATTGTGATGAACCATTTCTTGAAGAAGGGCCAGAACCTGGTTCCCGTTGGGGCATGGTGTTTGATGGAGCTGTTAATCAGTATGAAAATGGCATTGGGGAAGTGATCATTACTCCTCAAGGCACGCATCTACCATTTCAGCTAGATTGACTTTCAAGTGTACAAACAATATGGCAGAATATGAAGCTTGCATTATGGGGCTTAAAGAGGCCATGAATCTCAGAATCAAGTATTTGGATGTCTTTGGAGATTCAGCTTTGGTTGTGAATCAAATCAAAGGTGAATGGGAGATAAATCAACCCGATTTAATACCATATAGAGATTATGCGAGGAGGATTTCAACTTTCTTTACAAAGGTTGAATTTCATCATATCCCTCAAGATGAAAACCGAATGGCAGATGCTCTTGCAACGTTGGCATCAATGATTGTAGTGAAGTATTGGAATGAAGTTCCCAATTTGTCTGTGATGCGTCTTGACAGGCCAACTCATGTGTTTGCTATTGAAAAGATCAAAGACGAGAAGCCATGGTATTATGACATCAAGTGTTTCCTCCAAAGTCAGATTTACCCACCTGGGGCATCTTTGAAAGATAAGAAGACTTTGAGAAGATTAGCCGGTAATTTCTACTTGAATGGTGATATACTGTACAAGAGAAACTTCGACATGGTTTTGCTCAGATGCATGGATAGACACGAAGCAGACCTGTTGATGACTGAAGTGCATGAAGGTTCCTTTGGTACTCATTCCAATGGACATGCGATGGCAAAAAAGATGTTGCGAGCAGGTTACTATTGGTTGACAATGGAATCTGACTGTTGCAAATTCGTGAAGAAGTGCCACAAGTGTCAAATTTATGCTGATAAGATTCATGTTCCTCCGACACTATTGAATGTTATCTCTTCCCCATGTCCCTTCTCCATGTGGGGAATTGATATGATTGGGATGATTGAACCCAAAGCTTCGAATGGACATCGTTTCGTTTTGGTGGAAATTGACTACTTCACAAAATGGGTTGAAGCAACATCGTATGCAAATGTAACTAAGTAAGTTGTTGTGAGGTTTATCAAGAATCATATCATATGCCGTTATGGTGTGCCAAGTAAGATCATTACTGATAATGGATCAAACTTGAATAACAACATGGTGGAAGCTATTTGTAAAGACTTCAAGATTGCACATTATAATTCTTCTCCCTACAAACCCAAGATGAATGAGGCTGTTGAAGCTGCGAACAAGAACATTAAGAAGATTATTCAGAAGATGGTTGTCACATATAAGGATTGGCATGAGATGCTCCCGTTTGCTTTTGCATGGGTATCGTGCATCCGCCCACACTTCAACAGGGGCAACCCCTTTCTATCTTATGTATGGTATGGAAACAGTTCTCCCCGTAGAGGTTGAGATTCCTTCGTTGCGTGTGCTCATGGAAGCCAAGTTGATTGAGGTTGAATGGTGTCAGACTAGGTTTGACCAGTTGAATTTGATCGAAGAGAAAAGATTGATTGCCATGTGTCATGGTCAGTTATATCAACAAAGAATGAAGAAAGCTTTTGATAAGAAGGTCAGACCTCATGTGTTCAAAGAAGGTGACCTTATGCTTAAAAAGATCATGTCATTCAAACAAGATTCTAGGGGAAAATGGACTCCTAATTATGAAGGCCCATATGTTGTTAAGAAAGCCTTTTCAGGCGGTGCTTTGGTTCTTACAACTATGGATGGTGAAGAGTTCACTCGTCCTGTAAACGCAGATGCAATCAAGAAATACTTCACCTAAAAAAAGAAAAGAACAGCTCGCTATGTTGAAAACCCGAAAGGGCAGCTTAGGCAAAAATGAGCGTCTCGGTGGATTGAAAACCCGAAAGGGAGATCCAGGAAAAAATTAGAGACATAAAAAAACAGAAAATAATTTCCCGATAAGTTGAGTACCCCGCCTTAGGGAAACTTATGCAAAAATTAGGGATTATGGCAAGTAACTGCAGTCTGCTGATCATCCGGTTTTGGAAAGACTTTGTTGAGCACAAGGGTTGACATCGATTCATCATCCCAACAGCGGTCAAGAGCACACTGAATATCAAGAGTTGGTAGAAGGACTAAGGATCATTTGTATTCAATGTAAATTACCATTTTCAACTTTGTAAAAATCTATGGAGTCTTGTCATTTGCAGACTACCATCCCATTAAATAAAGTTGAGCTTTTATCCAATTGTTTCTACTCTTATTTACTTCAACCAATAGTTTAAATTTTATTATTATTATCATTTTTGAAAAATTTAAATTTTTTAATCAAAATCTCTTTTTCTTAAAAACATATAAAAGCAAGAATTTTTCAAAGCAATTAAAAAGGAAGTATCAACAGCAGTTCAAAAAGCAGCAAGCCCTTAAGTGTGAAACATCAGAGGTTCTAAGACCCTAATTTTGACCCTAAGATCCCTCATAGCATCATATCATTGCTCAGTGCATTGCGTCAAGGATCATAGCATGATTGGATCTTTAACCCTAAGGTTGGGATTTATGTGAGTGGTTTGGGACAACCAAGCAAGCTTGTATTAGATATTATTGATCTTATTATTTTGATTACAAAAATATGTCACTAACTCTTTTTGTTTTGAAGCTCAAGTAATCATGTGCTCCCATGCTCCTAGGAGGCTCCTAAGCTCAATGAAATTGCTAGATGAAGATGAGAAAAAGCATGACAATGGTCCACAAAGTTCCTAATCATTATATATGTTTCCCAAGTATCCCAATTTTCCAATTTGATCAAGGTAACCCAAAGGGCTTGAGGATTGATTCCCAAGGAAACCCTAATTCAATTGTGCCTTGACTATGCCTTGCTCATGAAGCAACCTCAACCTATGATCAAATTTAATCAAGGGAAGTTATTTCGTTCATTATTTTATGCATATATGATCCTATGTGAGGCCCCTAAATCATTTATTCATCAAGATTGGAAGTTTGGCCTTGAAAAGTTGATCAGTCAAGTCATCTGACTAAACTGAGGATCACTGAGATACAACTTGTGATGTGTTTGTCAAATGAAGATGACCCCAAGAAAAACAATGTTCTTAATAACAATATGAAAAACTTTTCATGTTCATTAAAAATCCATTTGAAACTTGGAAGGTTATCATTCATTTAAAAACATTATAAGTCATTTTGACTGAAACCCTAATTTTAGGTCAACTTCCCAAGGACCTAACTTCCTTAATCTTTATGATTTTTAGGTGAGACCAAATTCATTGGAAATATTAAGATTTATAATTCAAATGTTATGTTGGACAAAATTTCATAATCTTAAAATAAATACATGTGATAATACAAAACATTATAGGTCACCTTGGACCTAAGTCATTGAATTTGAAAAAGTGCCCAACTTCAAATGCCCATAACGTTTTCATGAAAAACTCAAATGATGCAAAATTTGAGTCTAAATTGATCATCTTGAAAAGATATACAACTTTGATGTTAGAGGTTTTTCCATTTGAAGCTTTCATAATGGAAATAGAGGGGCTTGAAGAGGCTTGCTTTTGGTGAAAATTTTCAAAGGGTGACTTAGACATGTTTTGTGCCCAAACTTTCACAGCCAGTTTTCACTAATTTCCAAATTCCAAATGAATTTTTTCCCAACATGACTTTTGTTCCTTATTTCAAGGGCTTTCCAACCATTACTCACATTACTTTTTTGGACTTTCCATGTGTGAGTTTCGAAGAGCTCTTTCCTTATATTCATTTTTGCATCTCATGTTGAAACTTGATGTGCAAGCCAATTCCATTTCAATTACATGTCCAAATCCTTTCCATGAGGTATCAGCAAGGTGTTGCACAGGCCCATGCAAGCAAGGTTCAAATTCCATGCACACGAGGGAACCATGCTTCACAACCCTCTTCAGCTATAAATAAGAGTTCAATCTCATTCATTTCTCAACCTGGTGGAGACCTGAAGTGCTGCAGAATTGAAATCCCAACCATTACCAGAGGAATTTTCAGATTTTTCTCTCTTTTTTCAAGCTTGAAATTCAACATCATTAGTTGATTTTCAAAGCTCAATTCCCTAGCCTATCACCTCCATTACATCTCCAAAGCAAAAGAAGATCAAGATCTTGAAGAATTTGTGGCCTTAGAAGCTCCATTTCAGAGGTAGAACTTCAAACTTTTTGGATCTAGATCTTACAATTCAATGTGATTTTCTTTGGTTTGTGTGGTTTTCTGAAGTCCTCATACTTGAGGCAGGCCAGTGGTGGTCTCAATTGTTCATTTCGTGCATTTCCAGTTGACACACCATGATCTTCCATCTCACATTTCTCTCAAAATAGGAAGAGTGGGGAAGATCCATGGATACAGTGGTGATGTACATCACCTGAGCTTCATTTTGATGTCCTTACTTTTTATTTTCGTTACAAATTTTTTTCCTGCGCGTGGTGGCCGGAATCTGGTATCTCACTGGAGAAGATGGTGGTTTCCACCACCATCCCCACGTGTTTGTTTCCCAGCCCTTGGATCGTGTCTGAATGTTATAATCCTGACCATCCATTGTGATTACTTGATTTAATGCATTATATTGCGCGCCTGACTTAAGTCTACCATGCGTCCTCACCTCTGAGCCTTTGATCTATGCCACGTCAATTAATGAGTTTGATCTGGTGGCTGCGTTTTTTTCTATTATTCCCATTTTCTTTTAATTTCAGTTAATTCCTTTTATTTTCAAAAATTCATAAAAAATTTATTTGAAGTCACAAAAATATGAGACCAATGCCAAATTTTTTCTTGAAAAATCTAGTTTCATTTTTAAATATTTTTGTGATTTCATTTAATATTTTTCATGAATTATTTGGTTTTTACTAGTTTTAATTCATTTTTAATTACTTTCTGATATTTGAAAAATCCAAAAAATATTTTCCTAACACCTATGGATAATGATAAGTCAATGAAAAATAGTCTCATCAATTTCTTATTTGATTTGAGATTTATTTGAGATTTTAATTCATATTGTGTTATTTTTTATTGTTTTTAATTGTTTTTAAATAGTTTCTTATTTCTAAAATTATTGAGAAAATTTGTCAAAGTTTGTTTGACCATGTTAAATTTCAAATGAGAGGTTTAACCTTCTTTGATTCAAACCAAACTCAACTTGACCCAAGATCAAGTGAGTTGTTTTGTGTCCAAGATAGGTTGCTTATTGGTCAAGAAAATAACCTAAAGTCCACACAAGGCCCTTCCCCTTTTGTTTTGGTATGGCAAGTTTGTGGAGCTTAGCTTAATAGTCATGATCTTGAACTTGTGTTTATTTGCCCATAGTTTTATTGACCGGCCTCAGATAGGTGTGACTACTACATTAGTCCACTTACGATTGCTTAACATAGTGCTACATTGTCTTATGATAAACTAACATAACCATATTAATTATTAACTTTAATTTGAGCATTTAATTTCTTGCCCTTTAGTTTAATTCCATTTATTTCTTTCTCATTTATTCATTTTACTTTTCATTTTGCTCACTTGAGCATATATTTTATGTTTATGTCATTTTTCTTTTGCTCATTTGAGCTCATTATTGTATACAAATATATTGTTGTCTTGTGATTGTTTTGTCTTTGTTTTGTGTGAACCTAATGCAAAAAGGAGAAAGGACTTAGAATTAGGACATACCCATGCTTAAAGGAGTTCAAGAGCAACTAGGCTTCATGCCTTTAGAATGCTAAACTTGTTGAAGAGCAACTAGGCATCATGCCTTTAGAATGCTAAATTTCAAAGTTGACTTTAAAAGGACATCTCATCTAAACTTATTCTTTGTCCATTCCCTTTATTGTGTTATGAACTTTTTGATGTTTGCGATTGTGTGATAGGGATTCCATTTTTAGATAGTAAAGAGGACCATTGTCATGATTAGCCAAGTTAAGAGAGACAAGCCAAATGGAGATCCTAGGAGCTTGAATCCAAATTGTTTGATTGCTTGATTGTGTGCTAAGTCCAAAAGAAATGCGCATCTTGAATCATCTCTATGATTTCAAGAAAAGGAACTCCAAGGGTTTATCTTTTCTCCCTTATCTTTGTTTGCTTTAGGACTAGCCATTCTCTTCTTCTCCCCACTCTAACCAAGCCAAAATATTTTCTTGCAAACTTTGACTTTGCTTCAAACTAGAAACCTAGGCCTTATGCCTTTGACTTTTCAAAATCTTTTCATAAATACTCCTTGTGAACAAATCTTAAATCCAACTTTGACTTCATTTTGGTAAATACATCTAACTTGTAAATATAACTCATTTCAAGTTGTTTTTATTTTGTGGTTCCAATGGCCACCTTTGTTAAAACCTTTTCCTCAAACAGTAGTCATAGGTTTGAGTTATCATAGTGGTTGATGTCAATCTCACCTTATCCTTAGTGATTGGATTATAAGTCTTCCATACTTATTATAGGGTTAACCCCTCACTAGTATGTTGAAGCTTTCCTCACATGGTGGATTGTTGGTTTAGGTTGAGTTTTCTCCCTTTGATAACAAAAGACCTTAAGGCTTTTGATCAAATCAATTCACCAATCTTTGTGATTTTTACCCCGAACTACGAGGTTTTGATCCTCCTTTGTGATGGTACGTAGGTAATGGGTTCATCCATTCAAACAACAAAATTTGTAAATATAATCTATTCTCTTCTCATCCCTCCAATATTTTGCACATATTTTCACAAATACCAACCTACAACACATATTCGCAAAAAGGGTTCCCTTAGAGTACTAAGGATGTATTGGGTGCATAAAACCTTCCCATTTCATAACCAACCCCCTTACCTAGATCTCTGACATTTTTATTAGTTTTTGATATGAAAAACTTCTTACCTTGGCTTTTGTTCGCTTTTTAGCCTTTCCTTTGGACAAATAAAAGTGCGGTGGCGACTCGAATTGTATGTTTACTTTTGGTTTAGTCAATAAACTTAAAGGTAATGAAAACCCCGCTATAGAAAAGTGGCGACTCTACTGGGGAACTTACTTACTTCCTAGTGGGTTTAGCCTACTTTTTGCTTGTATATGTTGTATGTTTATATTTATTGGTGACATATTTTTGTGCAAATTTGGGATGACTGTATTGTTTGTAATGTATGAATTGCTTGATATATCAATTGCTTGTATGCTTGGTGGTTTCTTGGGAGATGAGTTCTATACCCGAACTCGAGTGCACTTATGATAGGAGAATGGCATAGTCTTGTTGACTTATGTGGAATTATTCCTTAACAAGTTAACTTGCAAGTCCATTCACTTGGTGGAGGTCTTGTTGGGATCAATAATGTCACACGAGTAGTCTTGGTTAGGCATTACTCTTTCCAATATAAACCTTGGAAGCCAAGGACCTTAGATACCTAGCCCATCTTGGCCTATTTTAGGATGTAGTGCGAAGTTCGTTCAAGTGTAAGATTTAATACGATTTGTCATACGGTGAACTGACTTTGTGTGCTTTGCTTTGGAAAGCAAATGTCGCGGATAGCAAGAGTCGCCACCGACTTTTCTTTTATCCAATAAGGAAAGGCGGAAAAGAACAGGAAAGACCTTGATTAGATTTTGGGTTCGGGAGGTACATTATACAAAGGGAAGGTGTTAGCACCCTTTGTATCCATGGTTATCCATGAGCTCTTAATTGCTGGATCACTTAAGTTTGTCTGAAAAAAGTGTTTGTGAATTGCTTAAAAAATGTTTTGAAAAGAGAGTTTAACTTTGTAATGATTCTTGTACGAATGTATACAAAGTATTTATCTCGTTTAATTTTGAAAGCGGTTTAGAAAAATATAACTTGGCAATGATTCTAGTACGAATGTATACCAAGTGGTGAATTTCTAGTATTTGCAAAGTGTGAGGTATGAAAAAAAACGTTTTAGGTTGTGAGCCTGCAATTAAGAGTTATACCTACCCGAGGTCTTTATGGGCATTTCCTATCCTTATGAGGGTAAAACTGTCCTTACTATTGAGAAGTAAGTAGTCTTACCCTTTGGATGTAAAAGGGTCATCGTAGGGTCATCGATTGGTCATTGAAGGCAACATTTGTAAGGATACCTTAGCATTCGAAGGGACGATCATCATTTAACCGTAGGCTACAACGAAGGGTCATCGAGGGACAAAATCATATATTCGCAGGCAACATCCGAGGGACTATGATTTATTTTATAAGGACATGATGATTTAACCGAAGGGTCTTTGCTAAGTGTATCCCCATATTCGCGGGACATGATCATAATACCGTAATATCGTAAAGCAACAAAGAGAGGTCCAAGATCACATATTCAAAGGCAATATTTTACCATCAATTAGGTAGTTGTAATCAATTAGGTAATTAGGTCCACGTTAAAATTAATTAGGTAATTAGGGTGAGTCTCCCCAAGGGTATCCCACAAATAAAGTGGAATACCTAGCAAGCTACCTTCTCCAGGAGTATGTGAACCCTTACAAAATTCAGCAAACGGGTTAGAACATCGAGACAAAGTGCAATTGAGAATTGCACTACAAAAGAAACACAACAGTAGTGAGGTCAGGCGAAATAATGCATGATTATAATGAATCAGATCAGGTAGGCACAAAACAGAACAGAAAAATTCAGCGACTGTCATGTTCGCTGCTGCCTCGCCTAGCGCAGGCTTAGCGAATGCTCGCTACATGCTTGCTTAGCGATGTGCTAGCGAGCGGCCACGGGTTTTGAGTTTGACAGCAGTACGATTTCCGGAACTCCGAACCCTATGGCATTCAATTACAGAAATAACATGGTCAAACATTCAGGATATTCAGGCATACTTAAACTCACATGCAAAATCTAATTACATATCCAAAAATTGAATCATGATGCATTATGTATTTAGAGATTACAGATTGGAAGCATAAAACAGTAGTGATGCGCAAACCTGTTTGCAATTGAATTGCAACGTTGAATTGGAAAGTCGGATTGAGTTGGGCGGCAGATTGAGTTGGGCGGATATAACCTTGGTGCAGATGAGTTTCCTTCAGGGTTTCCTTTAGGGTTGCTCTGAATTCTCTGGGTTAGCCTCCAGGGTTTGTTGTGCCTTCTTTCTATCTCCGGTGTTCGTTCCGTTTTTCGTCCTCCTTTCTGAATGAAGTCCTTGGTATTTATAATAGTTTTTGTGACCTAATGGGCTCAGAATGAAGCCCAGGATTTTCTAGTATTCGCAAGCTTCGCTAGGCGAGTGGCGTAGCGAAGGGTTCGCTAGGCGAAGGAGTGGCTCGCCTAGCGAGCATGCCAGTTCGGGCCATTTTCTGGATTTGGCCATCTGTGAGCTGGGTCTTGGTTCCTTTAAGGTCAATGCCTTGGAAAATAAGTTGGGGTGCCTTAAAAAATATCTTACAAAATTAACGGGTAAATTTTGGGGTATGACACGATTGTTACGTGATACTACACTCATAAGAGTCTCTCTTGAGAATATTTTTGGAATACGAGTAGTCGTTTTATCTGATAATATATGAAAGATAAGATGATGACTATGGGGACCCTTTTAGAACATGATTGTCAGGTTTAACCATAGTACACTCCCTTTGGGTGGTTCTTAACCGAGACTCCATGCTCGTGACTCTCAACAAACCCTTGATTCACGGTTGATCCGTTCTCGTATATCTTTAATATCAATGGAACTTGGGTGTTGATAAGGTGTAAGCCATAATCCACCAAAATGCATGATTGATATTGACGATGACTTGAGCCATCCCGTGACCTTTATGTTGTGTGATTTGCTTGATCCTTGAGTGTGATTGTTGCATCCATGCATTCATGCATTCATTTTCATTCATATCATCAACAATAAAGATTTTCGAGGAACTTAAGACGTCTATTTGCGAATTTTCAGACATGGATAAGCAAAGAAGGAATACGAAGAAGTACAGTTTCAGACAACCCGACTTGAAGGAGTTAAGGAGTTTAACATCTTATGTATTAGAGCCCTTGGAGTTCAAAGCTCGCCATGGGAAGCTTATGTCTATTCTTTCTACCAAGGTAGATGAAGGTCTGATGAGTATGTTTGTGCAGTTCTACGATCCCTTGTATCGGTGCTTCACTTTTCTGGATTTCCAGCTTTTGCCTACACTTAAGGAGTATGCCTATCATGTGGGTATACCTATTCTTGACCAGTTGTCGTTCAGTGGCTTAGAGAAGATTGCATCTTCTCAAGAGATTGCTGACATGCTTCATATAGAGGTATCTGACATTGTTACTAATATGACTACCAAAGGTGGAACTCAAGGTCTCCCATCTGATTTTCTCATTGCCAAAGCTACTTTGTTTGGGAAGGCCATGAGTGAGGAAGATTTTGAAGCCATATTTGTACTCCTCATATATGGGATAGTGTTATTTCCCAACATCGACATTTTCGTGGATGTGAACGCTATTAGGATTTTCTCTTCTCTTAATCCCGTTCCAACTCTGTTGGGTGACACTTATTTCTCTTTGCATATGAGGAATGCAAAGGGTGGTGGTTCCATTGTGTGTTGTCTGCCTCTGTTGTACAAGTATTTTATTTTGCACTTTCCTCAGACGCTTGCCTTCAAGGAGAACAAGGGATGTCTACGGTGGTCCACGAGACTCATGTCTCTCACTAATGATGATATCTCTTGGTATAACCGTGTTTATGATGGTGTTCAGATCATTGACTCTTGTGGTGAGTTCTCCAATGTGCCTCTTCTTGGTACATGTGGTGGAATTAACTACAACCCTGCTTTGGCTCGCTGTCAGCTTGGGTTCCTCTTAAAGGATAAACCTAACAACATTTCGTTGGAAGGCTTGTTGTTTCAAGAGGGTAAAAATCCCCAAAACTTGAAAGATAGGATGGTCCGCGTCTGGCGCAAAGTTCATAGGAAAGGGAGGAATGAGCTTGGTCCGAAGAACTGTGTTGCTTTGGAACCTTACACCTCTTGGGTGAGGAAGAGAGCTCTTGAGTATCGCATGCCGTATGAGTACCCGAGACCTACCCATATGGTTATGGTTGGGCCTTAAACCCTCCCTAATGAAGGAGTAGAGGAGTTGAGAGATGAAGACTGGCCGCGTGCATGGGTTCGTGAGCGTGAGGAGCTTCTTCAGCAACTCAAAGATAAGGATGCAGTGATAGAGTTTCTAGAGCATTAGGTTATTGATGAGCCTGATGATGTGGTTACTTCTCTTCTTCCTCACTCATCTAGGTTTTGGAAGAGGAAGTATGATCAGCTCGCTAAGGAGAAGGTCGATATGGAAGCAACTTATGAGAGAGAGGTGAAAAGGCTTCGTGCAACTTATCTTCCGATCTCGGAGGCTTTGGACGATTGTTTCTTGGGCTCCATAGGATGTTCATTCTCCTTTTCTCTTGTATTGCATTTGGTTACCAAAACTGTATTACTTCTTTGGTGTAAAAAGTTTCCAAATATTATTACTATGAGTATTCCATATATGTCTTAAAAGATAAATATTTTCAAATATTTGCAAATAGATCTCTATAAAGTTCCTCTAATAAAAAATAAACCATATGCACAAACATTGCATGCATCATATGCATAAGCAGGTTTTGTTCCAAGCTCTTGATCAGTGGTCTAACTCTTTGCTCTTCATTTATTTTGAAGACAAGTTGTCGCACCGGTATAACACCAAAGCCAATCATCCGAAGATAATGGAACACCTTGAACAAGAGAACAGGGACTTAAAGGAAGAGATTGCTAGGCTGACTTCCATGATGGAGTCAGTTCTGGCCGCACAAAGCCAAGCTTCACCAACTCCTGCAACTCCTCCCCCGAGGACGGTCATATCTGAAATAGCTACTTCAACGATGCCCGCTGCAACAACGCACTTTGCTCCGACTATTCCAGGTGGATTCCTTTGGTGAATGCCATCCAATTTCATGCCAGAGGGTTTTGCTCTTACTCTTGCTTCTATGCCGACATCTAGCCCGGTTCTGTCTGTGCCACCTCCCATTGTGCACACTCTCCCACGCGTTGAAGACACCATTTATCATTCCGAGCCATCTGAGGGACCGGATGTATATGAAAAAATGGATGAAATGAAAGATCAATTCCTTGAGCTGCGCAAGGAACTGAAGACTTTGAGGGGTAAGGACCTTTTTGGAAAAAGTGCTGCTGAGTTGTGCCTAGTGCCCAACGTCAAAATCCCTGTTAATGTCAAAGTACCTAACTTTGAGAAGTATAAGGGAAATACATGCCCGCACAACCATCTTGTGATGTATGCTCGTAAGATGTCAACACAGACTGACAACGACCAACTGCTGATTCACTACTTTCAGGATAACCTGACAGGTGTTGCACTCCGGTGGTATATGGGGCTGAAGAGTGCAAGCATCCGCACTTTCAACGATCTAGGCGAGGTCTTTGTAAAGCAGTACAAATATAATATGGATATGGCTCCAGACAGGGACCAGTTGAGGGCGATGTCCCAGAAGGATAAGGAGACCTTCAAAGAATACACCCAGAGATGGCGAGAACTGGTAGCTCAGATAGTGCCACCCCTGGAAGAGAAGGAGATGACAAAGATCTTCCTGAAGACTTTGAGCTCTTTCTATTATGAGAGAATGATTGCTAGCGCTCCCTCAAACTTCACCGAAATGGTGAATATGGGGATGAGATTAGAAGAGGGGGTCCGTGAAGGACGCTTATCTCGAGATGACGGTTCCTCAGCAAAGAAGTGTGGAGGCTTTGCTAGGAAGAAGGAGGGAGAGACTCATTATGTGTCCTCTCATGTTAAAAGAAGTCCCTCTGTAAGGAGGAAGCATGTGCGTCCAGCCGTCAACCAACACCAGGTGGCTCATATAGCACCTGTTTTTTGAGAAGTTCATCAACAACAACAACAACAATAACATCGTCAACAATAACAGGCCTACCAGCCTCGTAACAATAATAACACCAACACCAGCAACTACGAGAGGAAGACGGTAACTTTTGACCCGATTCCGATGACTTATGCTGAGCTTTATCCTTCCCTGATTGATAGGAAGCTGATAACTCCACGAGATCCTCCCGTTGTACCAACCAATCCTCAGTGGTGGTATAAGCCTGAACTCCATTGTGTATATCATTCTGGTGCTCCCGGACATGATATGGAGAACTGTTATCCATTAAAGACCAATGTGCAAGACCTTGTGAGAAATGGGATATTGTTTTTTGAGGACATAGGTCCAAATGTGAAGAAGAACCCATTGTCCGAGCATGGGAAAGAAGCTGTTAACATGGTCCAGGGATGCCCTGGTAAATACAAAGTCCTTTATGTGAATGACATAAGGCAGTCCTTGGTTGAGATGCATAAGTTGTTATGTGAACACAGCCATTACGAGCATGACCATGATAGGTGCCAGGTGTGCACTATTAATGAGAGAGGATGTCGTCAGGTGGGAAAGGACATCCAAGAGATGATAGATCAAGGGATGATTGAGATACTTCAGAATCGTAATGAGGATGAAGTTGATGTAATTACTCTCGTGTTTAAAATTCCTGAGCCTTTTGTTGTCAAGTATGATGGAAACAAGAAGAAGGTATCGCCAGCTCTTGTGATAAAGCCAGCAGGTCCTATCCCGTATATATCAGACAAAGTTGTTCCCTACCGATATAATGCAGTCATGCTGGAGGATGCCAAGGAGGTGTCATTGCCCTCAACTTCTGTGGTTAGCATTTCATATGTCAGTGGAGTGACCCGTAGTGGTCGTGTTTTCTCGGCTCAGCCAAAATCCCACGAAGACATTGTGAAGAGAACTGTTGTTAATCCTGCCAGTCCCGTGGGGATTTCTTCTTCAAATAATTATGTTCTTGTTGCGAAGGGTGTTGACCCTGTTGTTGTTAAGAATAATAATACTTCTATCCTGGTTGGCCAGTCTGGCATTGTGAAAGAGGATGGTGATGAGATGCTGAGGCTCATAAAAAGGAGTGAATATAATGTTATTGATCAATTGCTTCAAACTCCATCAAAGATATCTGTCTTATCTTTGTTGATGAATTTCGAACCACACCGCGAAGCTTTACAGAGGGTGTTGGATGTGGCATACGTGGATCACGATGTCACAATTGAGCAGTTTGATAGCATTGTTGCAAATATAATCGCTTGCAACAATTTGAGCTTCTGTGATGCTGATCTTCCCGAGGAGGGAAAAGACTATAATTTGGCTTTACACATATCTATGAATTGTAAGGATGATGCCTTGTCCAATGTGTTGGTGGATACAGGATCATCACTCAATGTATTGCCAAAATCCACTCTTGCTAAACTTTCATATCAAGGGCCTCCCATGAGGCAGAGTGGAGTGGTAGTGAAGGCGTTTGATGGATCGCGTAAAACTGTGATCGGCGAATTAAAACTCCCGATCAAGATTGGACCTAGTGATTTCCATATCCCTTTCCAGGTCATGGATATTCATCCGTCTTATAGCTGTTTTCTAGGCAGACCATGGATTCACGAGGCAGGCGCCGTGACATCCACCCTACACCAAAAATTGAAGTTCGTGAAGAATAAGAAGTTGGTGGTGATAGGGGGAGAAAAGGATCTATTGGTTAGCCATTTATCTTCCTTCTCCTATATTTATGCCGAGGATGAGGTTGAGACTCCGTTCCAAGCCTTGTCTATTGCTGAGCCTTCGAGGAAAGGACTTTCTTCATTTTTCTCCTATAACGATGCGAAGTTGGCCAATGAGCATGGTGCAACTACTAGGTTGGGGAAAATGATCAAATTAGAAGATAACAAGTCCCGAGTTGGCATAGGGTATTCTTCTGGTGTTTCCAATGATCTTGGGTTGTTCCAGAGTGGAGGTTTCATCCACACCATTGAAGATCCGGAAGTTGTTGCCATTGTTGAAGATGATGAAGAGGAAGACCTGTGCAAATTTGTCATACCCGGAGGAATCTACAATAATTGGGTCGTTGTGGATGTTCCAACAGTTATCCATAAGTCAACGTAATGTGTTCATTTTGTTCAAAAAACCCTTCTCCCATGCCAAAAGGAGAAGTGAAGACATTGTTTGGCATAATTTGATTAATACAATGATATTCATTAAATAATCACATGTTAAATGTTTGTTTTCCAAAATTATTTTTCCTTTTGCTTTTTGCATGAAATTGGTGATCACCATAAAACCCTAAAAAAGAGAATAAAATCAATCTTTTCATCTGCATAATGATTTGCCTTGTTTGAATTCTGAAATCTCTTTTATACTCAAAATCATTATGCAGGTTAATCAAACCCATTGAACATAATGATCCAACACCATCTTCCAACTTTGAGTTCCCTGTATTTGAGGCAGAAGAAGATGATGTTGAAGAGATTCCTGATGAGATTACCCGTCTGCTTGAGCACGAGGAGAAGATCATCCAGCCGCATCTTGAGAATCTGGAAACATTCAACTTGGGGTCTGAAGACTGCATTCGTGAAGTGAAGATTGGGGCACTCCTTGAAGAGTCTGTTAAGAAGGGGTTGGTCGAATTTCTACGAGAATATGTCGACGTCTTTGCCTGGTCGTATGAAGACATGCCTGGTCTAGATACTGATATCCTGCAACATTTCTTGCTGTTGAAGCCTGAGTGTGTACATGTGAAGCAAAAGCTCAGAAGAACTCATCCTGATATGGTAGTGAAGATTAAAGAAGAATTTCAGAAGAAAATTGATGCGGGGTTTCTGGTGACTTCTACATATCCTCAATGGGTGGCCAATATTGTTCCTATGCCTAAGAAAGATGGAAAAGTCCGAATGTGTGTGGATTACCGTGACTTGAATAAAGCTAGCCCGAAAGATGATTTTCCTCTACCACACATTGATATGTTCATAGACAATACAGCTAAATTCAATGTCTTCTCATTTATGGACGGATTTTCCGGTTATAATCAGATTAAAATGGCACCCGAGGATATGGAGAAGACAACATTCATCACACCTTAGGGAACATTCTGTTATCGAGTGATGCCCTTCGGTTTGAAGAACGCCGGAGCCACATATCAACGAGTTATGACCACCTTGTTTCATGATATGATGCACAAGAAGATCGAGGTGTATGTCGACGATATGATTGCAAAGTCGAGAACGGAAGTTGAACATATAAAACACTTGTTGAAGCTTTTCCAGCGTTTGAGGAAGTACAAACTCCGCCTGAATCCGAACAAGTGTACATTTGGAGTCCGTTCCGGAAAGTTATTGGGCTTTATTGTCAGCGAGTGAGGTATTGAAGTTGATCCTGCCAAGGTCAAAGCAATACAAGAGATGCCTGCGCCCAAAACTGAGAAGCAAGTCCGAGGTTTTCTTGGCCGTTTGAATTACATTTTGAGATTTATATCCCACATGATTGCCACATGTGCGCCTATATTCAAGCTCCTCCAGAAAGATCAGCATCATGATTGGACCGAGGATTTCCAAAGGGCCTTTGGTAGTATCAAAGAGTATTTGTCTGAGCCTCTGATTCTGTCTCCGCTTGTTGAAGGGAGACCATTGATTATGTACTTGACGGTGCTTGATGATTCCATGGGTTGTGTACTGGGTCAGCAAGATGAATCAGGAAAGAAAGAATATGCGATATACTATTTGAGTAAAAAGTTTACTGACTGTGAGTCTCGGTATTCAATGCTTGAGAAGACATGTTGTGCTTTGGCTTGGGCTGCTAAGCGCTTACGCCAATATATGTTAAATCATACGACTTAGTTGATATCCAAAATGGATCCAATCAAGTATATCTTTGAGAAGCCTGCCTTAACTGGGAGAATTGCTCGTTGGCAGATGCTGTTATCTGAGTATGATATTGAGTGTCGAGCTCAAAAGGCTATTAAAGGAAGTATCTTGGCTAACCATTTGGCACATCAACCAATTGAAGATTATCAGTCTGCGCAATACGACTTCCCTGATGAGGAGATTCTGTATTTGAAGATGAAATGTTGTGATGAACCTACGCTCGATGAAGGGCCAGAGCCTGGTTCCCGATGGGGTATGGTGTTCGATGACACTGTTAATCAGTATGGATATGGTATTGGGGCAGTGATTATTACTCCTCAAGGCACATATTTTCCTTTTACATCAAGGCTAACTTTCAAATGCACGAATAATATGGCGGAGTATGAGGCTTGTATTATGGGTTTGGAAGAGTGTATTGATCTTAGGATCAAACATCTTGATATTTATGGTGATTCGGCCCTTGCTGTTAATCAAATTAAGGGTGAATGGGAGACGAATCAGCCTGGTCTCATCCCATATAGAGATTATGCGAGGAGGATTTCAACCTTCTTTACTAATGTTGACTTCCATCATATTCCTCGAGATGAGAATCGGATGGCGGATGCTCTTGCTACGCTTGCTGACGACACTGAAATTCACCGTATTTTCGACTCCGATTTTGCATGCATTTTAGTTGTTTTATTGTTATTTTGTTATGTTATTACTATGTTTTTCTTCGTTTTCAGGTTTTCAATCTAATCGGAGCCCCGATCGAGAAAAGGAGCAAAAATGAGCTAAAAAGCCATAAAATCAGCATTTTACACTTGTGGCTTCCACTGTGGCGGGCGCTATGGGTCCAGCCATGACGTGTCCCAGTCTCAACCTCTCCTCAACTGCCACGCCCCCACGTTCTCCACTTGGGTGCCACAATTTCCTCCTGTGGCGGGCGCCATGATGTTGTGGCGGGCGCCACAAGAACAAAATGGTTCCCTCCCATTTTCAAACTTAGGGGCATCCTTGTAATTTCCATGTTTTCTTCTTGCCTATAAATAGAGCCTTGATTTCATTTGTTTCATCATCCAAACTTAGTTATAACTAGGCATATATCAGTATTGTGTAAAAGTGGTAATCGCATCACATCGGAGTGTTGCCACACTGTGTAATCGAGTCTGTAATCGAGTTTGGAGCACTTTGGAAGCAAGTTTAATCCTGCCGCCATTTTCATTCCTGTTTCGCACTTTATTCGACCCTCCGATTGGAGCAGGTTTTATTGTTTTACCTTTGTCTACTTTATTTTCCCGCACTGCCTTTATTTTTTTTACTTTCCCGCACTGCCTTTATTTTGTTTACTTTCCCGCACTGCCTTTACTTTGTTTACTTTCCCGCACTGCCTTTACTTTGTTTACTTTCCCGTACTGCCTTTACTTTGTTTACTTTCCCGCACTCGCACTACTTTCGTTTATTTCTCGCACCGCACTACTTTTATTTATTTCTCGCACCGCACTACTTTTATTTACTTTCCGCACTCGCACTACTTTTATTTACTTTCATGCACTCGCACTTATTACCTTTATATCCGTTTTTATGATAAAAATTAAAATGCATTTTTACTTTACCATGTCTGGCTAAACCTATAAAGGTTAGAATGTAAGGATCGTAATTGAACCGATAATTCGTACAATTGTTTGTAGAAACACTTAAGGGCTATTTTGACTTTCAACTTAAGTTTTCCCGTACTTAATTTCCGTTGGGTAAGATCGAAAGTCGTCCGACGTCTGTTTAAACTCAGTTGTTTTTAACTATTTCAAATACAGCGAAAGCTCTTTATTTAGTTCATTAGGAGTTTTTAAATTAAAAAGAAAAGTGATTTTAAAACTATTTTCGGACGCGTTTTTAAGTTTAGAGTCTAGTTCGTGAGAACCTCTTTTGGTTAAGAAATCCAGGTCAAAATAATTTTCAACTTACTCAAGACACTATAGTTCTTAAACATAGGTTTACTACTCTAACGCAATGCGCGCCTTTTTATAAGTGACAATAAGAGGGTTTGATTAGGGAGTACAACTCGGTTCTGAATACGCGAAAGCGACAGTTCCCGTTAAATTGGTTCTTTTCAAAGTAGGAAACACTGCCAATAAGTAATTATATTAGCAAGTACTTGGATTATTAATTGATTATGTGAATTACATTCGAACCTCTCTTTATTAATTGAATTTAATTTAATACTTTACTTTTCATTGTGCACTTTTAAAAACCTTGTTTCGATTACCTTAGATAAACACCGTAACAATAGATAACGATAGATTGACATTTGGTCTATGTGGATTCAACAATCTTTTATATTACTCTGACGCGTTCGTATACTTGCGAAAAATAACGCATCAAGTTTTTGGCGCCGTTACCGGGGACCAATTTCGTCAAATTTCGTACCTTGTTGTTATATCGTTTAGACTTAGGTTGTTACCTGTCGGTCAATACGAAGAACTCGCAGCATCGGAAGCTTAGTAGATCCTCTGGCGGAACCTGAACGTTACGGTCGCACACGTTTATTTTTCCATAGAGTTAGGAGAGCTATGGCCGAAGATCAAAATCAAAGACCTCTTAAGTATTTCGCCCAACCATCCAACGAAGAACCTAGTTCTAGTATAGTAAACCCAACCATCCCAGCTAATAATTTCGAACTTAAACCCTCCCTATTGCAAATAGTGCAACAGAGACAATTCGCAGGTCTTGCTACTGAGAACCCAAACCAACATTTAAAAATCTTTCTCCAATTAGCAGACACTTTTAAAAGCAATGGAGCTTCTCCTGAGGAAATTCGTTTAAGATTATTCCCTTTCTCCCTCAGAGATAAAGCCCTATCATGGTTAGATTCCCTTCCACCCAATTCCATAACAACTTGGGAAAACCTTAGAAAAGTATTCCTTGCTAGATACTTTCCCCCAAGTAAGACCGCCGTTCTTCGAAACCAAATAACCAGATTTACCCGGAGCCAAGGAGAATCGTTGTTCAAAGCTTGGGAGAGATATAAAGAGCTGTTAAGAGCATGCCCACATCATGGTTTAAAAAACTGGTTAATCATTCAGACCTTCTATAATGGACTTCATATAACACTAAGATGACCATCGACGCTGCCGCAGGCGGTGCACTGATGAACAAACCTTATCCTGAAGCTAGTGCCCTCATCGAAGATATGGCTTAAAACCATCAATCATGGGGAGTTGAATGAGCGAAAATTGAGAAGAAGGAAGCACAAGGAGGAGTACATGAGTTAAGCTCTATAGACATGATGCAAGCTAAAATGGACGCGTTAGCCCTCAAGGTTGAGCATATGTGTACAAACCCGAATACTGCAACTGCAGTTTCGTCGGATTGTGAGATATGTGGAACCAAAGGACACCAATCTGCAGAATGCAGTCTCTTAAACGAAACCCACTCTGAGCAAGTGAACAACGCCCAAGGGAACCCATATTCTAAAACCTACAACCCTGGATGGAGGAATCACCCGAACTTCTCCTATAAGAACAATAACCCTATCTAAAATACCGCACCTCCGAGACAACCAGGTTACCAAGCCCCAAGACCAAATCAACATATGCAACCTGTGCCACCAAAGTCGAGCCTTGAGAAAATTGTGGAAAATTTTATCACTGCTCAAACCCAACAAAACAAAGAGTTCATGAACCAGAACATTCACGTTAACGAACTGATTACCCAGTTAGGAACCAAGGTTGACCAAATAGTTACTCACACTAAGATGCTTGAAACCCAGATCTCTCAGGTATCCTTAAACCAAGCCCCCCAGACTACACCTGGAGGACAGTTCCCTGGACAACCTCAACAAAATTCGAGAGGACAAGCCAATGCCATTACCCTACGAAGTGGGACCGCTTATGATGAGCCATTTAACCCAAGATTGAATGAACCCAAAACTTCTAAGGAATATACCGAACCCACAGACGAAGTGAAGGAACCATAGGAATCTGTAAAAAAGGAAGGTCAAGAAAAAGGAGAAGAACCTAAAGACAAAACTTATGTACCACCCCCGCCATACAAACCACCGATACCATATCCGCAAAGACTCAAACAGACCCAGATCAATAACCAATATCAGAAATTCATTAAGGTTATAGAAAAACTTCACGTAGAAATCCCTTTCACAGAAGCCATCACCCAAATACCTTCTTATGCAAAGTTTCTCAAAGATATCCTTACAAACAAACGTAGACTCGACGATCCAAAGCCCTTGGAATGCAATTCTATTTCCGAGAATAAGTTAGCCAAAAAAGATAAAGATCCTGGAAATTTCTCCATTCCTTGTATTTTGGGAAGTCATGTTATCGAAAAACCTTCCTAGACTTAGGAGCTAGTGTGAGCTTAATGCCTTTAGCAGTTTGTGAGAGGTTAAACTTAGGAGAATTACAACTTACTAAGATGTCACTTCAATTAGCCGATAGATCTGTTAAACATCCGATAGGCATATTAGAAGATGTCCCTGTTAGGATAGGTCAGTTATTTATCCCTACTGATTTTGTTGTCATGGACATTAAAGAGGATGATGATATACCAATCCTTCTAGGTAGACCATTCTTATCAATTGCAGGAGCCATAATAGATGTCAAGAGAGGAAAGTTGACCTTTGAGGTAGGTGACGAGAAGATAGAATTTATACTTTCAAAATATCTTATGGCACCTGTGATGGGAGACGCATGTTATGCCATACATATCATTGATGAATGCGTTAGGGAAATAGAACGAGAAGAAATCATAAAAACAATTAAGTTGCCATCAACTCTCATACTGTAAGATGATAACTTTAGGAAGCCCTACATCGATGATAACCTTTAGGAATGTTTATCCCTTACCCCAGATCCTATGCCATGCCCTAAGAAACCAACCTTAGAACTTAAGGAACTGCTTAAGAACCTGAGATATGAGTTTCTTGATGAAGAGATGAATCGTCCAGTTATAGTCAGTGCTACCTTGAGCAAAGAGGAAACATACCAACTCTTAGATGTTTTACGAAGATATCCCTCAGCCTTAGGATATAATATCTCTGATATGAAAGGTATAAGCCCATCCGTATGCATGCATCAGATTTTGCTCGAAGAAGATTCAAAGCCCTCCAGAGAACATCAGAGAAGAATAAACCCTATAATGAGTGATGTTGTTAAAAGAGAAGTTCTTAAGTTACTTGAGGCAGGTATAATCTATCAGATCTCGGATAGTAAGTGGGTGAGCCCTGTGCATGTAGCACCTAAAAAGGGAGGCATCATAGTAGTGCAAAATGATAAAGGCGAACATGTAGCAAAACAGACAGAAGGAGGATGGCGGATGTGCATAGACTACAAAAAGTTAAAAAAATCAACCAGGAAGGATCATTTCCCTTTACCATTTATAGACCAGATGTTGGAGCGTCTAGCTAGACACTCTTACTTCTTCTATCTAGATGGATACTCTGGATTCTTCCAAATACCTATCCACCCCGAAGATCAAGAGAAAACTACCTTTACATGCCCTTATGGAACTTTTGCCTACAGACGAATGTCATTCGGACTCTGTAATGCCCCAGCTACTTTCCAACGCTGCATGATGCCAATCTTTGTAGATTACCTAGATGCTATCATGGAAGTATTTATGGATGCTTTCTCGGTTTGCAGATTTGATTTCCAAATTTGTCTTGCTAACCTTGAGAAAATCCTGGAGAGATGTGTGGAGGTGAACCTTGTGCTAAACTGGGAAAAGTGTCATTTCATGGTCACCGAAGGGATTGTTTTAGGACATATAGTTTCCGAAAAAGGTATTGAGGTAGATAGGGCTAAGATAGAAGTCATAGAGAATCTAAAACCAGCAAAAACTGAAGGAGAACGGCGATCCAAAATGCAGCAGAAATTAAAATTTTCTCCTTTAGTGATCCTTACGAATGGGCATGATCAGTGATAGAATATTTACCTCTTGTGATGATTGAAATCTTTGATGCAGATCTACGGAGCGATCACGAACATTGAACGACGACAACGCCTCTACTGAGTCCACACGAACAAATTCCTTCAATCTCAGTGCTAGCTGCTATGAATTAAGGCTTTGAGTGAGAGAGAGAAAGAGAGAAAGAGAAAACGAAAAATGCAACCGCAATTAATGCTTCTGCACAAGGGTTCTATTTATAGAACCACTTGTGTGGGCTTCAAGCTAAAAAGCCCACTTAAGTGTATTTTGGCCCATATCTTATAATATGCCCAAAATCACTTAAGCGCGTGGTACCTTACCATATTTCATATTCTACTTAAGTACATCGTACCTTACGATGTTCTATAATTCACTTAAGTGCACCGTACCTTACGGTGTTCCTTAGTTACTCTATCTCTCATCAATTCGTCCTTTGTGTGTGACCCTGTAGGTTTTCGCGACATTGGCAATTATATTAAATCACGCATTTAACATAATAAACAGTGAGCGGTATCTAGCAACACATCATTGATACCCAAGACATGAAAATGTCATGTGATCTCACAAATCCTTCTATGATAATACTTATGTGCATAATTAACCTTTTGCCCTTATGTCTATATTGAACACAAGGCATAGACCGTGTCATCCTTGTCCAGTTCAATATTGGGCCCATAGACATTTATCCTGTTATGCAGGATGGGCAAATTCCATCTAGGTCACTCATGTCCCTCAGCATGCTTCGCGGAGTACCCATCAACTGTCTTTATGGTTATCTAGTTACGGACAACGTTTGATCAACAATAAAGCTCTCGACTCTACATCTAGGGTCCATAGTGGTTTCAGGTCGAAGGGTGGTATACACCATTATCACCATGAGAATAACTTATGACACTTTGCATAACATTCTATATAGTATTCTCATAGCGGGTCAATCCAGTATAAACATTACTCTTAATATTCATACCTATGTTTAAGACTTGATAACTCCTTATCTATGATCCATGAGATGTGATCATCAGTCTATATACATAATAGTCTTAATGCTTTAATGTTATCCCACTTCACAATAAAGCTCGACTACGGATACTTTAAGAATAGTTTCCTTATGTTTAATGTGATCTAATAATCAAGTCACACTTGATACATTAAACGGACTAGCTATTCTAGGGACTTTATTAAACAAACGTAATAAAGAAAAAGCCTTTTATTATTAATAAATAATTCGATACAAGTACCAAAAGTATTGGCCTCTAGGGCTTACACCAACAATCTCCCACTAGCACTAGAGCCAATCAGGCATGCCCTTAATACCCATAGATCTAGTATGGCTATCACGTTTCTGCTGTGCAAGAGGCTTTGTCAGTGAGTCAGCAATATTGTCAAGTGTAGGTACTCTGCATATTTTCACATCTCCTCTGTCTATTATCTCTCGAATGAGGTGATAACGCCTAAGTATGTGTTTGGATCGTTGGTGAGATCTAGGTTCCTTAGCTTGTGCGATAGCACCATTGTTATCACAATAGAGACCAATGGGATCCACTATGCTAGGAACTATGCCAAGTTCACTAATGAACCTTTTGATCCAAACAACTTCCTTTACTGCACTTGAGGCAGTAATATACTCGGCCTCTGTTGTAGAATCACCAACTGTATCTTGCTTTGAACTTTTCGAGCTCACAGCGCCACCGTTTAAACATAACACATAACCAGATTGTGTATTAAAGCGTCTCAGCACTTTGTCTATGTACGTACTCTGACTTAGGCCAAGCAGTTTTTGTGATCTATCTCTATAGATTCTTATTCCTAATATATAGGCTGCTTCTCCTAGGTCCTTCATAGAAAAGCATTTCCCCTACCAAGACTTTACTTGTTGCAGGGTAGGGATATCGTTTCCAATGATTAATATGTCATCTACATATAATACCAGGAAAATGATCATGCTCCCACTAACCTTCTTGTAGACACAAGGCTCATCTTCGTTCTTGATGAATCCATGAGTAATACATCACCTTGATCAGTTATGAGATATCCATATCTCTCAGGTAGGTGACGTATCCTACCTGACCTACGCTGGTCTTGTTCTACTTGAGCAGGTTGCTCTTCCATAAGTACTTGTGTTTCCTGCTCTAATTCCTCCATAGGTGTATCAATGCTTTGTGATTCTTGAATTTCTTCAAGCTCTACTTTCCTCCCACTGATTCCTTTGGAAATAAAATCCTTTTCTAGGAAAACTCCAGTTCGAGCGACAAACACTTTGCCCTCAGAAGGATTGTAGAAGTAATACCCTATTGTTTCTTTAGGATACCCCACAAATAAGCATTTGTCAGATTTGGGCTCAAGCTTAGTTGAAGTTTGTCGTTTCACATAAACTTTGCAACCTCAAATCTTCATGTAAGACATATGTGGTTTCTTACCACTCCATATCTCATATTGTGTCTTCTCAACCTTTTTGGATGGAACACAGTTAAGTGTGTAAGCTGCTGTCAATGGTGCATGTCCCCAAAAGGAGTTTGGAAGATCGGCGTGACTCATCATGGATCGGACCATGTCCAACAGGGTTCGATTTCTTCTCTCAGATACACCATTCCATTGGGGTGTTCCAGGAGGAGTAAGTTGGGATAGGATCCCACACTCTTTCAGATGGTCATCAAACTCTATGCTTAAATACTCATCACCTTGATATGATCGAAGAGTTTTAATATTCTTACCTAGTTGATTTTAACTCATTAGGTTTCACCCTTTTAGTATTAATGTTATAAATAGGCATTTCGAGATCAAGGACATATAGTCCATTGCTCATTTGTGCCGTAGCATAGAATATATCATTCAAATAAATTGAGCAACAATTGTTCTTTATTATAAATGAAAAACCAAACTTGTCCAAACAAGAAATGGAAATAATATTCCTGCTAATTGCAGGTACATAATAACAGTTCTCTAACTGAATTATTAAACCACTAGGTAAAGTCAATACATAAGTTCCTACGGCTAAAGCAGCAACCTTTTCTCCATTGCCAACTCGTAGGTTAACTTCACCTTTTGCCAAGTCTCTACTCCTTTTCATCCCCTGAACATTTGTACAAATGTGAGAACCGTATCCAGTATCTAATACCCATGATGCAGAAGTAGATACATTTATTTTAATAACAAAAATACCTGAAGTTGAAGTCTCTACTCCATTCTTCGTATCTTCCAGGTACTTTGGGCAGTTTCTCTTCCAGTGTCCGGTCTTACCGCAATGGAAGCAGGTGCCTGCTTTCGCTATGCCTCCACTAGGCTTCAAAGTAGCAACATTGGGTTTGGGTTTGGCAACTTCGATTATCAGAATGGACTTCCCTTTTGTCTTCAGATTCTGCTCAGCAGTTCTTAACATGGCTAGCAGTTCAGGAAGAGATTTGTCCATATCATTCATATTTAAATTTAGGACAAATTGATTGAATCCATCTGGCAACGATTGCAAGATCACATCAGTCGCAAGTTCCTTTCCGAGGGGAAAACCCAACCTTTCAAGGTTTTCCACGTGCCTAATCATCTTGAGCACATGGGGACCTACAGGGGCTCCCTCAGCTAACTTGCCTTGAAAAAGGGCTTTTGAAACTTCAAACCTTTCATACCTTGCTTGCTCTTGATAGAGCATCTTCATGTGTTCGATCATATCGAACGCTGCCATGTTCTCATGTTGCTTTTGCAACTCTGAGTTCATGGTAGACAGCATGAGACAAGCAGTTTCATTGGCATCCTCGACATGCTTCTTATAAGCATCTCTTTCTGCCTTAGGTGCAGAACTAGGAGGTTCCTCTTCAAGAACAAGTTTCTCCAAGACATACAGCTTTTTATCATGTTTGAGGATAATCCTCATGTTTCGGTGTCAATCCAGAAAATTTATCCCAGACAATTTTTCCTTGTCAAGGATTGATCGTAAAATGTTGTTAGAGGTGTTTGCTGTCATGGTAATCTACATAAGAATTAATGAAAATATAAGTATCACTAACATATTTAATTAGGCCTTTAATTAAATATGCTCCCACTATTTTACTCAAAACAAATGACCCTCATCATTTGATTCGGAAAATCCTGTTGGAAGATTTTCTAGTGATCGAGATCCATATTTCACTTTGTTCTAAGTCCGCGTAGGCGGATTACACAAAACTAGGTTATTTAGGTAGGAACTCCTTCCAATTGTATCTCATACAACTCTCGAAAATTTCAGTTGGGTGAATAACTCCTTATTCCAATCCATCATATGGATCATTCCCAACTCTTACTTCTAAACATATATAACCTTATTATAATTTGTTTAGTTAAGTTTGACCCATTGTTTTAGCATTTGGATATTACAATTATCCCATCGCACCTTACTAATATAGAACATGCACCTCGCGTAGGCGAAACCTACATTATCCGATACTAGTCTTGATGAGTGCTAAAACTTGGAAAGCATAAACTTAATATTTTAATTTGAGGGAATTGTAATTATTCTGATCTCACCGGCTTATTTATCATATAAATCGTCTCTCACATGCATCAACATACATTCACATGCATCAACATACATAATGAAACAGTTATGGCCCCTGGCGCAATTGTTCTCCCAAGCCAATGAGAGAACCTAAGCTAACCTAATAACGATCTAAGCTTCTCCAAGCAAGATCTTCAAGGTTGTCCTCCTTTGATATTGGATTCTTCTCTTTCTTCAAAACATTGTCCTCCTTTGATATTGAATTTTTCTCTTTCTTCATAACATTACATTACAGAAGAACTCGTTTTACATACGAGGGATTGAGATGAAAAGAGATTAAAAGGAGAGGCATGACACGCAGGTCGTATTTTAAAACCCAAAACAAAATATAGGATGACTAAGGCCATAACTGATCACCACAAGACAATAATAATAAACACATTATTATTATTAATTTTAATTCTTTTAATTAATTAAAACCAAATTAAATTTCGGCGACCGATCATACTACGCAGAGTCAGCGGGGGGTCCGCTTCCCGGTCAGCGGGAACGGGGTTTCCGCTGCCCGATCAGCGCGCGATGGTTCCGCTGACCGATCAGCGGACGAGGGTCAAAGGGGCAGCGCCCCTTGTAGGGTTGTAGGGGCAGCGCCCCTGTCCGAAATTTTAATGAACAATTCATTTGAAATCGATGTCGTTTTGCATAAACACAACTCTTGCGCAGTCACAAAACATAAACCCCGAGAATTCTGATTCTGTGAGTGTGAGGACCGTCACAAGCATGTTACGACCGTCACGTCCAGCTTGTTACGACCGTCACAGGCCCATGACGAACGTCACGCGGCCAAAATAATAGAAACGCCTAGAATTCTGGATCTGTGAATGTGTCGACCGTCACAAAGCACGTGACGACCGTCACGTCCAGCTTGTTACGATCGTCACAGGCTCGTGACGAACGTCACGCGGCCAAAATAACAGAACTTTGAAACAGTCAACAGACGTGTTCCAACAAGCCCTCAATTCACAACTCCTTGACGGCACAACCCTTGTGCCGCCACTAACCATAATGCACCAATTTCAGACCGTCAAACACACCTCGATTGTTGATTCAGTATGATTGATCAACAGGTCATTGCTTCATCATACTAATGTCGGATTCCGAAGCAAATGACCATTGATCGCTCAAAGGAAAACAACCATTTAGTGTTTGAATGAACGAAACAGACACAGTATATCACATATACCGTACTTTGCATTAGCATTACTTATATCATATATAAGTTGATCGGTCTCAATTGCGTAACCTATGGACGATCGATGTATCGCTGCTTCACCATACTAATGTCGGTTCCGAAGCATAGTCAACATCAATCATCCAAATCGTATACACATGATGCCAAATTTAATTACTCGTTTATTCTTTGATTCATTCTGTCTTTTAATCATATTAATATAGAAAATAAACATCTATCCGATGCATGGTTTCATAAGTGGCTCTGATACCACTGAAGGAGAACGGCGATCTAAAACGCAACGGAAATTAAAATTTTCTCCTTTAGTGATCCTTACGAATGGGCATGATCAGTGATAGAATATTTACCTCTTGTGACAATTGAAACCTTTGATGCAGATCTATGGAGCGATCACGAACGTTGAACGACGACAACGCCTATACTCAGTCCACACGAACGAATTTCTTCAATCTCAGTGCTAGCTGCTATGAATGAAGGCTTTGAGTGAGAGAGAGAAAGAAAGAGAAAACGAAAAATGCAACCGTAATTAATGCTTCTGCACAAGGGTTCTATTTATAGAACCACTTGTGTGGGCTTCAAGCTAAAAAGCCCACTTAAGTGTATTTTGGCTCATATCTTATAATATGCCCAAAATCACTTAAGCGCGTGGTACCTTACCATATTTCGTATTCTACTTAAGTACACTGTACCTTATGATGTTCTATAATTCACTTAAGTGCACCGTACCTTACGGTGTTCCTTAGTTACTCTATCTCTCATCAATCCGTCCTTTGTGTGTGACCCTGTAGGTTTTCGCGACATTGACAATTATATTAAATCACGGATTTAACATAATAAACAATGAGCGGTATCTAGCAACACATCACTGTTACCCAAGACCCGAAAGTATCATGTGATCTGACAAATCCTTCTGTGATAATACTTATCTGCATAATTACCCTTTTGCCCTTATGTCTATATTGAGCACAAGGCATAGACCGTGTCATCCTTGTCCAGTTCAATATTTGGACCATAGACATTTATCCTGTTATGCAGGATGGGAAAATTCCATCTAGGTCACTCATGTCCCTCAGCATGCTTCGTGGAGTACCCATCAACAGTCTTTATGGTTATCCAGTTACGGACAACGTTTGATCAGCAATAAAGCACTCGACTCTACATCTAGGGTCCATAGTGGTTTCAGGTCGAAGGGTGGTATACACCATTATCACCATGAGAATAACTTATGACACTTTACATAACATTCTATATAGTATTCTCATAGCGGGTCAATCCAGTATAAACATTACTCTTAATATTCATACCTATGTTTAAGACTTGATAACTCCTTATCCATGATCCATGAGATGTGATCATCAGTCTATATACATAATAGTATTAATGCTTTAATGTTATCCCACTTCACAATAAAGCTCGACTACAGATACTTTAACAATAGTGTCCTTATGTTTAATGTGATCTCATGATCAAGTCACGCTTGATACATTAAACGGACTAGCTATTCTAGGGACTTTATTAAACAAACGTAATAAAGAAAAAGCCTTTTATTATTAATAAATAATTCGATACAAGTACCAAAAGTATTGGCCTCTAGGGCTTACACCAACAAACTATCAGAGAAGTCTGAAGTTTCCTTGGACATGCTGGGTTCTATCGGCGTTTTATCAAAGACTTCTCTAAAATAACTAAACCTTTAACTGGCCTTTTAATGAAAGATGCTGAATTCATTTTCGACGAAAAATGTAGTGAAGCATTTAATCTTTTAAAGCAAGCGTTGATTTCAGCACCCATTATGAAACCCCCTGATTTGTCAGAACCTTTTGAGATAATGTTTGACGCTAGTGATTATGCCATTGGAGCCGTTCTAGGACAAAAGAAAGATAAAAAATTACATGTGATTTATTATGCCAGTAGAACCCTAGACGCCGCCCAACTTAATTACGCAACAACTGAAAAGGAACTACTAGTTGTAGTTTTTTCTATAGACAAATTCATATCTTATCTAGTAAGAGCCAAAATTATAGTTTACACTGGTCATGCTGCCATTCGTTACCTATTAAGTAAAAAAGATGCCAAGCCCAGGTTACTCCGATGGATTATGTTACTACAAGAGTTTGATTTAGATGTCCGAGATAAAAAAAAGGCACTGAAAATGTAGTAGCTGATCACCTTTCTAGGCTAGAACACCTGAAACCAGACTTCGTACCCATAAATGATGATTTTGCCTATAATAGACTGATAGCTAAACTAGAAGCCATTGAATACAATAGCCTAGGCCCTCATGAGCACTTCCAAAAATCCTTAGTTGTAAGTAACGTGCCATGGTATGCAGACATTGTTAATTATCTAGTTGTTGATATCATACCCCCTGATCTTGACTACCACCGGAAGAAGAAGTTCTTTAACGATGTGAGAAATTTTTATTGGGATGAACCGCTCCTTTTCAAAAGGGGTAAAGACGGAATTTTTCGTCGCTGCGTTCCAGAAGAGGAGGTAAAAAGTATAATTGAGCATTGTCACTCTGCACCCTATGGTGGGCATGCGAGCACCTCTAAGACATACGCCAAGATTCTTCAAGCTGGCCTGTTCTGGCCTACCATGTGGCGCGATGTCCATGCTTGCATTGTCAAATGTGATAGATGCCAACGCACAGGAAATATTTCAAGACGTGATGAAATTCCTCTAAGAAACATTCAAGAAGTAGAACACTTCGACGTTTGGGGTATAGATTTCATGGGACCTTTCCCACCATCCTTAGGAAACAAGTATATCTTAGTAGCTTTGGACTACGTGTCTAAGTGGATTGAAGCTATAGCTGCACCTACAAACGACACTAGAGTGGTGATCAAGTTATTTAAAAACTATATATTCCCCAGATTTGGAACACCCCATTTAGTCATAAGCGATGGAGGATTGCACTTCATATCGAGAATATTAGATAAACTTTTAAGCAAATATGAAGTTAGGCATAGAGTAGCAACACCATACCACCCACAGACTAGTGGCCAAGTAGAATTATCCAATAGGGAGATAAAACAAATTCTAGAAAAAACTGTTTCCATATCAAGAAAAGACTGGTTTCAGAAGCTCCAAGAAGCATTATGGGCCTACATAACCGCTTTCAAAACTCCTATAGGAACATCCCTACCAACTAGTTTATGGAAAATCCTGTCATTTACCTTTTGAATTAGAGCATAAGGCCTATTGGGCCATTAAAACTTTGAATTTGGATTACCTGACCGTTGGCGAAAAACGTATCCTTGACATCCACAAACCGGAAGAACTCAGGCAATCTGCCTATGAGAATGCCATAATATACAAAGAGAGAACCAAAGCTTAGCATGACAAAATAATTGTGAAAAAAAGATTTCAATATAGGCGACCATGTTCTCCTGTTCAATTCTAGTTTACGACTTTTCCTTGGGAAGCTGCGTTCAAGATGGACTGGCCCTTTCAAAGTGTCTAAGATTCTGAGATCTGGAACTGTAGAAATCAAGAACGAAACCTGTAGTCCATTCATTGTAAATGGGCAGAGATTGAAGCTCTATGAAGGAGGAGACATTCAAACAGACTACTCCAGCCACACCCTGATAGATCCACCAATCCCTACGACAGATGTATAAGTTCCGATCATCAAGCTAACGATGTTAAACAAGCGCTTCTTGGGAGGCAACCCACGGTTTTCTTATCTTACTTTACTTTTTCTGCATTTATTTACTTTATTTTATTTTTAATCATATTCTCGTCAGGACTAAATATCATTTGCAATGTTTGTGTTTTCAGGATCCTTTTCCCTAACCTTTGCAGGATGCAACACTTTGATGACATGCATGTGGTTTTTAGAGATGACGCCTAGAGGGAGCGTTACATAGTTCTCTACCAGCACCCTATGGCACCTACACGCTATCCGGACCAGGATTGCATGGATGCCCTAGGCATTGATCCGAGCATCAGATTCCTGTGCCACCAACTCCAATGGGATGAACTCGCAAATGACTTGAACAACACCTACAGGAACTTGACTTTGGAGTTCCTTAGTTCATTTGCTTATGATCCTTACTCCGGACCAGATGGACATGTTGTTTTCAGGTTACTCGGGACTGAGTACTCTTTCAGCCAGAAGGAGTTCAGTGACTTGTTAGGTTTTCAGACAACCCCCGACGCTATCCCCGAGACGCCGATGGGATACTTTCTGAGTAGGGAAGTAGAGAAACTTTGGAGCGGTATCTCTGGTGGAGGGAGTCAAGATCCTTCCACTCATTTGTCCCAGGTTATCCACAACCCTTTTATGAGGTATTTCCAGATGATACTGGCGCACTCTTTTCTTGGAAGACCAGATGCTGAGACTCAACTGAGTGAGGATGAGATTTTTTTGTTATTCTGTGCATCTCAGTCACGCCCGGTGGCATGTGGGAATTTTCTGCTGTATGGCCTTAGCAGTGTTACCAGATCATCCGAGGGAATTATTCATGTAGGAGGGATTGTCACGTAGATTGCCACTGCCTTAGGTCTCTCCCGCAAGCTGCTTCATCTCAGGAATTTTTGTGGCTATACTACTATGGATATTGATTTCTGCTTGGACAAAGGATTGATGAGGAGAGCCTCTTTCAATCCCAGACAGTTCAGATTGTTGATTGATAGCGAGACGATACACTACTTTACACTGCCAGACCCAATGATGACCAATGTTCATGACCCAGCTAACTGGAGTTATGCTTTGGAAGGTCATGGAGAGATTGTTGAGGAGCCTAGATCCCCTCCTATTGCTGATTATACTCCTACGCCGCTTTCACCCAGGATTACTGTGCTCTCTAATAATTTATCGTTGCAGCCCCCAGATGTCCGCACGCAGATTGCCGAGTGTCGTAGAGAGACTGCCAAGCTTAGGCAGGAGGTCGCTGACCTTACTTTACATATTGAGGTATTCAATCTTATACATGCTACTGAGGCTGACTTTTTGTACTAAGAGATAGCAGAGCTTCATTAGGAGATAGCCGTACTTCGTAGATCCAGTCAGGCAGAGGAGCCCCCTACTATTTTAGCTTACCGTCTCGTTTACCTTTTCTTATATATATATTTTATGTGTGTGTTTATTTCTTTTATATTCATATTATAGTCTAATAGTATTATTTATTTATTTGTTTGTTTGTTTAATGTTTAAATTTTATTTTTATAGATTGTGCAAGCCTTATTCTATTAGGAAAAACAATGAAAATGCTATCCGGACCCCCAGACCAAAAAGAGCATGAAGAAGCCCATACCAAAATCTTCAAATTTCGGCCCAGCTCAATTTTCCTATGTGGCATCCGCCATAGACTTTGTGGCGCCCGCCACAGCGTCTAGTATATGCGGGGCAGATTCACATAATTCACCATTTTTGGCCCTTCAAACTTCCAAAACCCATTTTTTCCTCTTCCAAAATCTCCCTTGAACCCCATAAAAGCTCCTACATTTATCATCTTCCCACCATACAATTTACCTTTCCAACTTCCATTTTAATTTTCATCCATCAATATCCATAAAAATCCCACCTTTACCACCCTATATATATAAACCCATCTTCATCTTCTTCAACACATTCAAAGAGCAAAACAATGGAGTTCAACAGATATATTCTTCGCGAAGGGAAACCTGGGGATAGGCAGAGAAAGATTATTGAAAGGTTGCAAAATCGGGAAATTCTCCCGACGAGGTACGTAGACGATAACTGTCTGTATACTTTGGGTATCTACCATAATATTTCTCATTTGTTAGATTTTTTAGGCTTGCACACTATTTTTGTAAACAGAGAGCCTACCTTTGAGCGACTGACAATCGAGTTTTTAAGTTCTTTAATTTATATTGTCAGTCCTAACACTGCTAGTACAGTTGGTACTGTTAAATTTCGAATGTTTGTTGTTGAGTATGCGTTTAGTACCAACGAACTAGCAGGTCTGTTAGGAATTCCTCATGGGGAATGTGCTATTTGTGAGGGCCCTTTGGATTCAAATTGGTCGGTTGAGGTGTTTTCCTTTTGGCAAAGATTGTCTAATACTTCAATAAATTCTTTTGAAGGAATTCTTGCCTCAACCATCCATAATCCGGCCATCAGAGTTTTTAGATATCTGTTGGCATGTACTATTTTTGGCCGGGAGAATCCAAACAAGGTTAATGCTCGGGAGCTTCTATTTCTACAAGGAATCCTCACAAATAGGAGGATTAATTCGGTCCCGTTTATGATTGCTCATATGGATTTAACTCTTAATAAAGTGGGACCTATTGTTTTTGGAGGACTCATTACGTCTATTGCCCGGGCTCTTAACCTGAACAATGAGATAGCTACCTTAGTTCCCTTAGCTCCTCGCACAATCAACCTTAAATTTTTAAAAGATATGAAATTGTGCCGAGTGAGAAGAGAGGGAGGTTATGTGCTTATGATTCATGGTGTAGCTATCCCATCTGTTTCCTTACAGTGCACTAGACGTACTAATGTACGTAATGAAAGGAACTGGACCTATGTTTTAGATGCTCCACCTGTTTTAGGTCCACTTCCTCCTAATGTTCTTGATGAGGAGGGACACGACACTGATGAAGAGTTTGATTGGAGAGAGCAATCTCCCGTACCTCACGTATCCCCCCATCACCCTTCACCACCACACACCGCACCATCTTCTTCTTGTGCAGGTTCTGCTCCTGGATTCTATATTACTGAGGAGATGTGGCGCGACCACATGGCTAGAGAACAAAGGCGTGATGACCTACTCTCTACCATTCAGCAACAACTGGCGGACAACATGAGCTTCATGCAAGAATCGCAATGAAGGGAAGACAGACCCTGCTTGCGATCACAAATGAGCAATCTCGTCAGCAGAACTACCAACGTCAGCATTCCGCGCTGATAGAGGCCACTTAGGGTTCCATTTTAGGCAACATTCGAGAGGCGAGGACTGCTCAGGCTGCCTTATCGGCCAGGATGGATCAGAGAGACCGTCGTCGCAACAGATCCCGTCGTCCACCTCAGGATGGCGAAGGGACCAGTGGTCAGCAGTAGTGTTCCAGGTTACTCTCCCCTTATCTTATTTCGAAACATTGGGGACAATGTTCGATTTAAGTGTGGGAGGAGATTTTATCGCTTTCTATTTCCCTTTATTGTTTTTAGTTAGATTGTTTATTTTTATTGCTTTTTAGTTGTTTACTTTGTTTTATTTTGTTTTTAGTTAGTGCGTTTTAGAAAATACATGCGTCTGACGAGTCACTAGTATAGTGTATCTTTAGTACATGCTCACCTCCCCATTCCTTTAGCCCTACCAAAAATTTTTTGCAAAAGAAAACGGTGTTGTTCTAAAAGTTTTTGGGCTTTAAGACAGGTTTGAGTTAGGATGTGGTGACTTGGGAGAACCTTTTGAAACATCAGTATCGTTTTATCACCATAGACTTCATGAATATAGGAATCACTCCCGAAACCCCATATACCATGGCCTTAATCACCATTTCAATATAATCCTCAGTAGTATATTCCAGCAGTCAGCTTCGGCCTAAACATTCTCTACGTAGGGGACCGATGAACATAAGTGAATGATCCAGTGAAATAAATAAAGAAAAAGGCAACTCCGGGATCACTCACAAAGTCATTTAAACTAATAGGAGGATTAATTCGGTCCCGTTTATGATTGCTCATACGGATTTAACTCTTAATAAAGCGGGACCTATTTTTTTTGGAGGACTCATTACGTCTATTGCTCGGGCTCTTAACCTGAACAATGAGATAGCTACCTTAGTTCCCTTAGCTACTCGCACAATCAACCTTAAATTTCTAAAAGATATAAAATTGTGCCGAGTGAGAAGAGAGGGAGGTTATGTGCTTATGATTCGTGGTGTAGCTATCCCATTTGTTGCCTTACGGTGCACTAGACGTACTGATGTACGTAATGAAAGGAACTAGACCTATGTTTTAGATGCTCCACCTGTTTACAAGGAAGCCTCACAAATAGGAGGATTAATTCTATTTCCCTTTACTATTTTTAGTTAGATTATTTATTTTTATTGCTTTTTAGTTGTTTACTTTGTTTTATTTTGTTTTTAGTTAGTGTGTTTTAGAAAAAACATGTGTCTGACGAGTCACCAGTATAGTGTATCTTTAGTACATCCTCACCTCCCCATTCCTTTAGCCCTACCAAAAATTTTTTGCAAAAGAAAACGGTGTTGTTCTAAAAGTTTTTGGGCTTTAAGACATGTTTGAGTTAGGATGTGGTGACTTGGGAGAACCTTTTGAAACATCAGTATCGTTTTATCACCATAGACTTCATGAATATAGGAATCACTCACGAAACCCCATATATCATGGCCTTAATCACCATTTCAGTATAATCATCAGTAGTTTATTCCAGCAGTCAGCTCCGGTCTAAGCATGCTCTACGTAGGGGACCGATGAACATAAGTGAATGATCTAGTGTAATAAATAAAGAAAAAGGCAACTCTGGGATAGGTGACCCTCACAAAGTCATTTAAACCAAAAAGTTGTAAAAATAATGCTGCAAAAGAAAAAAAAACTCACCCGCTGTTAGTTGGTTCGGAGGTATCTGGCGCTGAACTCGGTAGGGCGGATTACGATCCGATCCCCCACAACTGCATTTGGGTCAAATAAAAGGGTTTACACAGATTTATGTGCCAGAAGCCCCATGTTTAGGATCAGAATCACTAACAGGTCACTCTACTATGAAGCATGTACGGATAACGGGCTTATTGTGATTGCGCCTGAATGAAAAGGACCCAAAAAGAGATGAAGAGGTAGGCCTATGTATTGTGGGATAATATGGGTTGGTTAATATAGGAATGGAGTTTATGTCCGTGTCTGCGGATAAGTGTCATCCCGATACCCTTGGTTCACTCAGTTAGTACCTATCACTGCATCCCGACTTGAACTTAAAATCCCTTTTAGCCCAAACCACTCATCGACACCGATTTTTCTTCTTTTGAGCTTTTAAGTGTTTTGCTTGAGGACAAGCAGGGGTTTAAGTGTGGGAGAATTTAATGACATTGAAATTCACCGTATTTTCGACTCTGATTTCGCATGCATTTTAGTTGTTTTATTGTTATTTTATTATGTTATTACTATGTTTTTCTTCGTTTTCAGGTTTTCAATCTAATCGGAGCCCCGATCGAGAAAAGGAGCGAAAATGAGCTAAAAAGCCATGAAATCAGCATTTTACACTTGTGGCTCCCATTGTGGCGGGCGTCATGGGTCCAGCCATGACGTGTCCCAGTCTCAACCTCTCCTCAACTGCCACGCCTCCCATATTCTCCACTTGGGCGCCACAATTTCTACCGGTGGCGGGCGCCATGATGTTGTGGCGGGCGCCAGAAGAACAAAATGGTTCCCTCCCATTTTCAAACTTAGGGGCATCCTTGTAATTTCCATGTTTTCTTCTTGCCTATAAATAGAGCCTTGATTTCATTTGCTTCATCATCCAAACTTAGTTACAACTAGGCATATATCAGTATTGTGTAAAAGTGGTAATCGCTTCACATCAGAGTGTTACCACACTGTGTAATCGAGTCTGTAATCAAGTTTGGAGCACTTTGGAAGGAAGTTTAATCCTGCCGCCATTTTCATTTCTGTTTCGCACTTTATTCGACCCTCCGATTGGAGCAGGTTTTATTGCTTTACCTTTGTCTACTTTATTTTCCCGCACTGCCTTTATTTTGTTTACTTTCCCTCACTGCCTTTACTTTGTTTACTTTCCTGCACTGCCTTTACTTTGTTTACTTTCCCGCACTCGCACTACTTTTGTTTATTTCTCGCACCGCACTACTTTTATTTACTTCTCGCACCGCACTACTTTTATTTACTTTCCGCACTCGCACTACTTTTATTTACTTTCCTGCACTCGCACTTATTACCTTTTTATCCGTTTTTATGATAAAAATTAAAATCCATTTTTACTTTACCATGTCTGGCTAAACCTATAAAGGTTAGAATGTAAGGATCGTAATTGAACCGATAATCCGTACAATTGTTCGTAGAAACACTTAAGGGCTATTTTGACTTTCAACTTAAGTTTTCCCGCACTTAATTTCCGTTGGGTAAGATCGGAAGCCGTCCGACGTCTGTTTAAACTCAGTTGTTTTTAACTATTTCAAATACAGCGAAAGGGCTTTGTTTAGTTCATTAGGAGTTTTTAACTTAAAAAGAAAAGTGATTTTAAAACTATTTTCGGACGCGTTTATAAGTTTAGAGTCTAGTTCGTGAGAACGTCTTTTGGTTAAGAAATCCAGGTCAAAATAATTTTCAACTTAGTCAAGACACTATATTTCTTAAAAATAGGTTCACTACTCTAACGCAATGCGCGCCTTTTTATAAGTGACAATAAGAGGGTTTGATTAGGGAGTACAACTTGGTTCTGAATACGCGAAAGCGACAGTTCCCGTTAAATTGGTTCTTTTCAAAGTAGGAAACACTGCCCATAAGTAATTCTATTAGAAAGTACTTGGATTATTAATTGATTATGTGAATTACATTCGAACCTGTCTTTATTAATTGAATTTAATTTAATACTTTACTTTTCATTGTGCACTCTTAAAAACCCTGTTTCGATTAACTTAGATAAACACCGTAACAATAGATAACGATAGATTGACATTTGGTCTCTGTGGATTCGAAAATCTTTTATATTACTCTAACGCGTTTGTATACTTGCAAAAAACAACACATCACTTGCTTCAATGATTGTAGTAAAGTATTGGAATGAAGTCCCCAATATTACTGTGGTGCGCTTGGATAGACCGGCTCATGTGTTTGCAGTTGAAGAAGTGAAAGATGATAAGCCATGGTATTATGATATCAAGTATTTCCTTCAGAATCAGACTTACCCACCTGGGGCATCTGTCAAAGATAAGAAGACTTTGAGGAGATTATCTGGCAGTTTCTACCTTAATGGTGATGTGCTTTACAAGAGGAATTTTGACATGGTTCTGCTCAGATGTGTGGATAGACACGAAGCAGACCTGTTGATGACTGAAGTCCATGAAGGTTCATTTGGTACTCATTCCAATGGACATGCCATAGCGAAAAAGATGTTGAGAGCAGGCTACTATTGGCTAACAATGGAGTCTGACTGCTGCAAATATGTGAAGAAATGCCACAAGTGTCAGATTTATACGGATAAGATTCATATTCCCCCGACACTCCTGAATGTTATTTCCTCACCATGACCTTTCTCCATGTGGGGAATTGACATGATTGACATGATTGGACCTAAGGCGTCAAACGGTCACCGTTTTATTCTCGTAGCTATTGATTACTTCACCAAGTGGGTTGAAGCGGTATCATATGCAAATGTGATCAGGCAGGTGGTTGTGAAGTTTATCAAGAATCAACTCATATGACGATATGGTGTGCCAGATAAGATCATTACTGATAATGGATCTAACTTGAACAATAAGATGATGAAAGAGCTGTGTAGCGAGTTCAAGATTGCACATCATAATTCTTCTCCCTATAGACCCAAGATGAATGGGGTTATTGAAGCTGCTAACAAGAACATCAAGAAGATTATTCAGAAGATGGTTGTTACGTACAAAGATTGGCATGAGATGTTGCCATTTGCTTTACATGGCTATTGCACATCCGTCTGCACTTCAATAGGGGCAGCCCGTTTCTCCCTTGTATATGGCATGGAGGTTGTGCTCCCCGTAGAGGTCGAGATCCCATCAATGAGAGTCTTGATGGAAGCCAAGTTGATTGAGGCTGAATGGGTTCAGAGTCGTTATGACCAGTTGAACTTGATTAAAGAGAAGAGATTGACTGCCATGTGCCATGGTCAGTTATATCAACAAAGGATGAAGAAAGCCTTTGACAAGAAGGTCAAGCCTCGTGTGTTCCGAGAAGGTGACCTCGTGCTCAAGAAAGTATTGTCTTTCGCGACCGATTCTAGTGGCAAGTGGACTCCAAACTATGAAGGTCCATACGTTGTTAAGAGAGCCTTTTCAGGCGGCGCGTTGTTGCTTACAACTATGGATGGGGAGGATTTCACTCGTTCTGTGAATTTAGATGCAGTCAAGAAATACTTTGCCTAAAATAAAAACAGAATAGCTCGCTAAGTTGAAAACCCGAAAGGGCGGCTTAGGCAAAAATGAGCGTCTCGGTGGATTGAAAACCCGAAAGGGCGGTCCAGGTAAAAGTTAGAGACATAAAAAAAAATGATGATGAATATACATATCCCGCCAGATTGAGTACCTCACCCTGGGGCAATCTAGGCAAAAATTAGGGATTTGGCAAGTAAATGCATCCTGACAAAACTTTGTTCTATAGCTGTCATTTTTTAGGGATTCTCGCTCAACCGTCGTCAACCGAAGTGTCAAATACAATAAATTCAGAGTTGGTGGAGAAATGGTCGTTATGTTCAATGTAGCCCTTTTTCCATGTATATCACCATTTTCAAATTTGTAAAGATCCATGGAGTCTCGCTATTTGCGGACTACCATCCCATTAAATAAATTTGAGCCTTTATCCAACTCTTAGCACTCTTACTTGTTTATGTTCAACAAATGTTTGCATGTTTTAATTGATGAGTATTATTTGTTTTAAGCAAATAAATTTTTTATAAACTGTTTTAAACAAAATGAACATCCACAATGACTGAAAGGATAAATGAAACGTCCTTAGTGCTTTCCAGAGGATGGTACGATTTCCAAAAGGTAAGACATTTGTTCATATTCTGAAATATTTATATCCTCTTCAAAAACTTGCAGTTGTCTCCTCAGTAGGAGGTTGTCCAGGGAGATTGGTGAAGGGTTTATTCCCCTTTTCATCCCCAGCATGTCACGTGTTGACGAAGGATTCATTTCTGATTCGCCATCCAAGGCATTTCCTTTGAGAATGTTTCCAGTTTATCCCCAGTAGAGCAAATTGGTCTTTCTTCCCTTAGGAGAGTTTCCTCTCAAGCAGTTAGAAGGGAGTGTTTTGATTGACGTGTATATGGTTGGTGTTTGTTCCCCACGGAATTTCACATTATTCCTTGATAAGTTCCCCAGTAGAGTTTCTTCTACGGCGGATTTTATTGGTATTCAACCACCTGTTCCCGAGAATTGATGAAATCCCTGGAAGTTGGAAGTTGTGACTTTGCATATCCCCAGTGGTGATCAATGTCATCCCGTATTCGATCATCCCTACCAGAGCTGAATTCTCCTGTAGGCCTTGCCCTTCTTGTTGAGATGTTGTGTCGGATGTCCGTTCGTGGCTCTTGAGCCTGTTTGTGTTAGATATTTCTGTCTGTCAGCATTAATCATACACAAATCATGCATAATCATAGCATTCAGATATTCATGATTGCATTCTTTGCCATATATCTTTGCTTGTTATCTCTTGCTATTGGTGGAATGTTCTTCCCCAAGCAGATGCTCGTGTCTGATCTCTCCATATAGAGTCAACCCCATAGGAAGAAAGTGTCTATCTTTCCTTCTTTATTCCCCACTGAGTTATGTCCTCGTGGATGATTATTGTTTCAGTTTCCTCCCTAGTTGCGTATCGGGATGGAATTACTCCCCTGAGTTATATCCTCATCAGGTTAAGTCTTGTTTGATTGTGTCTTTCTAGTTTGTTCCTGGATTAACTTTCCTTTTTTTGTTATCCCCTGCAGTTCCCTGTGGTTCAGTTGTCCAATTGCTCAGTAACCAGTAATTGTTCATCTTCTTCCCCAGCGGATTTGTGGATTTCATTGGCCTTCTACCTAGTAACCGATAGTTGTAAGTCCTATTTCTGTGGTTTTCTACCCAGTAATCGGTAGATGTAGTCCCCTCTTTGTTGGTTATCTTTACCCAGTAGTCGGTATTGATATTCTTTCGTTTTGAGTATACCATCCAGTAACCGGTGATATATCTCTTGGATAATTGCTTTTGTCAGGCAATTTATCCCTCGTGAGTCATCTTTCATTTACCCTTGTTTGGTAATGATTGTTTCTCTTTTTGATTGGTCATTGTTTTTTACCCAGTAGCCGGTATCTCGATGTCCTTTCTTTTCGGTCGATTTATCCTTTATTAACCCAGTAGCCGGTTATGGATAATCTTTCATGCGAGTATGTTATCTATGTTATGCCGGTAATAGATAATATATCTCATGCGCTCTTCAGTCGAAGTCTTTGTTCTTCCCCAGTCGAGTAAGATTCGTATTTCCTTATGGAATCAAATGCCCATCCTGTAAGTCGAGTTTGCTTTTTCAGCCCTCCTCTCGGATGATGAGTGTCTTGGATATGTTCCCAATTCACGCCTGGTTGGTCACCTATTATATACCCAGTAACCGATATCACTGGTGTTCCTTCCCTCTGCTCCCTATTATGACTTTTGTCCCCTGTGGAGTCAGATTTTCCTGAGTTGAGATGTGCCTTTTGGGTTCTCCTCAAATGTTTCGGATGATTGATATCTCTCACCCTTATACCGGTCTTAGATATTCTTTCGTTTTGAGCGTGTTGTTCACTCACCTAGTAATCGGTGCCTTGACAATATGTTTCCCTTTGAGTTTATTACCCGGTAGCCGGTAATATCTCATTGTTTTTTTTCCTTAGTTGAGTCCTTTGTGGACATCCCCGTCTGAGTCCGTATTTTTTATCCGATGTATCCTTTGTGGATAATTTTGCTGTATTGGCATATTCCCCAATACATGCATCTTTGCGTCAGCTCGAATCTTTCCATCGATTTATTTTCGTGGAATCCCTTCGTGTCTCCCAGCAAGTTTCCAAGTCGTGACCTGCTCACGCATTTTTACCTTATTTTCCCCCAGAGTCTCTGTCTCCCTAGTGAGTGCGTTACTCCTATGGATTTTTCAGTTTATTCCGATTTCTTTTTCTTTGTGGAAATTATTCACCATGAAGATTTTTACTTTTTTGCATGCGTACATGTGCATCATGAGGTCTCTTAGGGACCAAAATTCGTCTCTCTGTTATTATTTAAGCCCATTCTACCGCGTCGAGACGAAGACTTTAACCTTCATATCTCCGGCTAGAATGACCTTAAATAGGGGCATCTGTAAGACCCTAATTTTGACCCTAAGATCCCTCATGGCATCATATCATTGCTCAGTGCATTGCCTCAAGGATCATAGCATGATTGGCTCCTTAACCCTAAGGTTGGGATTTGTGTGAGTGGTTTGGGACCACCAAGCAAGCTTGTATTGAATATTATTGCTTTTATTATTTTGATTACTAACCAAAAGCACAAAAATATGTCACTAACTCTTTATTTTGAAGCTCAAGTAATCATGTGCTCCCATGCTCCTATGAGGCTCCTAAGCTCAATGAAATGGATAGATGAAGATGAGAAAAAGAATGACAATGGTCCACAAAGTTCCTAATCATCATATATGTTTCCCAAGTATCTCAATTTGCCAATTTGATCAAGATAACCCAAAGGGCTTGAGGATTAATTCCCAAGGAAACCCTAATTCAACTATGCCTTGATTGTGCCTTGCTCATGAAGCAACCTCAACCTATGATCAAATTTATTCAAGGGAAGTTCTTTAACTCATTATTTTATGAATATACGAGCGTATTTGAGGCCCCTCAATCATTTATTCATCAAGATTGGAAGTTTGGCCTTGAAAAGTTGACCAGTCAAGTCATCTGACTAAACTGAGGATCACTGAGATACAACTTGTGATGTGTTTGTCAAATGAAGATGACCCCAAGATAAAAAATGTTCTTAAGAAACATATGAACAACTTTCATGTTCATAAAAAATCCATTTGAAACTTGGAAGGTCATCATTCATTTCAAAACATTATAGGTCATTTTGACTAAAACCCTAATTTTGGGTCAACTTCCCAAGGACCTAACTTCCTTAATTTTTATGATTTTGAGGTGAGACCAAATGAATTGGAAATGTTAAGATGTCTACTTAAAATTTTATGTTGGACAAAATTTCATAATCCTAAAATAAATACATGTGATAATACAAAACATTATAGGTCACCTTGGACCTAAGTCATTGAATTTGAAAAAGTGCCGAACTTCAAATACCCATAAAGTTTTCATTAAAAATTCAAATGATGCAAAATTTGAGTCTAAATTGATCATATTGAAAATATCTACAACTTTTATGTTGGAGGTTTTTCCATTTGAAGCTTGCATCATGGAAATAGAGGGGCTTGAAGAGGCTTGCTTTTGGTGAAAATTTTCAATGGGTGACTTAGACATGTTTTGTGCCCAAACTTTCACAACCAGTTTTCACTAATTTCCAAATGCCAAATGAATTTTGGCCCAACATGACTTTTGTTCCTTATTTCAAGGGCTTTCCAACCGTTACTCACATTACTTTTTGGACTTTGCATGTGTGAGTTTCGAAGAGCTCTTTCCTTATGTTCATTTTTGCATCTCATGTTGAAACCTGATGTGCAAGCCAATTCCATTTCAATTACACATCCAAATCCTTTCCATGAGGTATCACCAAGGTGTTTCACTCATTTTTGGGCCTGCTACATGCTTGCAAAGACCCATGTAAGCAAGGTTCAAATTCCATGCATACGAGGGAACCATGCTTCACAACCCTCTTCAGCTATAAATAAGAGTTCAATCTCATTCATTTCTCAACCTGGTGGAGACCTGAAGTGCTGCAGAATTGAAATCCCAACCATTACTAAAGGAATTTTCAGATTTTTCTCTCTTTTTTCAAGCTTGAAATTCAACATCATTAGTTGATTTTCAAAGCTCAATTCCTTAGCCTATCACCTCCATTACATCTCCAGAGCAAAAGCAAATCAATATCTTGAAGAATTCGTGGCCTTAGAAGCTCCATTTCAGAGGTAGAACTTCAAACTTTTTGGATCTAGATCTTACAATTTAATGTGATTTTCTTTGGTTTGTGTGGTTTTCTGAAGTCCTCATACTTGAGGCAGGCCAGTGGTGGTCTCAATTGTTCATTTCGTGCATTTCCAGTTGACACACCATGATCTTCCATCTCACATTTCTCTCTAAATAGGAAGAGTAAGGAAGATCCATGGATACAGTGGTGATGTACATCACCTGAGCTTCATTTTGATGTCCTTACTTTTTATTTTCGTTACAAAAAATTTTCCTGCGCGTGGTGGTCGGAATCTGGTATCTCACCGGAGAAGATGGTGGTTTCCACCACCATCCCCACGTGTTTGTTTCCCAGCCCTTAGATCGTGTCTCGATGTTATAATCCTGACCATCCATTGTGATTACTTGATTTAATGCATTATGTTGCGCGCTTGACTTAAGTCTACCATGTGTCCTCACCTCCGAGCCTTTGAGTTATGCCACGTCAATTAATGAGTTTGATCTGGTGGCTGCGCTTTTTTCTATTATTCCTATTTTCTTTTAATTTCAGTTAATTCCTTTTATTTTCCAAAATTCATAAAAAATTTATTTGAAGTCACAAAAATATGAGACCAATGCCAAAAAAATTCTGGAAAAATCTAGTTTCATATTTTGATTTTTAAATATTTTTGTGATTTCATTTAATATTTTTCATGAATTATTTGGTTTTTACTAGTTTTAATTCATTTTTAATTACTTTCTGATATTTGAAAAATCCAAAAAATATTTTCCTAACACCTATGGATAATGATAAGCCAATGAAAAATAGTCTCATTAATTTCTTATTTGATTTGAGATTTATTTGAGATTTTAATTCATATTGTGTTATTTTTTATTGTTTTTAATTGTTTTTAAATAGTTTCTAATTTCTAAAATTGTTGAGAAAATTTGTCAAAGTTTGTTTGACCATGTTAGACCTATGAGAATTTAATTGGACTTGTTGAAGTTGATTTGAATTAAATTTGAGGTTTGACCATATTTTGATCATTTTATTTTGCATTTTATTTTAATTCAAAATACCAAAAAAGATTATGATTGACTTGTTGACTTGTAATCTTCATTTCTTTTCTATTTAGCATTGATTGATAATGATTTGGTTCACATTTGATCAATTGAGTTTGATACTTGAATTCTATTTCCCTCCCTTTCATCTTCATCCCATTCTTTTCATCATTTGGCCAATGAGTTAATGTCTTATGGTTGGTCTTAATAAATGAGAGGTTTAACCTTCTTTGATCCAAACCAAACTCAACTTGATCCAAGATGAAGTGAGTTGTTTTGTGTCCAAGATATTTTGCTTCTTGGTCAAGCAAATAACCTAAAGTCCATACAAGGCCCTTCCCCTTTTGTTTTGGCATGACAAGCTTGTGGGGCTTGGCTTACTAGTCATGATCTCTAACTTGTGTTTATTTGCCCATAGTTTTATTGACCAGCCTCAGATAGGTGTGACTACTACATTAGTCCATTTACGATTGCTTAACATAGAGCTACATTGTCTTATGACAAACTAACATAACCATACTAATTACTAACTTTAATTTGAGCATTTAATTTCTTGCCCTTTACTTTAATGCCATTTATTTCTTGCTCATTTATTCATTTTGCTTTTCATTTTGCTCACTTGAGCATATATTTTATGTTTATGTCATTTTTCTTTTGCTCATTTGAGCTCATTATTGTATATAAATATATTATTGTCTTGTGATTGTTTTGTCTTTGTTTTGTGTGAACCTAATTCAAAAAGGAGAAAGGACTTAGAATTAGGACATACCCATGCTTAAAGGAGTTCAAGAGCAACGCAACTAGGTCTCATGCCTTTAGAATGCTAAACTTGTTGAAGAGCAACTAGGCCTCATGCCTTTAGAATGCTAAATTTCAAAGTTGACTTTAAAAGGACATCTCATCTAAACTTATTCTTTCTCCATTCCCCTTATTGTGTTATGAAATTTTTGATGTTTGCGATTGTGTGATAGGGATTCCATCTTGAGATAGTAAAGAGGACCATTGTCATGATTAGCCAAGTTAAGAGAGACAAGCCAAATGGAGATCCTAGGAACTTGAACCCAAATTGTTTGATTGCTTGATTGTGTGCTATGTCCAAAAGAAGGGAGCATCTTGAATCATCTCTATGATTTCAAGAAAAGGAACTCCAAGGGTTTATCTTTTCTCCCTTAACTTTGTTTGCTTTAGGACTAGCCCTTCTCTTCTTTTCCCCACTCTAACCAAGCCAAAATCTTTTCTTGCAAATTTTGACTTTGATTCAAACTAGAAACCTAGGCCTTATGCCTTTGACTTTTCAAAATCTTTTCATAAATACTCCTTGTGAACAAATCTTAAATCCAACTTTGACTTCATTTTGGTAAATACATCTAACTTGTAAATACAACTCATTTCAAGTTTTTTTGTGTGGTTCCAATGGCCACCTTTGTTAAAACCTTTTCATCAAACATTAGTCATAGGTTTGAGTTATCATAATGGTTGATGTCAATCTCACCTTATCCTTAGTGATTGGATTATAAGTCTTCCATACTTATTATAGGGTTAACCCCTCACTAGTATGTTGAAGCTTTCCTCACATGATGGATTGTTGGTTTAGGTTGAGTTTTCTCCCTTTGATAACAAAAGACCTTAAGGCTTTTGATCAAATCAATTCACCAATCTATGTGATTTTTACCCCGAACTACGAGGTTTTGATCCTCCTTTATGATGGTACGTAGGCAATGGGTTCATCCATTCAAACAAGAAAATTTGTAAATATAATTTATTCTCTTCTCATCCCTCCAATCTTTTGCACATATTTTCACAAATACCAACCTACAACACATATTCGCAAAAAGGGTTCCCTTAGAGTACTAAGGATGTCTTTGGTGCGTAAAACCTTCCCATTTCATAACCAACCCCCTTACCTAGATCTCTGACATTTTTATTAGTTTTTTATTTGAAAAACTTCTTACCTTGGCTTTTGCTCGCTTTTTATCCTTTCCTTTGGACAAATCAAAGTGCGGCGGCGACTCGAATTGTATGTTTACTTTTGGTTTAGTCAATAAACCTACAGGTAAAGAAAACCCCGCTACAGAGGTTCCCCAAGCAGTTGACTCTTCGGGTATCCCTAGTTTGTTTGTGTTGTTTCGGTCCCCCTACAGAGTATTTATCCCCTAGCAGAGTTCCGATCCTTTTTCCCAGCTAAGTTGGTTGATTCAGTACCTTGCGACGTGTTAATTCCCCGACGGTGTTTTTGTTTTCCCCAATAGGGTTGATCTTCAACAAAGTAAGATGTTTTCCCCAGTAGATCGCATTGATTTCCTCACCAGTTGCCATCCGACTCACTCTCAGTCAGAGTTTCCTCCTGGTTTTTGAGCAGCTATTTGTGTTTATCTTCTGCATGGTAGTCTCCCATTTAATATGGTGTCGACCTAAAATTCCTTGCAGACTCGATAACTCCCCCTCTCCTCAGCACATCTCCTCCCTCGGCTAGGTTTCGAGCCTTTGGTTTGATTGGTCTCTCTGTTCTCCAGCAGTTGTCTCCCTCTTTTGTGGATTGACCGATGATTCAATTCTTCATGACACCTTTGTATCCTTTGTGATCGTTTTGTAAGCATAATCATCATATATATATATATACATATACATTCATATAATTTCATAATTGCATATTTACATATCTGATTAACTTGTCGATTTGAGATTCTCATTCTCTGTATGGCGGTACTTTATCCCCACACAAATTTCGGTGTTTGTCCTCCCTCAATTGTAGAGCGTCATCCCCTTAGGTAGAAAGACTTTAACCTTTCTCCTCTTCCCCACTGAGTTTGTTTCCTCATGGATGATTATAATTTCAGTTTCCTTTCCAGTTATTTATCTGGATGAAATCACTCCCTTTGAGTTATATCCTCGTTGGGTTGAGTCTTGATTGATTGTTTCTTTCTAGCTCTTACCTAGATAGATGCTTCGAGTCTCCTAAGAGTTTATTGCCCAGTAACTGGTGATATTATCCTTAGTTTGCAGTTTGTTACTTCTTGCCTAATGCCCGACAAAAGTATCCCAGTTTTCTCCTCAGTAAAGTCCCCAGTGGATCTATTCCTCCGAAAGTATATCCTTGATATGTTCACCCTAACCGGTGACGGATATCTTTCCCTCCCCTGTTGAGTTTATCCTTGATATGTTCATCCTAACCGATGACGAATATTCTCACCCTTGGTATTCTTCCCAGTAAAAAGGTAGTTTTAATGCTTATTCTTGTTCCCCGGAGAGTTAATCCTTGATATGTTCATCTTAACCGATGACTCGTTTCCTTCTCTTTGCGGTCTTCTACCCAGCAACCGATAGTTGTAAATCCTGCTTTTTATCCCCTTCGTAGAGTTAATCCTTGATATGTTCACTTTAACCAGTGACGTATTCTCTCTCTTGGTATTCTATCTAGTAACCGATAGATGTAATTCCTATTTTCTCTCCTCTCAGAGTCTATCCTTGATATGTTCATCCTAACCGGTGACAGATTTTCTCTTTGATTGGTCTTCTATCCAGCATTCGATAGATGTAATTCATACTTTTTGTTCAGTTGGTTTATCCTTGATATGTTCATCTTAACTGATGACGGGTATCCTCCTTGACATTTCCCAGGCAAGTCTATCCTTGATATGTTCATCTTAACCAATGACGGATTTTCTTCCCTGTTGAGTTTATCCTTGATATGTTCACCTTAATCGGTGGCGGATATTCTCATCTTTGGTCTTCTGCCCAGTAACTGGTAGTTGAAAATCCTATTTTTCTACAGTTCTCCCCAACAAGGCTATTCTTACCCAGTAACTGGTAATGAATATTCCTCATGTGGGTCCTCAGCGAGTCATCCTTGATATGTTCATCCTAACCGATGACAGATGTCCTCTCTATCAGATCTTTATTATCTCCTTACCCAGTAATAGGTAGTAGATAATAGATTTCTACTCCTCTTGTGTTGAAGTTTATTGCTTCCCTAGTTGAGTTGAGTGTGCATTTCCTTAGTGAAATCGCTTTTCCCTGCATGATTCAAGTATTTCAGTTTTATCCTGGCTTACTCGTATCCCTTGCAGATGTTGTTGTTTCCCCGACCGAGTCTTTCCATTTTATATGGAATTCCTCAAGTCCCCTAGTAGTTTTAAGTCGTAGCCTGGCCTACGCAAAATTCCTTTATTCCTCTGAGTCTCTGTCTCCCTAGTGAGTTTTCCTTATGGAATGCATTATACTCCTGCGGATTTTTGGTCTCTTTGATTTCTTTTCCTTTGTGGTCATATTTCCCCACAAAGAATTTACTTTTGCATTCATATCATACGCATCATGAGGTCTCTTAGGGACCGAAATTTGTTTCTATATGTTGTTATTTAAGCCCATACTACTGAGTCGAGCCGAAGATTTTAATCTTCATCTCCTCAGTTAGAACGTCCTTAAATAGGGGCAGCTGTAAGACCCCAATTTTGACCCTAAGATCCCTCATACAATTCCATCATAAGCATTAGCATTGGGATCATACCTTGGCATCCTTCTTACCCCTCCTTCATTGGGTTTGTTTTGGGAGAGATCACCAAGCACTTTGTGATTGTATCATACTTGTATATTATCATTTTACTAATCAAAATACCAAAAATATATCTTTGCATTTTCCTAACTCTTTTGTAGGTAGGGCATGATCACATTGATTCATCAAGTTCATATCTAGGGTTTGAGACCCTCATGACAAAGAGCACAACCATGAATTAATCCAAGAATGGTTATGAGCATCATATATGAGTTCCATTGAGTCCTACATGTTATTTTGATCAAGTTTTCTTCAAGAGTTTGAGGGTGATTTTCCTTGGAAACCCTAGTTTGACTGGGTGTCTTAAGTAACTTCTCCAACAAGCTATCTCCCCATTTGATCAAATTTATCAATGGACACTTCAAAATTCATCACCTTATGCATATATAATCTACCATGAGCCAATAAAGTCAAGAGAATTGAAGGTTAGCAAGTTAGTTGATGGTGGTTGGCCAAATGTATTCATCTAATCAAAATTGGGTCTCCCTAGACCCTATCTCCTACAATTTTCACCTTATGAAAATTATTCCAAGAGCAAAGTTACTCTAAATGACATTCCAACCAACTTTCATGTTGCGACCTATAGCTATTTTTTACTTTTAAAATCAATTTCTATGTTGAAACATTACAGGTCATTTTGTCTAAACCCTAATTTGAAAGTCAACTTCCCAAGGCCATAACTTGCTTAATTTTTATGAGATGAAAGATTTACAAGTTGAACAATCAAATTCAATATGTCTACTTCAACTTTGATTCTTTTAGTGAGAGCTAATTCAACGTTTATGATCATGTGATATGAGGTTACATTATAGGTCACTTTTGACCTATACCATTGAACAAGTGATTTTTCCAAACTTCAAAAATGCATAACTCTATCATTCTAAATCCAAATGACATGAAATTGGTGACCATTTTTAAGGTATTTGAAAGAGTTATAACTTTTATGAAGACACTTTTCTAATTTGAGGCTCACATAAAAAGATAAGCAAGGTGGAATATTGAGATATATGGCTTGACACTTAGAATTTTTTTTGATATGTTGAAATTTCCAAACTTCCACCTCAAAATTCATCATCATACAAGCTTCAAATGGAAAAGTGTTGAACATTAAATTTGTTCCTCTTGATCTAACCTTTCCAAAAAGTCCAATTTCATCCATTTTGGACAAGAATTGCTAGGGTTGCGCATGGCATGAACATTGCATTATCAATTGGCAAAGATCAAACTTCGAGTCTTCATATACATTTGCCTTGGATCCCAAGTTGATTTCAGACCTACTCAAATTTAATTATGGACCAAATGAATGATTTCATGGGCTTGTACACGCCCATGCACACATGCATCACCCATTGCCATTTTTGGAAAGTCATTTGGAAGGTGCAAATATCACATGATCCAACTATAAATAGAGCTCCATATGCTTAGAATTCAACACACATTCGCGCCAGCTTTGATCCTAAACCCCTAACCCTTCCATTTGAGAGGATAATCCTGAGAATTTCCATTGGAAATTGAGTTGAATTCTCACTATTTTGAGATTCAAAACTCCAGAGATCCAAGACCTTTTGTGCATTCTAATCCACTTCTGCAAGCATACTGAGCAAGATCAAGCACAAGCCATAGCAAGAACAGTTGAATCCAGACCTACATTGAAGGTATTTTCCAGAAAATTTCATCTCTTCGATTCTCTCTTAATTCCACTCAATTCTCTTAGATCTTTGGTTGTCTGAAGTCCTACCAATATAGGCAAGAATATTAAGTTGCTTAGAGGTCAAATCGAAGCAACTCGGTTGACACACCTCAAAATTCAACTCCTCATATCTTTCTATATGTGTGGAGTTAGTTAAAATTGAGGTTAGATTCGTGCTTTACACCATTTTTTCTTTCAGATCATGTCCTTTTTTTTCATTTTCTTGATGGTGATGAGTGAACCAGTCCGGTCAGGGTCACCGGAGAAGATGACCGGCCCTTGGATGTTGGTGATATGTTGGCATGGTTCATAGCCATTGATCCTTTTCAAATTGTTTTAATCTCGTGCATTGCTTTTAAATACCACGCTTATGCCGCGTTGACTCAAGTCCACCATGGAACGCGCGTTGGTGGCCACTTGATTTGCCACCTCAATTAATGAGGGAGATCAAGTGGTCCATATTTTTTCTGATTATTTGAATTTCATTTAAATTGCTCCATTTTCATTAATTTATATTAATTTTAATATTGATCTAAAAAAATGAGAGTTTCACCAAAAAAATTCAAAAAATTTCCTCTTTCATATTCTCAATTAAAATTATTTTTTGGATCATTATTAATATTTTTCATGATTTAATTAATTTTTCATTTGTTTTTAATTGTTTAAAAATACTTTTAAGTCTTCAAAAATTCTGAAAAAAAATTCTCCAAGGTCTTTTGACCTTGTTTGACCTATGATAAATCTCATGGCCATTTATTTGGTGTTTTGATGAAGGTTTAAGAATTTGACAAACCATATTGTAAGACCCTAATTTTGACCCTAAGATCCCTCATGGCATCACATTATTGCTCATTTGCATTTGCCTCAAGGATCATAGCATCCTGGCTCCTTACCTTTGGGTGGGAATACTTGTGAGTTGGTTTGAGATCACCAAGCATGCTTGAATTGTATATTATTGCTTTCCTTACGTTGATTACTAACCAAAAGCACAAAAATATGTCACTAACTTTGCTTGTTTTGTAGCTTGAGCAATCATGAGACCCAAGGCTCCTAGGTGGCCCCGTGCTCATTGAAATGACCAGGTGAAGGTGAAAGCAAGCATGACAATGGTTCACAAGGCTCTAATTCATCATATATGCCTCCCAAGTATCTCAATTCATCATTTTGATCAAAGCAAACCAAGGGGGTTTGAGGCTTGTTTCCCAAGGAAACCTTAATTCATCTATTCATCAATTGTGCCTTGCTCATGAAGCAACCTCAACCTATGATCAAATACAATCAAGTTAAGTTCTTCCATTCATAATCTCATGCATATTTGAGCTTATTTGAGTGTCCTCAATCATCAATTCATCAAGATATGAGGTTTGGACTTGAGAAGTTGATCAGTCAATTCATCTGACTATTTTGAAGTACACTAAGACCTAACTTTTGATGTGTTTGTCAAATGGAGATGACCCTAAGAGCAAAAATGTTCTTAAGAACCATGTGAACAACTTTTATGTTCATCACAAATTTATTTGAATCATGGAAGGTCATCATCCATTTCAAAACATTATAGGTCATTTTGACTGAAACCCTAAATTTGGGTCAACTTCCCAAGGACATAACTCATTCATTTTTCATGATTTTGAGTTGGGATCAAATGCATTGGAAATTTTAAGGTGTCTAATTAATTTGTTATGTTGGACAAATTTTCATAATCCTAAAATAAATACATGTGATAATGCAAAACATTATAGGTCACTTTGGACCAAAGGCATTGAAATGTGAAAAAGTCCAACTTCAAGTGCCCATAACTTCCTCATCAAAAATCCAAATGATGCAAAATTTAAGTCCAAATTTATTGTCTTGAAAGGATCTACTTTGATGTTGAAGGTTTTGTCATTTGGAGCTTTCATCATTGAAACAGAAGGGCTTGAAGTTTGGCCATTTTTGAAATTTTCACATGTACATGTTTTGCACCTTACACTTCATGATCATTTTTCACTAATTTCCCAATTGCAAATGAAGTTTTGGTCAACATAACAATTGATCCTCATGCCAAAAGCTTTCCAACCATTACCCATAAGGCTATGCTTCACTTTTGGAAATACCATTTTCGAAGGGATGAACAATTTGGTGCATTTTTGGAAACCAATTGAAAATACATTGCATGAGCTCAGCACATTACTTCTACACGTCCATGTTGATTCTATTTGGTATCATCTTGCAATTCCATGTGGAATTGGGCCCTCCATGCGCCTGTACAGGCCCATGCATGGAGGCCCTTTCCATCCATGCACATGCATTGCTCATGTATTCATCCATCATTTGCTATAAATAAGTGTTCAATGCTTCACATTTACAGAACCTAAGGGCACCTGTTATGCTGCACGAATCATTCCATAACCACACTCAAAGGAACTCACTCTTTCTTTCAAATTTTTCAGATCTGAATTTCAATTTCCTTGATTGATTTCTAGATCTATAGTTCCTAAGCCTTGATCACCTTGACCCTAAGACTACACTGCAAGCATTAGCATTAAAGAATCGTGCTCTCAAACTCTTTATTTCAGAGGTTTATATCAGAACTTATTTTCTTCGAATCTCCTTGTATATAGCTTATTTCTTGCATTTGCTAGGTTGTCTGAAGTCCTCTCCATAGAGGCAATCGTTTTGTGCTTTGAATTTTTAAATTCCATCAAGTTTCAGTTGAACACCCCAAATTTCAACCTCTGATTTCTTTCTCCATGGAAGTCTAGAGTGAAATTGGTTGGTACAAGGGTGATGTACATCACCCCAGCTTTCATTTGATACATAGATCGCTTCATTTGGTGGAGTTTTGATCTCTGCAACTTTTGGCCGGCACCGGAAGTCTTTCCAGAGAAGACGGTGGTGTACACCACCGTCTGGTTTCTAGATTGAATCATGGCCGTGCATTCTTGTTTCCAGATTAGATTTGAACTGTTCCATGTTATGACTTAATCAAAGGCAGCGTGTTTTGCTTTGACTTGGGTGTATGATGGATGCGCGTATGTGATCTGTGTGATTTGCCAGCTCATTTAATGAGCTCAATCCAACGCTTCCTGTTTTTTTGCATTTTCAATTTCTGATTTCATTTTCCATTTTATTTCATTTATTCTATTTCATTTCAAAAAAATCATATCTCCTTCATTATTGGTCCAAAAGATGTGAGACCAATTGCATTTTTCTTCTTTTAATTTCTAGTTTCTAAAAATGATTTTTAATATTTTTTATTTTATCATTTGATATTTTTTTGTGAATTTTCTCTTTTCTGGTTATTTTTAATTCATTTTAAATAGTTTTTGATATTCAAAAAATACAAAAATATTTTCCCAACCTCTTTGGATGATGATGGATCTATGAAAAATATTCTCATCAATTTATTAATTGATTTGAGATTTATTTGAGATTTTAATTCAATTAGGTTATTTTTATGCATTTTTAATTGATTAAAAATAGTTTCTAACTTCTAAAAATATTGAAATTTTTTTGTCAAACTTTGTTTGACCTTGTTGAACTTAGGATAATTCACTTGGACTTTTAAAATTTAATTTGAAGTGAATTTGAGGTTTGACCTTTCTTTATTATTTTAATTCAAGTATTGTTTTAATTTTGAAAAAATACCAAAAATATTTTATTTGTTTCTTGACTTCTAATCTACATTTTGCTTCTGCTTACTAATGTTTGACCTTGATTTCATATATTTTTGGTCAATGTATGTTGGTTACCTCATTTAATTTCCATTAATGCACTTTATTATTCATCTTCTTCTTCTTCTTCTTCTTTTTTGATCAATGAGTTAAAGATTGGTGGTTAGCCTTGATGTATGGGAGGTTTAACCTTCCTTGATTCAAATCTAATTCATCTTGATCATAGATCAAGTGAATGGCTTTGCATTAAGGATAGATTTCTTCCTAATCGAGCAAAGAACCTAAATCAATACAAGATCATTTCTCATCTTCTTTTGGCATGGCAAGTTGTAGGAGCTGGATTCACTAATCAAGATCTCTAACTTGTGTTGTTTCCTACATTTTATTGACCGGTCTCAAATAGTTGTGACTTCTACATAAGTCCAATTACGATTGCTTAACATAGCGCTAAATTGTCTTATGGCACACTAATACTAACCATTAACCATTAACCATTAACATTTAATTCTTGCACTTTACATTTATGCAATTTACTATTCTTGTAGATAGTATTCATTTGCTTTTGCCCTTTGCTCATTTGAGCACATATTTATGTTAATGCAATTTGCCTTTTGCTCACTTGAGCACATGATTGTGTATATACTATTGTGCTTGTGTTTTGTTTTGATTGTTGTGCACCAAATGCAAAAATGGACAAAAAGGACTTAGATTCTAGGACATTCCCTATGCAAAAATGGAGCAAAAAGGCCTTAATGTTGAAGATGGATTAGAAGGACCAAATCTCTAAACTCACTCTTGTCCATTCTTGATTTGCTTCATGGAACTTTTTGATGTGTGTGCTTTTGTGCTAGGGATTCCTATTTGAGCCAAATGGAAGAACCATTGTCATGTGCATCTAAAGTGAGAGATACAAGAGCCATTGGAAGATTCCTAAGAGCTTTGCTTGATTGATTGATTGCTTGAGTATACACTTATTTGCTTGGTTATTCCAAAGGATGGGAGCTACTTGGATCATCAATATGATCTCAAGAAGGGAACTCCATTTGTGGTCTTATTTCTTCTCCTTCATCTCTTGTATGTTTAGGACTTAGCCATTCTTCTTCTTCCCTCCACTCTAACCCAAGCCAAAACCTTTTTGTGCAAACATTAACATTTGTTTTAAAACATTATAAACCTAAGCATTATGCTTTTGATTTTCAAAATTTCTTTTCATAACACTTATTTTGAATTGAATCTTTAAGACAACGTTGACCATATTTTGTAAATACTTTTCATTGGTAAATATAACTCATTCAAATTCTTTTAGGTTGAGTTTTCTCCCTTGGATAACAAAAGACCTTAAGGCTTTTGGACCAATCAATTCACCAACTTGTTTTGAGATTTTACCCCGAACTACGAGGTTTTAATCCTAATCTTTTTTAAGATGGTACGTAGGCAATGGGTTTATCCATTCAAACATAAAATTGTAATTAATTTGTACATTCTTCTCTCATCTCCCCAATCATGTTTGCACAAACAAATTTTCACAAAATACCAACCTTACAATAATTGTGAAAAGGGCTCCCTAGGAGTACCTAGGATGTTTTGGGTGCTTAAAACCTTCCCATTGCATAACCAACCCCCTTACCCCGATCTATGACATTTTTATTAGTTTTTGATTCGATAAAACTTCTCAGTTTTTGTTCGCTTTCTAACCTTTCCTTTGGATAAATAGAAGTACGGTGGCGACTCGACTTGTATGGTTTACTTTTGATTGAGTCAATAAATCTAAAGGTAACGAATACCCCGCTACACATATTTATTTTAAATGCGTTATTTTAGTATTTTAAATTTGAATAAATGCCAAATAATTTTGTTGACCAATTGTGATGACTTGTTTGAGTTTGACTCTTGTTGTTGGGCCTTAGTCAAGGTTGATTTGACTTTGTCAAGTTAATATAATTGGATTTAGGGGATTGATGGAATGTACATTCTATCTCCCAAAATGAATGGATGGTATTAATTTGGTAAAAGTCCTCCTTTGATCAATTTGAGTTTTCATTTATTCTCCTCCCTCTTCATCTCATTCCCCTTCTTTATGCATTCATCTCATTTGGCCTATGACATGTCAAAGTCCTAAAGCTAGTTGATTGAAAAATTAACATGAGTATGGATGAGATTAGGCCACACCTTTTGCATATTCTTTTTGTGTGTGGTATGTTTCATGAGCATAGTCCATTATACTATGTCTCTAACATGCATTAACACCAAAATTCTATTGCCCGGCCTCGAATAATTGCGACTTCTACATAAGTCCAATTATGATTGCTTAACATATCGCTAAATTTGTGACATAAAAGGCATAAAATTCTAGTTAGTGAGATTGTAAGTCTCCCCTCTTTCATGGTATTGTTTGGAAACTTGGCCTTTTTTCCTTCTTTTGGAAGATGTCTTGGCTCAAGGATCCATGCTTGTGATAAGTGGGTTGAGTGTTCTCCAAAGAATGTCTAAAAGTGAAAAGCAAAAGCAAAACAATACTAACTTCTAACCTATTAACAACTAACTTTTAATTTCAAGCCATTTACTTTAATGTCATTTAATTCTAGCTTTTATACATTTGCCATTGTTCATATCATTCTAATTGTTTATGTTAATGCAATTTTCACTTTGTTCACTTGGACCATATTGTGTGATATATCTTTTTTGTGTATACTTTGCTTGTTTGTGTGGTCTTTGACCATTAATGTACATAATAACAACAAAAACCCTAAAAAACTTTTGTGTGGACTGTTGGCTTGATCTTGGACAAACGGACTTAGAACTTAGGCAACATTCTTATGTTAAAGGACTTGGCCAATGCCAATTTTCTGTGTAACCAAGTGCTTGCGATTTGAAACTTCATCTGACACATCATTCAAGATCCCTCTGAGTTCATCTGCAACATGATCATTATGTAGCTGCCATTTTGAACTTATGACTTGTGGAATTCATCTGCTACATGGGCTAATTTTTTAGGAAGATCATGGAATGGATAAAGCTTGGATGTGGCTATCTTTATTTGATGCCTTTACTCTTCAAGATAATATAATTGTGCATTTGTGTGTTGCTTGATTCTAAAAGTCCAGGGGAATTCTGGGTTTCTAATGACACTCTTGTCTATTGGATTGCTACCCATTTGGTCAGATCTTTTCAACTCTTAACTTTTAATTTTGTGTATAGGATTAGTCCCTTCATATTCTCCCCATTTCTTTAATTTCAAAATCTCTCCCTCTTTTTTTCAAAATATTCTTTGATTGAACTTATTTTGTTCTAAACTTTGACCACTTTGCAAAAGATAGAAACTTTGGCCTTATGCCATTGAATTTTCAAACTTCCTTTCCTTAATCAAACTTGTAAATAGACTTAACTATACTTGACCTAAACTTTCAAAAAAAAGCCAAAAAAGAACTAACTCATTCAAATCATTTTTGGGCCTTTATGCCTTTCAAACTTAATTTTTGTTAAAAGCAATGCATCCACTTGGAAATTTGTATCACGAACTACGAGGTTTTGATCCCTCGTTTTTATGTTGGTACGTAGGCACAAGACCGAAGGTCTTGCCAAACAAAAAAATATAATTAATGAATTATTTTCTCATCCCCCCATTCTATTTACTTGTAAACATCATTTTCGTACCAAATACATATGCACACAAAAAGGGCTCCCTAGGAGTACCTAGGATACTTTGGGTGCTAACACCTTCCCCCTGTGTAACCAACCCCCTTACCTGTAATCTCTGACATTTTACTAGTTTTGATTTGAAAACTTCTTACTTTTTGGGTTTTGTTCGTACTTTTTCCCTTTTCCCTTGGAAACAATAAAAGCGCGGTGGCGACTCTTATTATTCGATCTCTAGCTTATCCATAGCTTGATGATCATGAATTTACCGCTACAACATGTTATTTCAAGTCAGAAGGTAACTTGTTCCAAAGGAAATGGTAGCATTTTATACCTTGCCGAAAAAAGTTGTAAAGGTGGATTCCAGTGAGTTAGGGGAGCTCAGATGAGGTGGTTTGAAGCTTGGTTTTTGATCCCTTTAGCTTCAAGGAAGTTCAAGTAAGGTGTTTGGATGCTCATAACACTTTGAATGTTGCTCAAATGTTCTAACCGAAAACTCTGTTTTTAGGTGATTTTGGGAGTGATTTCAGCAGAGTTTTGGAGGCTGCAAAGATGGTAAATGAGTGGGATATCATCCTCTATTTATAGGGAAGAAAAGTTGAGGCTCATACATGTTTCATTATGTGCTATCATGTGAATTCAAAAAAATGGGAAAATGGAAACTTGGTGGATAAGGTTTGGTGAGCTGTCATGGAGCAGGGTATAATCTTCCTCTCATTTCTTGCAGCATAACAGAAGGAATATTCTTCATATCATTGGTGGTCCCTACATGTTCCAGAAGCATTTCATTTTTCTTTTTGGCTTATAATTTTTGCATTTTGGTGCTTTATGTGGACCTTTCTTCTACAACACATGTACCATGAATCGGGCCTAAATTTGATGCCCTCTGATACTCTTGCAAATGCCTTGTTAAATTGGGATGGAATGCACATGAATTGGTGGCTTGGAACATGAAACAAAGTTATTTTAATTGGTCTGACCTGTGGTGTGCAGCATGGCAGGGCAACAAGTTCAAGTTTGGGCCAATTAAAATTGGCTCGTGCATTTTAGGCCAAACAATCTTTGCCATGCCTTAACAAGATGAAAAAAGAATTAGGGAAAAAGGTGATTTGTAGTGAAATTGGCATGAGTGAAAAGTAATGATCATGACATGTTTTTAGGCCTGCCTTAGTACCTTAACTTGTTTTGGACAATCCAAAATTTGAGGTCCTTAGGCGTTGAATTAGAATTTGATCCTTGAAACAAAGTTGTAGAGGAGTCCATTTGTGACATTTTGCTCAAAGAATATCCCAAAAGTGTTGAAATATGATAAAGTTATGGGGTTTATACCAAATGGTAGGCCAAACTTGGAAACTAGGTCAACCAAACATGCATCATTTTGTGATTTTTGTCATTTCTTGAATCCCAAGGCATGATGATAACCACATGAAGATCAAATGAAGAATTTTTTATTAAATCTTGATTAAACATGATGATGTCTTGAAGCTTCAAAGGTATGGCAAGGAAATAAACTTATGAACCATAATTAATAGTAGCAACTTGAAACCCTAATGCCAAGATGAACAAATATTGATGATGATCTTTTACTCCTCTTGTTTTTATTTGAAATCAATGATCTTCCCCAATCTATCTTGCGTACAATGATACAAGGTACAGAATCATGAAAACCCTAATCACAAATGCCTTACACTTTACTTGTGATCAATCATGCTTGAGTACCAAGCACCAAGTGTCATGCTAATGCTAATAAAGTGAAAAGATAATATGAATGCTTATGAATGTAGTATAACATAGGTAGTAAAAAATTGGGGTATGACAACCATGACAACATAATAGTAACACGGCACATAGAAAAACCATAATCTAAATCACAACCACAACAATAAGGAGAAGAAGGACATTGTTGCAGCAATTAAAGTAGCGAGAAAAGAGAGAGATCACCTGAGATTCGTGCTGATTTTTGTGTCTCATGAAGGTAGTTTGCTATTCCTATTTCCATGTGGCACTAAAATCATCATTTATTTTGCCTTTGTTTAAATCGTAACAGACATAACTCAATTAACTTATACCCCTGTTTCACTTGTAACAGATAGAACTCATTGAAAAATCGAAAAGGATTTGGGTTTGTTTGGGTCTAAGGTTTCGATTGCTTATTTGATTTGTTTTTTGCTTCATGTTTTCTACTAACAATGTTACTAGTTAGTTTGGTTTGATCATTGTTGGTATAAGGGTTTTGACGTAGTTTCTTGGAAATTTGTGGATGTGATTTCGGTTTTAGAATCACGTTTGGGTATTTAGGCTTGTTGTTGTTGTTGGATCACCTTCAATGGAGGTTCGGGGAGATGTTTCGGATCGGCTTCAGAAGAGTGAAAGAAGAAGGGATGATTCCGAATGGATGATGATGCAAGGTTTCCTTCTCTTCATTTGTTTTTGTTGGCCGGGTCAATTGAGGTAAAACCCAGATATCCTGACCCGCACCCCAAGCCCAAGCATCTCGAGTTGTGGTTATATGTGTTTGGCCTCTTTTTTTTTTGGATCTGTTTGGGACGCACCCCTGCCATCTTTTGGCACCCCTGGGTCCATTTTGATTTAGTTCTTTTTCTTTTTTGTGGTTTAATTCAAGTATAAAAAAAAATAAAACCCTTTTTATAAGTAAAAATATTTTAATTAAATTTCTTCTTCTTTTTCATATAACATATATTTTAAATTGATGAAGAGAGCGAGTTTTAGATTTTTAATGTAAATATTTAACTTTTTTACTAAGAGTGGATTGTTATTTAAATGATGTTAGATATCTGATTTAGGTTTCCCTTATCAAATAATATTTCAAAAATCTAAAAAGGATTTCTAAAAAGGCTAGTACTTAGAGTTAATATTTGACATATTTATGCTTAATTTTTCTGCTTTTTACTAATAGCATGGGTGGTTGTATGTTAGATTTGATCTCGGGTTATCTATCTCTTTCACATTGGACATCTATTTGTTAAATAAGATAATAATAGGCAAACATTTGAGCTCATCAATTCAAACTATTCCTCAAAGCATTTTTAAGTCATTTTCTCATACACGAATCAAACCTCGATCAAACATCGAATGACTTTTTCTTAAATCAAACGTAATTCCAAATTATTTTTCTTAAACCAACGCGAAAGAAAAGGACACTTGGAGTCTAGCATTCCAACAAAACCCTCGAATGATCGGTCCTGAGGCACACATTTTGGTTTAGTCATTCATTATTTTCTTTCGCTCTTAAAACACTTAATAAATTTGGACTAAAAAAGGACTGTTGAAATCTAGCATTCCAGTGTAACCCTTGAACAATTGATACTAAGGCATGCGTCTTGTTCTTATCAAGCACTTATTGTCCATAAAAAAAAGTCTTAAATACCTTGAATGAAAGAGGACCGTTGGAATCTATCATTCCGGTGGAACCCCAAATGATTGATCCTGAGGCTTGTGTCTTATTCTTATCAAACATTCTTCATTCACCTAAAACACATTCAACCAATCAAACTCTTTTTCTCGCCGTCGTTCGATCATTCAAAACCCTTTTCACAAACAAAAGGTATTTTGTCTCGAGACGATGTTAGACAATGCTTTGTCCACAATCATGTGAGTTGAGAAAAATGGCATTTTTCTATGAATATTGATTTATAAATCGATTCGATGTGATAAAAATATCCACTCCTCACTTGTTTTGGGTAAGTAATGTTTTCCATCAATTGATAGAAAATAATTTTCGCTAAAATCGACCAACAAACAAACGTTTTCTATCCAGAACTACGTATGCCTTGAGTTCTCCAATACACCTGAAGATACATAAGAGCGAGACCTGTAATCTCGTCAGGCACATTAATAAAAAAACCGTTTGCGACCCCTTTCCTTTTCTCTTTTATCTTTTAATTTACTTGAATAAAACAAATGACATGAGCTAACATTCAATCGCAAATTTAACTAAAAGGTTCTCATTGATTACAACGGATGTAAGGGGTGCTAATACCATCCCCTTGCGTAATCGACTCCTGAACTCAAATATGGTTACAACGACCATCTTCTTTTCAAAGGTTTTATCGACATTTTCTAATTCCTGCATTGAAATAAATAAAGTTTGATGGTGACTTTGTTTTAACACATTTTTCCATTAGTGTGCAATGCACCTCGCAAAGGATCCTATTTTTTGAGGTACGGTAAGAGGCTACTACATAAGATTTTTTGAAGGAATTAGAGGGAGATGATGGCGGTTCAAAGACTCAAGCTCTAGATGATATGGAATAATATGCCCTTGTTGAAGCAACAATTGGCACAAAAAGCTTTAGATGCTGCAAAAACTGCAACCTTAGGTATGATTTCTGATCCTATCTCTAAGTCTTTTTTAAATTCTTCCAATCCTCAACCTAATACCAAAACACAATCCCCTTATCAATCACCACAATACTCCTCAAAACACACTCATTCACCTAAACATGAAAAGACTCTCTCTATAGATCTTGTCATGCCCTCTCCCAAACCAACCTCTGAATCTGATACTGATAACTTAGACTCTCATACCTTTAGTAAGATGCACATGAACTTTACTGGATAAGAAACTTTCCCTAGAGCATTAGTCTTAGGGGAACTGACAAGTCACTTAGCTGGTGAGTTCATTACTGAAAAAAACCAACTGATACTTTACTCAGATCCTGACCAACCCAACCCAATACAAAATTTGAAACTATGTATATCTATCCAATTTAAGCCATACTCCATGGAACCACATTGTCATACCCTAATTTTTAACCCTAAGATACCACATGCCATTTGCATCCTTGCATACAAACAAGATCATATCTTTATCATATCCCTCTCATCTTTGGGGTTTGCCCTTTTGTAGGGATCATCAAGCACCTATTTGTTGGTATTTTATCTTTGTATTTATATGTTCATTACTTATCTAACCACTAATCAAAATAGAAAAAAATATGTCTATGTCTTCTTTAAGTTTATTGTGCAAGGTAGAACTTTTTATCAAGAGCATCAAGCATGGTTCATCGGCTAGGTTTTCTTTGATTCCTCAGCAAAGTGTGTTCAACCATTGATTCTTAAGGGGTTATCTCTCAAAACATGATCTCTAAGGTTCTCAAGCATCTTTCAATCTCATTTTTATCAAGAGCATCTCAAAGTCTTGTGGCTTACTTCTTAAGAAAAGTCAAAGGTTCATGTGTTTATTTCCATGCCTTCTTCAACAAGTTACCTCAAACTTTGAGCAATTCAATTAAGATACATTCAAGGAAACCTAATTTTGAGTTCATATGATCATCCATGACCTTGAAATGCAAGAAAATTTCAAGTACACAGGTTTATTCCAAGAGGTTTGACCAAAAAGTCAACATTTGAAGTCAAAGTTTAAAGGATCACAACTCCTTCAATTCTAAACATTTTGAATTCCTCTTATTGCATATGACTCTTCTCAATATCCTCCACAACTTCTCTTTACATGACAAGATCCAATTATGCTTGGAGGATCACCAAAGGTTTGAAGACATTATAGGTCATTTGTGGACTTAGGGAGATTTGACCTATTTTCAAGTGACTTTTTCTCACCATTCATGGATTATAACTTCTTCAATTTTCAATATTTGAGGTTGATTATTTTTGCATAATATCATTTATGATGCCCTCTGCAAGGTTGATTCAAGGATCAAAGTCAAATTATGCTTGGAAGACCATGGAATTCTTTGAGGCATTATAGGTCATTTTCAGCCATTTGGGACTTAGAATTTTCTAAGTTACATTACCAGATTTTCGTGTCAAATTCAACATGTCACAACTTTGTACTCAAGCATCCAAATGCAACCTTTCTTGGCAAATTATGATCTTTGATATGGTATCAACAAATTGCAAGAAGAATGGGATCAAAAAGCCTCCTAAGCAAGATACCCCATTGAGTTAAACATGGTGACTTGGAACTGAAGAAATCACCATGATCAGAATTTGGATCTTCACTAATCTTAATTACAAGCTAAATTACCACGCGTTTTGGACCTAAACATGTCTGACCAAGCCTCAAGAAGTTAATTGACTCTTAAAATGCATGATTTGGCCGAGTTTTGTTGGTTTGCAAGTCACATTTTTCACACATCATGAGCGAATTTATTTTTCATGAATTGAGCATCATTTGGCACATATGAGATCACCAATCTCTTCCCTATAAATAGAGCAACATGCTTGCTTCATTCCCAAGATTTGGAGAGTTAAAGAACCCCTGCTTCACTCTGAAAATTTTCCAGAAAATTGAGCTATCGTGTTTTAATTTCCAGCATGTTTCAATCCAATTTATTGATTGCATTAGCACCTTTGGTCTTCTCTGAAGCTTTTGCAATAATTCCCAAGCTCTAAGATCTTCTGAAGTGCCCTGACCAGATCAAGCTTCATCAACTTCTGATCATCATTTGGACATGGTAGTTTTGAGCATCATTTGAACTCAAACAAGTTACCACAATGTAGTTCTTCACTCTCTGATGTTTTCCCCTAACTTATCTGGTGTTGATTTATCGTGTTCGTCATTTAATTTTATTTTTTATGGGTTGCTTGTTTCTGAAACTTCTCTGAAATTCTCCATGCTCAGTTTGGATAAATGAATTTTGAGCATGAGGTTGAATTCATGATGAGGAGGCGATCACATTGGTGGTAGTCTCATGTTCTGAATTTACCAAACGATGAAACTCTGGTGAAAAATCATCGGGAAAGATTACCGGTGTGTTTCAGGTCATCTGAGTTTGGCTATATACGTTAGCAATTTGAAATGTTTCGATTGCTCAATTTTGAATTAGATCCTGTGTTTTATTTTGGCTAATTTCTACCATGCACCTTAGCCTAAGGATTGTTGGATCTACCACGTCAATTAATGAGGCCAGATCCAACGCTCCGTATTTTTTTTCTGATTTTTTTCTTTTTTTCTTTTTTCATTTTAAATTGCATTTTCTTTGAAAATTCATAGTAAATTCATTTTTTATCCTAAAATCCCAAAATAATTTCTAAAACTTTATTTTATTTTTCTTCATCTGATTTTTATTTTTCCATATTTTATTTTCCTGATTTTCTATTTTTCTTGAATTTTCTCTTTTTTCCTTTGTTTTAAAAATATTTTTATGCATTTAAAAATTCTGAAAAGTTTATTTTATGTTTCTTATTTTATCTCCAACCTTCCATGATTTTCTTGGCCATTCATTTGGTGTTTTGAAGGGCTTTATGGATTCTCTCTTTTATTTCCCTTTTAAAATTTATTTTAAAAATATTTTTATTGCATTTTATTTTATTTTCTTGCATTTTATGCTTGTTTGGCCTTTGTTGACTTTTGTTGGCCTTGGATCTTAGTTGATTTGATCATAGGTCTCATCAAACTCAATGGATCTTAGGTGTTGATTTGGTGAAAACCCTAATCCACCAAAATGGATGATTGATTTTTATGATGATGACTTGGTCAATCCTTTGATCCAATTTGGATTTGGTTTCTCTTGTCCCCTTCTTCTTCTTTATTTGTTTCTCTTCCTTTTTTCCTTTTTTTGATCAGTTTAATGGTTTGTGTCCATCTTGTTCATGATGTATGGGTTGGTACTTGATGAACTTTCATCGTTTCAAATCTACCTCCTAATTGATCATGGATCATATAAGGTACTTTGGATTGATGCATAAGTTTGTCCTAAGTATCATGAAGTATTGATTAATATAATGGACCACTCTCGTAGCCTTTGTGCTTGATCCATCCTCTTTTCTTTTCTTTTTTTGTGACATAACTTTAGGAGAATGATTTACATATTATTTTTTAGCATGTATTAACACAAATATTATTACTGATCGGCCTCAGATAGTTGTGACTTCTACATAAGTCCAATTATGATTTCTTAACATAGCACTTAATTTATCCTAAATTTGAAAGTAAGTCATTTTCATAAGTGAGATTGTATGTCTCCTACTCCCCATGGTATTGTGTGAAAAATATTGTTTCCTTTTCACCTAAGATAGCTAGTAGCATACTTGTTGATTTTATCCAAGTTGGAGCCCTTTTCATGGTGATATAGAGGTCAATATTTTCATACTTTTGGGTGAATATTTGAGTGTTCTCCAAAAAATGACAAATTTTCTTTCTTTTTTTGACTACTAACACCACTTACTAACATTTTATCGTATTAACTTTACTTTAATGTCATTTATCGTATGCTCTTTATTTCTTTCTATTTACTATATGCTTTTATTTTAGCATCCCGTATCATATTTGCTCTTTGTCCACTTGGACCTTTGTTTATGTGTATTCTCTTTTTTCTTTGTCCATTTAGACTTCTTTTTCTTTTCAAGACATTAATAAAGGAAAATAACCTCTAAAAATTGGTTCTCTTGATTCATGGACTTTAGGCTACTATCCTTGACATTGTTGTGGAGATTATGAACTTAGAACAAGGACCTTGACCCCTTGCTTTGAGAGCTTGTGATTTGAGACCTTGAGATTCATCTGGTACCTTTGACTTTGGGCCTCTTTTGAAGACTTGACTTGGTTACTTTGGTTTCATCTGATACATGGATTATTCTTTGCTTAATTGGCTTGCTTGAGGCTTAATCCAAATAAGGGAATTCTTGCTTGACTCATGTCATAAACCTTATTATTTCTTGGTTAGATCTTTCCTCCCTAGCTTTTAATTGATCTTCTAGGATAGTATCTCCATCTCTTCGCCTTCTTTAATTTTCAAAATCTTATCTCATCTTTTCAAAAACTTTCTTGTTTTCAAACTCAAACCACTTTCTAAATAAACCTTGACTTTTGTCAAGTGATTTTCAAAATATTTTCTTAATAAATTCTAATACATCTTAAGCATATTTAAAACCAATTTCAAAAGACTAAAAAAATATATATATATAACTCATTCAAACTATTTTGTTCCCTTTGTGCGCTTTTTCCTTTTAAAACATTTTCTCAAAGTTTTGACAAGAGTCATTTCCATAGTTGAGATGTAATTCTCCTACCTCCATAGTATTAATGATAATCCTTTTCCATCTTAGATAGATAGTGTCATACTTGTTGATCTTTATCCAAGTTGGAGCCCTTCTCTGTGGTGATGCAAAGTTTTCATACTTGTGAGTGACTAGTTGACTGTTCTCCTTAAATGACGAAATATATTTTTATTAAAAATGAATCAAAATAAAAATCTGTTATTTTTACCACGAAATACGAGGTTTTTATCCTCCATTTCACTTTGTTGGTACGTAGGCAAGAGACTCGAGAAGTCTTGGCAAACACAAAATTATAAAAAACATTTCTTTTCTCATCTTTCAAATCTTTTACAAACAACACTATTTTAAAGGCAAAATGTATAGATTTTCAAAGAGGTTCATATAGAGTACTATATATGTTTAGGGTGCTAATACCTTCCATTTGCATAACCAACCCCCAAACCCTTATCTCTTTTTTCATTAGTTTTATTTTAAAAACTTCTTTAGGTTTTATTCGTTCTTTTTCCCTTTCCTTTGAAAATAATAAAAGTACGGTGGCAACTCTTGCTTTGTGAGTTAAGTTAATCAATAACTTAATCTCAAATTTTTACCGCTACACACACCTTATGAATCTCTCCAATCAGAAGACTAAAACAACCTTCATCAACCTAAACATCAATCCAATCCCGACTCTAAACCTCAACAAAACCTTTTTCAACCTCAACCGGATCTTGAAACTGAACCCCATCCTGAACAAGAAATCTCTTACCACAATCCCCTCAACTAAAAGCCACAATAGACCAAACTTCACCAAAAACATAAACTGAACCTTAACCTCAACCATTTGATGTAGATAATGTGTCAGGTTCTAGGACAATACCTGCTTCTTTCTCAGAACAAATGACCTCACATATCCCTTCACCCCTTACACAAACTTTAAATATAACACTCCACTAAATATTCAAACCTAAATGGCAGAATATATAACTGTTTTCTATGATAGGATACAAGAACGGGTTATTAAGAGACTCACTACATCTAACCCAGTTGCTTATGCTGCTAAGTGGGATTCTCTCAGAACCTTTATCGACTAAGTTCTGCAAAACCTGAAGTCCTTCACTTTTGATATTGTTGCTTCTACCAATTAGAGGCATGAGCAATTAGAGGATAAATTGACTTTAGTAGCTGCAAAGAGAGATAAAATGGATACCCAATTGTAGTTTGTGGTTGTCACGCACGATGCCATGGGGTCTGGCATCAAAGCCATCTTGAAGATTTTGAAGAAAATACCCTATAATTTAGGCTTAGTACCCTTTGTTATCCTTTATTGCTAACTTTTTTGAAATTTTTCTGAGCAATATGAAAACTCTTTTGTTTGGTTTAAAATTATTTTTCTTCAGTATATTTTTCTGCTTCCTTTATTATTTATTCTTTTTGTTGATGACAAAAAGGGAAGTAGATATATAAGTATTTAAGAACCTAAATCTAATAATTAAGAACTATTTTTACTTAAATTCTGAAATTATTTTACTTTTCTTTTAAGATCAATTTAATTAACATGGATAAAACTTATGGGGAGCTTACAAACTTCATCTTTTGGACTATTAGACTCAAGGGGAGCTTACAAACCTCAGATCCTGAAGTCAACTAGTTAATTAAATTAACAACTATAGTTCTTAAATACTTGCATTTGTCATCATAAAAAATGGGGAGATTGTTGGAACAAAATTGGTTTGTACCATATCTCTAAGGTTTTGATGATAAAAAAGTATTTAAAGAACAATAGGATATACTAACAAATGTTAATGTCTGCATGACCATAAACCCTAGAAATACACTATATATATATATATATATATATATATATATATATATATATATATATATATATATATATAATATATATATATATATATATATATTATATATATATATATATATATATATATATATAATGTGTTTGGTTTATGAGAAAAGACTGAACACACCAATCAAAAGAGAATGGTGTCCAACTTAGTGTTACTTTCTCATTTATTTTCAACAAAAAAAAGTGAAAGAGAGATCAAAAGGGAAAATCCGAGTTTTCCTTGGAAATACAGTGACTTCACGTAACAACTCCATCTTTTCCTTCTCACTCTCATAATATCATCTCTCTCCATGTGTAGATTTAAAAAAATAGAAAGAAAAAGTTGTTCCTGCAAGAGTTAAAAATAATGGGACGTGAACCTCATCCTCTCTTGACAAGAACCAATAGCAGCTAAGCCCCCCTTTTCAAATCTGGATCTCTCTTTCCATTCCAATTGAAGAAAAAACGAGAGAAAAAAAGAAAGAGCACATAAGCCATTTTCTTTTTACTTTCACGCAAAACACCACTAACTACACTTCCAAACACCATTGAAACATCCATAAACACACCACCACTAAGAAAATTTCGGCCAGGCACTGCGTATTTCCGACCACCACTGCACAAAACTCTGGCCAATGTTGCTCCGGTAGCAACATTATTAGAACCACTGCAACAACAAGACAATTTGTTGGTAACTTTTCAATTTTGAGTTTTCTGAGTTATGTTATATATACTATTTTATAGTGCATTTGGATTTTAATTTTGGTTTGCATTTGCTCACATTGCGTTTGTGCTAGATTTTTTCAATTGAGTGTTGTAATACTTCTATAAAAATGTAAAAATAATTGAGACTGTGAGGTTGTTGTTTGTTTATATTCATTTGCAGAGAAATTGAGTGGATTGAATATGCAGGTTCAACATAGTTTGTATGTCAGAACACTGCTGGATTTTTTCTTTTGGCATATTAATTTAAACATTCGGTATACCATATGCTCTTTATTATTTATTGTTACACCAAAATCGGATCCGAGAATATCATGCATATTCAGGTTAACTTTGTTTGTCAACATTGTTTTAGGCATGTTTATTTCGATTGCAATGATTGCACTCACGTTAGCAATTGTCTTGCTGTTTTGATTTTTATTCATGTACGCCATTTTCAATTTGGTTGTCCTCATGTTTAATTCAAATTTATATACGCTTTTTGTAGTTTGACATATCGGCTATTCACATTTGCTTTTCTCTAGTTTGCGTTCTGATCCATGGCTTTTGCTTCCGTTATGTTAATTCGTGGCTTTTAATTCTTTTGCAGTGACCGTGCTTCGCATTAGCAACTTGTGATTTGATTTATGTTGACTCAATTTTATTACATTTAAATCAAATTTAAAATTTTCATTTAGTGGCTTTGCATCGCACGTTCTCGCATTACGTGAAACTTAATTCTCGTCCTCGTGTTGTGATAGTTTGATATGTGCATGCTTTGTGCTTGTTTACCTTCTCGATTCAACTGTGATTAATGGATGCTGTAATTGTTTTTGTATGCTTATCATTTATCTTGTATTTCCATTGCGTGCTAATGTGCAGTATTACAAATTGAATGGTACGTGGTGTTAATTTACGCTATCACCCTAGAGTTTGCATTCTCACGCTAGAACTTACACCCCCGCGAAGCAACTCGCGACCTTGTATTACACCTCGCACTTTTCGATTATTCTCCAACCATTTTCACCATAGATTCAAAATAAATTTCAAACATTTTTACAAATCATTTTAACTAACGCGAATAAAACACTCAATCAACATCAAATCTCTTTTCCACTTTGTCTTTGAAGCGTTGAAAATCTTTTCTCGATAAAATCAGTTGAAAAAGGAACGGAGCAGAATTAATTTCTTCTCTCTTCCCCGAGTATTCGAGTGCTAGCCATAATTATCTTTTTTTCCAAAATACTCATCATCCGTTCAAAATACGATAAATTAGCCGAATTTAGTTTAGTCGTTATTAGAAGAAAGAGGATTGGGACGAACTTAAGTTCTTCTCTCTTCCCTGAGTATTCGAGTTTTAGCTGTAATTAACTTTTCTTCGAATACTCGTCTTCCGGTAAAAGACTTACGACTTGATTCGCCTCACAAATTTCATATGTAATGTGGATGAAAAAGCATTGGGGCAAAAGTAATTTCTTCTCTCTTCTTCGACTATTTGAATGCTAGTCGTAATTAGCTCTTTCTCAAATACTCGTCATCCACCCAAAACAAAATAATCAATCAATCCTTTTTCTGCCTTAATGCGAACTCAAACACATTTTAAAAATGAAATATGCTTCTCCCTTTTCGAGGCGACGTAAACAACACTTCGTTTGTACCATGCGAAAGAAATAAGAACGCCTTACGCTCGAATGCAATGATAACATAACTTTGCGAGAATCTAAATTATGTTGTCCATTTTTACGCGATGCAAATGCACACACACTCACATACCCACACACACGCACACACACATACACATACATACAAACGCGCACACACACACACACACCACACACACACACACATACGCACATATATCATTCATGCATCTTTTTCAAAATATTGAAACCAAAGAATATACAAAGCAATTGCCATCATATTCAACCTTTCTCTATGCATACACACAATAATTTCACATATTCATTTTTATTGGGTGTCATCTAGATTCAAGGTTGATAAGATCCAATTTAAGATTTGTAAAATAAAATTAGGTTGAGATTACTTTGGGGGTTTCATTGATAAAATCAATTGGGGTTTTTTGCACAAGATTTTGCAATTAGGATTCAGCCGAGTGAAAACTTTGAAGAAAGGAGTTTCTGTTAAAGAAGTATTTGAAGCGGAGGATCAAATTAGAAATCTTGGGACACTTGATCTTGCTTAAGATAAATGGAAGAGAAGAAGATATAATTAACATCAAATTTGAGATTTGGGGGTTTGAATTTCTATTTCTCTCTTGTATTCAACATTTTGCAAAGATTATTGAATATCTCAATTCCATTTGGAATTAGGGGAAACCGTACCCATAATGAGGACAATTTGGAACTGCCTAAACAAATCTCTCTCTCTCTCTCTCTCTCTCTCTCTCTCTCTCTCTCTCTCTCTCTCTCTCTCTCTCTCTCTCTCCTCTCTCTCTCTCTCTCTCTCTCTCTCTCTCTCTCTCTCTCTCTCTCTCTCTCTCTCTCTCTCTCTCTCTCTCTTCTCTCTCTATCTCATCTATATATATATATATATATATATATATATATATATATATATATATATATATATATATATATATATATATATATATATATATATATATATATATATATATATATATATCATAATTTGTTCACATACTTTGTTTAAAATTTGTAAATTCATTTAGTATGCATATTTTCATATATTGATAATTCCTTGGTGTTGAAATATCGCAAACAGTTTTTTGTTAAGATAATTGCAATCCATAAACTTGTAATTTGATTTTCATATCAAAAACACAAAGGAAAAATTAGTTTGGTGTTTATTGCACATCAAGTGTTTGACAAATTGTCTTAGTCAATTTTGGTTTGTTAATTTCATTGAAAATTGATTATCGAAGTGTAAAATTGTAAAACGTAATTTTGAAAAACCTATTGATTTGTTTTCTCATCATTGTGGTGTGTTTATTTTATTTAGTTATTGTTTAATATGCATATTTGGTTCTTCCTATAATGGTTTGGGATAAACGAGTGTTGATCCAGATCCGCTTTCGCTTGCCATATAAAGTATTTTTAAAACATAATTTTTAATTAAAGAAAATTATTTTCGATCTATTCACCCCTTTACATCGTTGTCGTCGTCTAACAAGTGGTATCACGAGCAACTATTTATCCTGTGCTTAAAAATCATTTATTATATTATGACTCCCGAACCTAAAGAGGCATATAATAGAATGCTCGTTTTCAATGGCGAAAACTATGGTTATTTGAAGGATTGTATGCGTGTCCATATCGATTCTATTGATAGGATTGCATTGAACACCATCCAAAGTGGTCCTTTTGAAAGTACTACGATCAATGTGAATGGTGTTGTTGTACCTAAATCAGAAGCACAATGGAACGCGAGTGATGAGAAAAATTGGTTATGTGATTGGAAAGCAAAAAAATTCTCATATCCACTTTAGGAGTTGGTGAATATTTCTGTGTTTCTCATTATACAACCGCTAAAGCTATGTGTGACTCATTGCAAGTTGCCCGTGAGGGCACAAATGAGGTAAAATAAGTTAGAATCAATACTTTGAACGAATACTTCGAACGAATACTTTGAACGAATACTTTGAACTTTTTCATATGAAGCATGGTGAATCCATTGCCGATATGCAAAAAAGGTTCACTCATCCTGTAAACCATTTGAGTGCACTTGGTAAGCCTGTTTCCAATGAAATTGCTACTAACAAAATTTTAAAATGTCTTAATAGGGTATGACAACCGAAGGTCACCGCAGTCAAGGAAGCTAACAATCTCTTGACATTATATATTACTACTTTGTTTGGAAAGCTTGAAGAACATGAGCAAGAGTTCATTTGCTTGGAGAAGCATGAGAAAAAGATTAAGAAGGAAAAAATAAGGAAAAAGAGGTAGACAAGAAGTTAATTGCTCCAGTGGCTTCTAGTTCTAGGTCCTCTAATATATATCAAGATGATAGTGGAACTAGTGATTGTGAGTATTCAGATGACGAAGAAATGAGATTGTTTGTTAAAAGATATTTAAGTACATTAAGAGAAATGGAGTGACTTATTCCAACAAAAATCTCATCAACTATAAAAGACAATCAAATTTTATTTTTATTTGAATTCTATCATTTAATCATTACTCATTCCGTTCATTTTTAAGTGTCATTTTTTTGGAAAAAAATTATTCATTTTTAATTGTCACTTAAAAAATTCAAGGTAATATTAATTGCATTTTTGTCAAAATTATCCTTAAATAATTACTATAGATAGAAAAAAAAATATAATAAATAATTAAGAATATTATAGGTAAAAAAAAAATTATTGTTGAAAAATTAATAATAATCATTAGCTTTCTTAACATATATAAAAAATGAAAAAATTACATTTAAAAATGTATGGAAGGAGTATTAATTTAATCACTCTCGATACTTAATAATTAATATTTTGATAAAAGATCCTTTATTATTATTATTATTATTATTATTATTATTATTATTATTATTATTATTATTATTATTATTATTATTTTATTTTATTTTATTTTAATATTTGTGAATGTGGGGCGGAAGTGTCCTTCGTTCCCTTTCAAACTCAAATAAAAACTAAATCTAAGTATCACAGTCAAGTATCCGATCCCTCCGATTGTCAAATCACCAAGACATGAAATGTTGATTTTTGCACGCTTCATTAAGTACATTTTCAGCATTGTGTGGCTAAGCAGCATGACTCTTTCGCTTTCATTTAGATAGCTGTTACACTTGATTAGTTGATGATTGTCATTATAGGGCAAATTTGTCTAACACAAGGTAACTAACAAGTATGGATTGATGCTCACGAATTTCCAAGAAAAAAGGGAGTACAGTAAAGTCGTACAAATTGTGGATATGATACATCCATGTTTGTATTTTATTAATTTATATATATATATATATAAAAGATCAAATCAAATGATATAAAAATATCAAATTTAATATTAAACACTTCAAATTATTTTTTACTGGATATTCATATAATAAAATTTATTATAAAATTAAAAATTATTAACATAGAAATCATATTTATAAAATTTAATTTTAATATGTTGAAGAGATTAATAATATATATATATATATATATTATATATATATTATATATATATATATTATATATATATATTATATATATATTATATAATATATATATAAGTTGTGTGTGGTCCAAGCCTAAAACATAGTTATTGTTTAGGATTGTTATATTTGTTACTTAGTAGTCAAGTCACACAAGTATATATAAATAGATACTTTGTAATTTAGTTTTGCATCAGAATCATTCTTCAATAATAATAATCCTTATTACCTTATTCTATTTCTTTCTCTTCTTACTAAAAGTGTTTCACGCAGTAACAAATTGGTATCTAGAACTCCAATTAGGTTCTTTATCTTATTTTCAAGAATCACATGCCGGTGATCGGGTTTCTGGAATTGTGGATTGTTAATCAATCGTTGCAAAGATGAATGGTACTAATGGCATTCCAAATTCTCTTCCAATTCTTTACGCAAAAAATTGGATATGATGGAGAAAATAAATGCAATCACTATTTGGCTTTCATGAAATCTTTGAAGTGGTTTCTAATGGCACCCCTGAAATTGTTGATAATGCAACTGATGTCTAGAGAGTCGTGAACAATGAGGCAAAGAAGAAAGATTACAAGGATGCGTATTGCATTTAATCGTCGATAGATTCGGAAAATTTCGACAAGATCTCACATGTTGTAACCGCGAATGAGCCATGAGATATTCTTGTCAAGTACTATGAAGGATGTGAGAAAGTTAAAGTCGTCAAATTGCAGACTTTGCAACGACAATATGTATTACTGCAAATGGGAGAAGATGAAAAGATTGCAAGTTATGTGTCGAAGGTGTAACATCCTACTTCCCGACTCAAGAATTAATAAACAAAATATAATTTTATCCAAGTATGATGTCACTTCACAATCCAAGAATTATAAATGTTACTTCATTTAATCAAAAATATAATCCAAACAACATAATTAAACAAAAGTATGACATCAATAGCCTCAACAAATCATTCACACAAAAAATGCTTCAATAATTACTTTAAATTAGAAAATATGTAACGGAATAACATAAAGAAAACAACTTGTTCCCTGATGTTACATATCAAAGCAACTCCACTAGTAAACTCGACTTGTAGCAACATGATGTACATCTCTAACTACTCAGGTACTTGATTGTCTGTATTTCGATGGAGCACATACACAACAAACACAAAAGGGGTGAGAAGTTTATCATATAATAAACAATGTATAATAATTAAGAGAGTATAATTTATACACATAAATCACATTCATTCACAATCACATTCTCACCATAATAAATGGGCAAGCACAACATAATTACAATGCAATGAGACCCGAAAACATTACACGATACATGTGGCACCAACTCTTATGAATGGTTCATCATACGAACCCAATTCCCCCCTCGGAATCTCGAACTCCCCCTTCTGAATTCCGGATAAGGCTTTCGTCCCTCTTCGGACCTATGACTTATCTCCTTCAATATATCGATAATGAATGAATGGCATGATAGTAATGCAATCAACACAATAATTATAACAATATTTAATGATCAATAATTGATCACACAATTGTAACCATGCATAACGTAATCCACCTTTCTGGATTATCACCAATATAATTAAACACACCCTTCAATGGAGAAAACAGATGCAATCTCTATTTGACTTTCATGAAACCCTTGAAGTGGTTACTAATGGCATTCCTTAGCTTGTTAATAATTCAACCGATGTCTGGAGATTCGCGAACAAGTAGGCGAAGAAGAAAGATTGTAAGGCTGTGTATTGCATTCAATCGTCGGAAGATTTGACAAAATTCGACAAGATCTCTCTTATTGAATCAGAGAAGGACGCATGGAATATTCTTGTCAAGTACTATGCAGGAGGTGAGAAAGTTAAAGTCGTCAAATTGCAGACTTTGCGACGATAATATGTATTGCTGCAGATGGGAGAAGATGAAAAGATTGCAGACTATGTTTCGAAGGTGTAACACCCTACTTCTCGACTCAATAATTAATAAATAAAATATAATTCAATCCAAGTAGGATGTCACTTCAGAATCCAAGAAGTCTGAATGTTACTTCATTTAATAAAAAATATAGTCCAAACAGAGGAATTAAACAAAAGTATGACGTCCATAGCCTCAACAAATCATTCACACCAAAAGTGGCTCAATAATTACTTTAAATTAGAAGATATGTAACAAAATAACATAAAGAAAACATCATATTTCTCGGTGTTATGTATCAGAGTAACTCCACTAGTAGACTCGACCAATAGTAACATGAGGTACATCTCCAACTACTCAGGTACCTGATTGTCTGTATTCTAAGGGAGTACAGACACAACAAACACAAAAGAGGTGAGAAATTCATTCATATAATAAATAATGTATAATAATTAAGAGAGTAGTATTTATACACATAAATCACATTCATTCACAATCACATTCTCACCATAACAAATGCACAAGCACAACATAATTACAATTCAATGAGACCCGACAACATTAGACGATGCATGTGGTACCAATTCTCATCAATGGTTCCTTATACAAACATGATTCCCTCTTCGGAATCCCGAACTCCCTCTTTTGAGTTCTGGATAAATCTTTCGTGTGAAGACAAGCTTCCTACAAGATTTTGATGAAGACAACATATCAAGCTCTCCATAACAAAAGAATGGAAAAAGAAGATCACTTCAACATTGCTCAAGTTTTCATGGATCTAATATAGGTATATGAAACTCTTGACAATATACTCCTAGTGCTCAAAATTTTTATCTTGCATTAAAATAATCATTCTAAACATTTTCTATCATGATTATTTATTTTAAAATATTGTTTAAAAAATTGCATGTTCAAAAGTTTTTAACTTAGAAATTTTTTCAATATTTTGGACATGTCAATCGATTGATGCCTTGATACAATCGATTGATCAAACTTTCTGTTTTAAAATTTTTCGTTTTTCAAACTGAATCAATCGATTGATGTTGTATGTCAATCGATTGATCTTAGTATATTTTTTCATTTTTTAAGTTGTGTCAATCGATTGGTTATGTGTGTCAATCGATTGATGCTGGAAATTTTTTGAAAAATCTGAAAAATTATTTCACCATTCTTTGCACCATTTCATCATAACTTTTCATGGTAAAAGCTTGCATCTTTTCATGATCAATTATATGATTTCATTTCTAAACATTGCCATGTTATGATTGAAGGGATGCATTCATACTATAAATAATTCTTATATTTTTATTACAAATTTCACCTCTTTCAAATTAATTTGCAAAATCTCTATACATTCATTTTTCATCTATTTCTCATATTAAGATACTTTTGAAAAAGAATTTTCATATCATTTTCTTCAAAAGTACTCTTGAGCACTTAGAGATTATTTTGTTTTTGAAATTTCATATTGAAAGAGAATAAGATTCTAATCAATTGATTAAAGTGTTATACAATACAATTATTCATATATTCATTCAATTACTTTGTAAAATCCTAAGTACCAAGGATTGTTTGGTTTTTAGGTGTATTGCTTATGATCCATGATTGTTGGATATAAGTGTCAAGAAAAGGAAGGATTGTTTTCTTTTCTTGTGAGTTAAGTTTACAAGAGGATTGTTCTTGATTACTTAGTTAGAGGCTTGTTTTAGGTATCTAACATTATAGTGAATTCTATTTCCTGTTGAAAGGGGAGTGGAGTACTCTCGATCTGTGAGGGGAACCATTATACATCGTGGTGTTCTTTACTTTCCGCACTTTACCGCTTCTCATCACATAAGCATCTCAAGAAAGTAAAAATCAATAAACCGTAAAAATATCCAGAAAATCATCTAAGTGCCTCATTCACCCCCCCCCCCCCCCCCCCCCCCCCCCCCCCCCCCCCCCCCCCCCCCCCCCCCCCCCTCTAAGGCACTCCTTAAACTTACATTTGGTATCAGAGCAGGTTATAGGTAACCTATTCCTAAAAGATCTGCATGGCTTCCGCAAGCACGAATCCGGTTTTCAAAGACGGTGGAAGTAGTAACAAACCACCACTTTTCTCTGGAGAATATTTTGATTTTTGGAAGATCCGCATGAAGGCACATTTAGAAGCCCAAGGAGAAGGCATATGGGAAGCCGCTGAAGATGGTCCGCATAATCCTATGAGTGTGGTCAATGGCATTGGTACTCCAAAGATAAAGAGTCTGTATGATGAAGATGATAAGAAAAAAATCTTAAATGAAAAGAAAGCAATAAACATTCTTCAAAGTGCTTTAAGCATGGACGAGTTCTTCCGCATATCTCAATGCAAATCGGCGAAACAAATATGGGACACCTTAGTGGAGACACATGAAGGCACCACCGAAGTAAAGAGATCAAGGTTGAATACATTAAGTCAAGAATATGAGATGTTTAGAATGCTGCCCGGAGAATCAATCGTGGCGCTACAAAAGAGATTTGTTCAATTGACTAACCACTTGATTGCTCTCGGAAAAACATTTACAAATGACGATCTCAATCTTCAAGTACTAAGATCATTGACTCGAGAATGGAAACCGAAGGTGACGGCTATCTCCGAAAAGAAAAGTCTTTCAACAACGACGTCCGCATCACTCTTTGGCAAACTTCAAGAACATGAGTTAGAACTTGGTAGGCTTGAGAAACATGAAAGTCAAGAAAAGAAATCTAAAGGAATTGCCTTGAAGGTAGACTCAAAAGAAGATAAAGATGATGACGCATTGGAGGAAGATGAAAATTTCATGCTCATTGTTAAAAGGCTTGGTAAGTTCTTTAACAAAAATGATATATCCTTTAACGCTAAAAAGAATAGACATTTTAGGAAAAAGGAGACCACCACATCTATGCAAGATATAACATGCTACGAATGTGGAAAGCAAGGCCACATAAAGCCGGAATGTCCTAAACTTTCAAAGAAAGGCGGATTCAAGAGCAAGAAGGATTTCAAGAACAAAAAGGCATATGTTGCATAGGAGGACAATGAAATTAGTTCTTCATCCGGATTGGATAGCGAGGAATGTGCAAACTTGGCGCTAATGGCTCCTCATCATTCTGATGATGAAGAAGAGGTTAGTAATGATTTTTCTCTTTTTGATGATGATGCACAAAGTGCAATTAATGAATTGTTAAATGAATGCAAAATTCTTTATAAAGCTATATCATCTCAAAAGAAACAAATTTCTTCCTTGGAAGAAAAGATTGAAATTTTTGAAAAAAATTTTGAAAATGAAAAACAAAAAATGATTAGTGAAAAGAAGAATTTTGTATGTCTAAAGTGTGAGTCTCTCTCTTTCCAAATTTTCCAACTTAAAAGAGTCCTTGAAAGGTATGAAAAAGGACAAATTGGTTTGGAAGGGGTTCTTAGCCAACAAAGGTACTCAAATGACAAAAGTGGACTTGGTTACTCCAAATTTTCTAAACCAAGTTCAAATAAAACTATCTTTGTTAGGCCTAAGGATCAATCTCCAAAAGAAAGAGTCAACACACCAAAAGTTGTGCATCAACGTCCTAAAAAGAAAAGGTTTACGAAGAAAAAGTCTTATGTTCCTAGATATAAAAGAAACTTTGAACCAACTTGTTTTTATTGTGGTATTATTGGCCATACACCTAATGCTTGCTATGTTAGAAACTTTAGTGTAGCAAAGGGGCATTATGTATGGGTTGAGAAATGTACTAATTATGAAGGATCCAAAGCAATTTGGGTACCTAACAAAAATTAATTTTGTTTTGTAGGTATTCTTGAAGGCCACATCAAATCTTTGGTATTTGGATAGTGGGTGCTCCAAGCATATGACTGGTGATGTGCACAAATTTTCAGATCTAATGCTTAAGGCCAAGGGTTATGTTACTTATGGAGATAACAACAAAGGAAGAATTCTTGGCATAGGCAAAGTAGGTGCACCAAATTTCATATCCATTGAAGATGTGATATATGTCGAAGGACTAAAGCACAACCTCTTAAGCATAAGTCAACTTTGTGACAAAGGATTCAAAATAAGGTTCACAAAAGATGAATGTTTAATTGAAGACGAAGTCACACAAGAGGTAATGCTTATAGGTAAGAGAATTAATAATATTTTCATGATTTCCCTTGATGATGTTTCTTTGAAGGTTAAGTGTCTTATGGCAAATAACAACGACTCATGGTTATGGCATAAGAGATTTGCTCACATTCACATGGAGCACTTGAATAAGTTAGTAAAACATGACCTTGTCATTGGATTGCCAAAGATAAAATTCATCAAAGATAGACTTTACGATGCTTCTCAAAAGGGGAAGCAAACCAAATAAACTTTCACATCCAAGAATGTGGTGTCCACTTCTAGGCCACTACAATTGTTGCATATGGACTTATTTGGTCCATCAAGAACAAGAAGCTTCGGAGGTAACTTATATGTTTTAGTTATTGTTGATGATTATTCTAGATATACTTGGACATTCTTTTTAGTGCAGAAAAATGATGCATTCAAAGCGTTCAAGAAGTATGCAAAGCAAATTCAAAATGAGAAATCATTAACAATCGCCTCCATAAGAAGCGATCATGGTGGAGAATTCCAGAATACCTCTTTTGAAGACTTTTGTGAAGATCAAGGAATATTTCATAACTTCTCGGCTCCAAGGACTACTTAACAAAATGGAGTAGTTGAAAGAAAGAATAGGTCATTGGTGGAACTTGCAAGAACAATGCTTAGCGACTCAAATCTTCCTAAGTATTTTTGGGCGGATGCGGTTAGCACGACATGTTTTGTAAGTAATGGAGTTAACATAAGACCTATCCTAAAGAAGACTCCATATGAACTCTTCAAAGGAAGGAAACCCAACATTGCTTTCTTTTATATCTTTGGATGCAAGTGCTTTGTCCTTAATATTGACAAAGACAACCTTGGTAAGTTCGACGAAAAATCGGATGAAGGTATTTTTCTTGGTTATTCTCTTACAAGTAAAGCATATAGAATTTATAATAAAAGAACTTTAAATATAGAAGAATCCATGCATGTGAAGTTTGATGAATCTAACCCCTCGAAAGAGGAAATTGTTGTTTGTGATGATGATGATGATTTTGTAGAAATTCCTAAAGAAGATACTTCAAACAAGAATCAAGAAGAACCGATTCAACAAGATTCAAATGAAAATGATCTACCTAAGGAATGGAGGACTCATAAAGATCATCCTATTGACAAAGTGATTGGTGACATTAGTCAAGGTGTTGCTACAAGATTGAATCTCAAGGATGCATGCTTAAACATGGCGTTCGTTTCACAAATAGAACCCTCTAAAATTGATGAAGCTCTAGGAGATGATTAATGGATTATTTCTATGCAAGAAGAATTAAACCAATTCGAGAGAAATCAAGTTTGGGAACTTGTTTCTAGACCAAGTGGTAAGCACATCATTGGAACAAGATGGGTGTTTAAGAACAAACTTGATGAGAATGGAATAATTGTTCGAAACAAAGCAAGATTGGTCGCTCAAGGGTATAACCAAGAAGAAGGAATCGACTTTGGAGAAACTTTCGTTCCGATTGCAAGGTTAGAAGCTATTCGTTTATTACTTGCTTACGCATGTTCAATGAACTTTCAGTTATTTCAAATGGACGTCAAAAGCGCCTTCTTGAACGGCTACATCAACGAAGAAGTCTATGTCAAACAACCCCCGAGCTTTGAAGACTTCAAGCATCCTTCACATGTATACAAATTGAAGAAAGCGCTATATGGATTAAAACAAGCACCAAGGGCATGGTATGATCGTCTAAGTAATTTTCTATGTGAAAAAGGTTTTGAAAAAGGCAAAATAGACAAGACTTTATTTATCAAGAAGATAAAAGGGAACACCTTACTTGTTCAAGTCTACGTAGACGACATAATCTTCGGTTCAACCAACAAAGAACTATGTGAAGAATTTGCATTGATAATGCAAGGTGAATTTGAAATGTCTATGATGGGAAAGATGAACTACTTCCTTGGATTGCAAATCAAGCAACTAAAAGACGGAATATTTATCAACCAATCAAAGTATTGCAAAGAGTTGTTAAAGAGATTTGAAATGGATGGTTGTAAAGCAATGTCAACACCAATGGGCTCCGGAACCTATGTTGATCAAGACGAATCGGGTGTGTCAATTGATATTACGAAGTATCGAGGTATGATTGGTTCTTTATTATATTTGACGGCAAGCCTTCCTGACATAATGTTTAGCGTGTGTTTATGTGCTCGCTTCCAAGCAAATCCAAAGGAGTCACATCTCACCGATGTTAAGAGAATCATGAAATATCTCAAGGGAACAATAAATGTCGGCCTATGGTATTCTAAAGGTAGTATTTGCAAATTGGTTGGTTATTCTGACGCTGACTATGCAGGATGTAAAACTGATCGAAAAAGTACTAGTGGTACATGTCACATCCTTGGAAATGCATTAGTTTCGTGGGCTTTCAAGAAACAAGCATGTGTTGCTCTAAGCACTGCCGAAGCAAAATACATCGCCGCAGGTAGCTGTTGCGCTCAAATACTTTGGCTTAAGCAACAACTTCGTGACTACGGACTCGATCTTTGATGCATTCCTCTTCTTTGTGACAACACTAGTGCGATAAACATTACGAAGAATCCGGTCATGCATTCAAGAACCAAACATATTGATATTCGACATCACTTTCTTCGTGATCATGTGCTTCAAGGAGATGTCGAAGTCACATTTGTGGATACTCATAATCAACTTGCCAACATCTTCAAAAAACCTTTGGCACGAGAACCATTCTACATTCGAAGGGAACTTGGGATTCTAGATGAGTGTGATATATAACTCATCAAAATAACACCAAAATTTAAAAAGGTGCATTCTTCCTTTTAAATATTTAGTAATTAATTATTTACAGCTATTAAAATGTTTCTACTATGATAAGTATGCTTGTTTATGTGTTAATTTAAGTATTTTTCAAAAAAAATATTTGTCAATCGATTGATGGTAGGGTGTCAATCGATTGATCCCTCTTTATTTCTCAATTTTTTTTACAGAAAGTTTTTACAATCGATTACATGGGTTAAGTTAATCGATTGGTTCTCTATTTTTTTAATTTTCTTCATAAATTTATTTTCAACCAATCGATTATATCTCCCACATCAATCGATTGGTCTTTGTTATTTTTTCAACTTTTTCACATAACCAATCGATTGGTCTTGCATGTCAATCGATTGATCCATTTAAATTTTTGTTTTATTTGTTCAGCATGGGCATGATTCTCTTCGAAATGTACTTATGGCCATGTGATTTCTGATTTTTCTGATACACTCTTCCTACTGCATTTACTATTATTTTGTCTTTTCCCTTTTTTTTCTCCTATTCCTTCTCCTTTTCCTATTCTCTAGTAAATGCCATTTACCAATATATTCCTTCTCTTTATGTCACTTTATTTTCTTTTATTGCTTTTAATTGTTGTTTGGTCCAACTACTTAATTTTCATTACTACATTCCATCACCATAAAGCCACTTCTCTCCTCAAACAACAATTCAGCATTCACGACTATACACTCCTCTTCAAAGGGTTTTTTGCTTCATCTTTTGTTTCTCACTCCAAGCAATTTTCATGGCATCTCAAATATCATCCAAAAGCAAAGGCAAAGCTTCTTCCTCAAGAGGCTCTCTAAATTTATCAAGGCTTTTCACTACAAAACATCAACAAGAAAGGTACGAAACCTTCTTCTTCCAAAAGAAAATTATGAAGCCTAAGTATAGCCCTTTTGTTACTTTTCCTGAAGAAGTATTTACCTTTCCTAGTGTCTTTGAGGAGTTAGGTTTGTGTAACCTAATTGGTTGCCATTTAGATTTTTACCCTGAACTAGTTAAGGTTTTCTACTCCAATATGGTAAGGAAGAAAGGGAAATTAACATCTGTAGTGAAAGGAGTCCCAATCTCTTTAACTGCATCTGATATTTGTGCTATTTTTGAAATCCCTCCTGGTGGTCATAAATTTATTGGGACAATTTCTCCATGGGAAAACAATAGCAAACATGCTTTTTACTATAGCTTAAGTCGGTTGTCTGAACATCAATTTTATAACAATAGAAAGAAGAGTTTCAGAGGAGATAACCTGGAATGAGTCTACCGTTCCCCGGAAAAAATTTCTATTGATGACAGGATGTTACACTATTTTCTGGTATATGTTGTTGTGCCAAGATTTTCCAATCACTGCACTATCACCAATCCAGAAATGATGCTTCTCTATTCCATCAAAACTCACTTCCATGTCGATTGGGGTCATTCAATCCTATCTCATATGATGTCTCATGATGAGCATGCTGAAGGTCTACCATATGCTCACCTATTGACCAAGATTTTCCGACACTTCAACGTTAATCTGGAAAATGAGTTGTGTTTTTCAATGGAAAAACCTTCCTTTATGATTAGCATCAAACAGATCAATCGGAAGATGGGAGTCATCTTTAATCCTCAGACTCTTGAGATAAAGTATCTGGATAATGAAGATGAAGAACCTCAACAAGAAGCCAACAGTGATGATGGGTTTAATCCTCCTACAGACGTTCAACCAGATCAACCCTCGAATCAAATGATTATGGACTATCTACAAGGTTTTCACACAGATGTTATGACCGAGATTGGTCATTTATCGTCGAGAATGGATCGGTAGGAGTTATCTCAAGCTGGCTTTCAAGGTAGTAGCTATCAAGGTGGCGGTTTTCAGGGTGGTGGCTATCCCGGTGGTGGATCTAATGATGGAAACAACAATAAGTAGTTGGCTATCTTATGGTGTTTATGACTTCATTATGTTTTTCATTCTGTTGTTTTTTCATCCCTAGTTTATAATCTACATGACTTATCTAGTTACTTATGGTGTAATAATTAAACATCATTTGTGTGTGGTCTTATGCTTAAATTTTCTATTCACAATTATTGTGTCTCTTTTCCCTTCTTTTTGATTATGACAAAGGGGGAGAAGATGTTTGTATATGTGTTGTGCTTGAATTATTTAATGCAGGGGGAGTTTTGTATGTGATCATTTCTAAGACGATAGGGGGAGTATGAGTTCAAACTACTAATTGGTTGTCATCATCAAAAAGGGGGAGAATGTGAAGACAAGCTTCCTACAAGATTTTGATGAAGACAACATATCAAGCTCTCCATAACAAAAGAATGGAAAAAGAAGATCACTTCAACATTGCTCAAGTTTTCATGGATCTAATATAGGTATATGACAATATACTCCTAGTGCTCAAAAGTTTTATCTTGCATTAAAATAATCATTCTAAACCTTTTCTATCATGATTATTTATTTTAAAATATTGTTTAAAAAATTGCATGTTCAAAATTTTTTAACTTAGAAATTTTTTCAATATTTTGGACATGTCAATCGATTGATGCTTTGGTACAATCAATTGATCAAACTTTCTGTTTTAAAATTTTTCGTTTTTCAAACTGAACCAATCGATTGATGTTGTATGTCAATCGATTGATCTTAGTATATTTTTTTCATTTTTTAACTTGTGTCAATCGATTGGTTATGTGTGTCAATCGATTGATGCTGGAAATTTTTTGAAAAATCTGAAAAATTATTTCACCATTCTTTGCACCATTTCATCATAACTTTTCATGGTAAAAGCTTGCATCTTTTCATGATCAATTATCTGATTTCATTTCTAAACATTGTCATGTTATGATTGAAGGGATGCATTCATACTATAAATAATTCTTATATTTTTATTACAAATTTCACCTCTTTCAAATTAATTTGCAAAATCTCTATACATTCATTTTTCATCTATTTCTCATATTAAGATACTTTTGAAAAAGAATTTTCATATCATTTTCTTCAAAAGTACTCTTGAGCACTTAGAGATTATTTTGTTTTTGAAATTTCATATTGAAAGAGAAGAAGATTCTAATTAATTGATTAAAGTCTTATACAATACAATTATTCATATATTCATTCAATTACTTTGTAAAATTCTAAGTACAAGGATTGTTTGGTTTTTAGGTGTATTGCTTATGATCCAGGATTGTTGGATATAAGTGTCAAGAAAAGGAAGGATTGTTTTCTTTTCTTGTGAGTTAAGTTTTCAAGAGGATTGTTCTTGATTACTTAGTTAGAGGCTTGTTCTAGGTATCTAACATTATAGTGAATTCTCTTTCGTGTTGAAAGGGGAGTGGAGTACTCTCGATCTGTGAGGGGAACCACTATACATCGTGGTGTTCTTTACTTTCCGCACTTTATCACTTCTTATCACATAAGCATCTCAAGAAAGTAAAAATCAATAAATCGTAAAAAGAACCGGAAAATCGTCTAAGTGCCTCATTCACCCCCCCCCCCCCCCCCCTCTAAGGCACTCCTTAAACTTACATTTCGTCTCTCTTCGGACATATGACTTATCTCCTTTAATATATCAACAATAAATGCATGACATGATAATAATGCAATTAAAATAACAATTATAATATAATTTATTGATCCAAAATCGATCACACAACTGCGACCAGTGGCGGAACTGAGGGGGGACGTGGGAAGGCCACGACCACCCCTCAACTTTTTATTTTTTTTAATTCATATATATTAAATTACTAAAATATCCTTATTTTAAATTTAAATTAATTTTTCTTTTTTCTTTTTCATTCAAAGTTAGGTTAAAATACAGATAAGGTAAAAAGCTCATACCTTTCCTTTCTTTCTCATATGGGTTTGCTACCGGCACCGGAATCAGAACAGATTAAAGTGATCGGCATCTAACAGGTAAACAACTTTATTCATTCTTCTTTTATAAAAAGTAACAAATTAAATTGATTGCTTGATTTGCGTTTTTGAGATTTTTAGGGTTCTTCTTTCTTGATGTGTTAAAATAATATATATGAGGTTTATTAAGCCAATTCGTAACACTGTAATTTACAAATATAGTTATACACTGTAATAAGGTTTATTTAATCATTGTTGCTGCTAATTTCTAATAGTGAAGTTACCGGTATTTGAAAACGAATTAAAGTTGATTAATTAAGTTTATTAATTTTTTTCTCTTTTAATTTTTATGTTCTCTAAATTGATTTTTGGATCTGATATGATATTATAGGAAGAGTAAAGATGAATAATAGGAAAATTGATTCTTTTTTCAAAAGAAAAGCATGTGGAATTGAAAGAGAAGAGAGAGATGAAGAAATTATAATCCCGACATCCGAGTCTGAAACAGTTCTTGAGAATCCAACAATTGAAGAGCATCATGGTTTTGAAAATTCTTTGGAACGCGATCCTGGAAAGCGTCCTCCGATTTGGCAATATCCACCAAATCAAGTGGATGCAATACGAAGAGCTTATCTAAAATGGGATCCATATCAAATTCATTTAGAAAACTATCCTTTGTCCGGTAACGAGGATCATCCAAGAAGGTTTCAACATACTTGGTTTAACATATTTCCATCATGGTTAGAATATTCACCATCTGAAGATGCCGCATATTTCTTACCATGTTACCTTTTTAGCAAAAAACTAAGTGGACGTACCGGATCACTTGTCTTTATTTCTATGGGTTTTAGAAATTGGAAGAAAGTTAGGAATGGAAAACATTGTTCCTTTCTTAAACACATAGGGAAGGATCCTTGCTCACCACACAACAATGCAATGAAAGCTTGTCAAGACTTGTTGAATCAAGATGGTCATATTAGAAATGTTATTCAAGTGCAAAGTTCAAGTCAAAGAATGAATAATCGGTTACCACTCAAGACTTCAATTGACACTGTTTGTTGGTTAACACTACAAGCTTGTGCTTTTAGGGGTCACGACGAAAGTAGCAAAATCAAGAAATCAAGGTAACTTTCTTGAGTTATTGAAACTTTTAGCATCCTACAATGATGAAGTTGCAAAAGTTGTGTTGGAAAATGCTCCACAAAATTGCAAGTATACTTCACATCAAATTCAAAAAGAGCTCTTGCAAATTCTTTCTAGTAGGGTGAAAAAGAGTATTCGTGAGGAAATTGGTGATTCCAAATTCTGTATCGTTGTTGATGAAGCTCGTGATGAGTCAAAAAAGGTACAAATGGCTCTTGTATTAAGATTTGTTGATAAAGTTGGTTTAATACAAGAGAGATTTTTTGATGTGACACATGTTAAAGACACCACATCTTTAACTCTTAAGGAAGCCATATGTGATATACTTTCTCGATGTAACCTTGATGTTTCTAACATTTGTGGCCAAGGGTATGATGGTGCTAGCAATATTAGAGGAGAATGGAATGGTTTACAAGCCCTTTTTATGAAGGATTGTCCTTATGCATACTATGTTCATTATTTTGCTCATCAATTGCAACTTGCATTAGTTACATCATCAAGAGAAGTCACACCTATTCATAAATTTTTTGAGAAGTTGATCTTTGTTGTGAATGTTGTTTGTTCTTCTACAAAGCATCATAATGAGTTACAAGCTGCCCAATTAGAAGAAATTGCTTATTTGTTAGAGATTGATGAGATTGTAACTGGTAAAGGTGCAAATCAAGTTGGTACATTGAAACGAGCTGAAGATACTCGTTGGGGATCACATTACGATTCAATTTCTAGCTTGATAAACATGTATGAAGTAACTTGTTTAGTTTTAAAAAAAATTGCAAAAGATAGAGGGAGTTATGCTACACGTGGGGATGCAGATAGTTGTTACAATTACTTGAAGGCATTTGATTTTATATTTATTTTGCACTTGATGAAAGAAATCATGGGAATAACAGATGTGCTTTGTCAAGCCTTACAAAAAAAATAAAGATGTAGTTAATGCTATGAACTTGGTTCGTTCAACAAAACATCTTATTCAAGTTTTGAGAGAAAATGGTTGGGATATATTGTTTACTAAAGTGGTATCTTTTTGTGAAAATCATGGTATTGAGATTCCTGATCTTAATGATGTTCATTCAACAACAAGATTTGGACGCTCCCGTCTTGAAGAGAATCAAGTCACAATTCAACATTACTTTAAAGTTGAAATCTTTTTCACTATCATTGACAAACAGTTACAAGAGTTGAATAGCAGATTCAGTGAGCAAGCAATGGATTTGTTAACTCTTTCTTGTTCTTTATCTCCTAAGGATGGATATAAAGCTTTTAGCATTGATACTATTTGTTCTTTAGTTGAAAAATATTATCCTATGGATTTTAGTGATCAAGAGAAGAATAATTTGCAATTTCAACTCCAACATTTTCTATTTGTTGCTCGTCAAGCATCAAACTTGAATAATTTATCAATTATTCAAGAACTATGTTCATGTTTGGTTGCATCTGGACAGGCTAAAACTTACTTCTTGATTGATAGACTACTTCGTCTTATCATGACTCTTCCCGTTTCTACGGCCACAACTGAGAGGTCTTTTTCAGCAATGAAAATTATTAAGACTAAGTTGAGAAACAAGATGGATGATGGGTTTCTTGGAGATAGAATGACAGTATATATTGGAAGGGAGATTAGTGCAAGCATTAGTTCGGAGTCAATTATTGACGATTTCAAGTCACTCGAAACGCGTAAAGCATTACTTTAAGGTAGTTTTAAGTCATGTAATTTAAATTTTTAGTAATTAACTTTGTATTTATTTTAACTTTAATGTTTTATTTAAAATACTATTTACATTTTATTTATAATCTTTATTTTACGTTAGCGGCCATCCCAATTTTTTTTATCTAGCTCCGCCACTGACTGCAACCATGCATAACGTGATCCACCCTTCTGGACTACCACTAATATAATCAAACACACTCTCTCAATCATTCACAATACATTAAATAATTTGTCAATACGGACCTCGTCCATATTCTTCACATCATACACTTCTTTCCCACCTGCTACCGACATTTGATAAAATCGTTAAAAATATTTTATCCCTAAAATAAAGTAATAACCCTGTGTTTCAAATATCCAACGCTTCAAACCCCGTCACAAAATGATTTACGAGTTGAAATTTATGATCAAAACAGTACACGAAGGTGTTACAAAAAAGTTGTTGTTTTTATGAAATTTCCAGCACGACTTTCACCTTCTCCTACCCGAAAACGTCTATAAAATAATCACCAAAAATATTTTATCCCTGAAACAAAGTTATATCTCTCTATTTCAGCTACCCAACTCTTCAAACCCGTCCAAAAATGATTTACGAATTGAGAATTATGATTCAAACTGTGCATGAAAGTGTTACCAAAAAGTTATTGTTTTCTGAAATTTCTAGCACGATTTTCAAGTTCTCCAACCCCAAAAACGTCCAAGAAATCATCACCAAATATATTCCGTGATTTTAAACTCAATCACAAACATAACAATATCAATAACTACTTATATTCATATAATCACACCAATAAATTCACAATTTCATACCCTACCATCATCATAATCATCATCCCAAACCCTTAACATACGACAAACATAAAATTGAGCAACAATTAAAAATTAATTATCAACAAATATCAATTTCTATAGTCACAACAATTACAATTCATTCCTCACAATCATGGTCACAAGTCAACAACAATCATAACATGGCATAAGACCAACCTAAGAGGGTAAAGATCCATCACCATCCTCTCATAATCAAACACCCTTATAGGAATAGTTTCATCCCCCTTACCTTAAAATTTTAAGCTCCAAGGTCTTCTACAATAGTTGTCTTCTTCTTCTTCCTACCCTTGCCTCTTGCCCTAGCTCTCTATTTTCTAATTTTTTCATGTACGTTTTCAACTCTCTATTCTCTCCTCGCCTTCTTATAAGTAGACCAACTAAATCTCTTATTTTTAATTTATTTTTAAATCTTATTATTATTATTACTATAATATTAAATCAAACTAAAAAAATCAAATTATATATATATATATATATATATATATATATATATATATATATATATATAGATATATATATATATATATATAATATATATATATATATATATATATATTATATATATATATATATATATATATATATATATATATATATAATATATATATATATATATATATATATATATATATATATATATATCATTAGGCCAACTATTCATTAAAATAATAATAAAAGTAATATTATCTTTTTATTACTATTGTTGTTTTAAATAAATATTAACTTATTTATAATTACTATAAATTAATTTAATTAAATCTAATAGTAATATTATTAATCTCATTGTGTCCAACAACCCCTACTTCTTCCTTACTACCTCAATCATTCAAAACACATACAATACAATTAAATTATTCTATAGAATTAGATAATTCAAACACGGTGTTACGGAAGATGCATAATCTCGTCCATCTCATGAAGGATTGTGGTGAAATCCTAACTGATAAGACGATTGTTGAGAAGGTAATGCGTACGTTGACCTCCCACTTTGATCACGTTATCGTAGTTATTAAAGAATCCAACAATCTTGAAACCATGAAACTGGAAGATTTGGTTGGTTTGTTGGAGGCGCATGAGACGAAAGGAAATAGGTTCAAGATTCGATACAAGCATTGCAGACTCACACTTGGAAGAATCATGGTGGTTCCAACAAATTCAAAGGAAAAAGAGACAAGACTCAGGGAAAGAAGTCTTGGTCAAACCCTCAAAAGCATAAGGTTGATGATAGGGTATTTGAATCCTCGAAAAGAGGAGAAGGGAACAATTATTAGAAAGACAAAGATGAAAAACGTGTGTAGTGTTATAACTGTGAAAAATGGGGGTATGTAGCCAAGAATTGTTGGTAGAATAAAGATAAGTGCGTGACAAAAGGCAATAAGGAAGGAGCGAACCTTGCACGCTAAGATTCATATGATTTTGAAGATATGGTGGTTATGGCTGCAGTTGCAGATAACCATGTAGACTCCAAGATCTGGTTCCTCGACTCAGGATGCTTGAATCACATGACTGGTTGAAAAGCGTGGTTAAAAGATTTCAATTCGTCAAAGAAGAGCAAGCTCAAACTTGCTGATAATATTCGTTGCAAGCAAAAGATACTGGCGACATAGTTATTCAAAGGAGCAATGGAGGAAAAGTTATGATCTAAGATGTACTCTATGTACTTGGAATAAAGTGCAATATGCTAAGTGTTAGACAACTGGTCAAAAAGGTTTCTCAGTGATTAAGAAAGATGGAGCCTTGGAACTATTCGACACTCAAAATAATTTGGTCTTGAAATCCCCTTTGTCGAAGAACATGACATTTAAGACCATGATCAGTTCGTTTGAAGTACAAAGTCTAAAAACTGTTGTCGACCACAAGCATTATTGGCTGTGGCATTTGAGGTTTGGACATTTGAACTTTCGATCACTCAATCAATTGATTACTCAAGATATGGTAATTGGTATACTAAGCCTGGAGATGTCAGACAAACTCTGTGAAGGTTGTCTAGTTGGAAAGCAATCCAAAAAGTCTTTTATTTCAACTATGCCAATGAGATCCTCCTGCATACTCGAAGTTGTACATCTATGTGGCCCTTTCGTAAAGCATACCATTAGTGGAAATAGGTATTATGTTTCATTTATCGATGAGTTTAGGAGAAAGTTATGGATCTATGTGATCAAGCGTAAGGACAATGTATTCGGGATCTTTAAGAGATTCAAGATGCTTGTCGAAAACCAGAGTGAGAAGAAAATCAAAGTTCTGCGAACAAATGGAGATGGCGAATAGACATCCAAGATGTTTGATTAATTTTGTGCATAACAGGGTATTGACCATGAGGTAACTGCTCCTTACACGCCTCAACATAATGGAATAGCAGAAAGAAGAACAAGACCATATTGGACATGCCAAGATGCATGCTGAAGAAGAAGAATTTGTCAAAATTCTTATGGGGTGAAGTTATTCCCATTGTTGTTTATATTCTGAACATGTGCCCTACCAAGAAGTTGAAGAACAAGGTTCGTGAAGAAGTTTGGAGTGGCAAATGACCATCAATAATTCCTCTCTCTCTCTCTCTCTCTCTCTCTCTCGAGATCTCTCTCTCTCTCTCTCTCTCTCTCTCTCTCTCTCTCTCTCTCTCTTCTCTCTCTCTCTCTCTCTCTCTCTCTCTCTCTCTCTTCTCTCTCTCTCTCTCTCTTCTCTCTCTCTCTCTCTCTCTCTCTCTCTTCTCTCCTCTCTCTCTCTCTCTCCTCTCTCTCTTCTCTCTCTCTCTCTCTCTCTCTCTCTCTCTCTCTCTCTCTCTCTCTCTCTCTCTCTCTCTCTCTTCTCTCTCTCTCTCTCTCTCTCTCTCTCTCTCTCTCTCTCTATATATATATATATATATATATATATATATCTATATATATATATATATATATATATATATATATATATATATATATATATATATTAAATTAAACGTATACCGGATTGTATTTTGTAGGTGTCGACATGACTTTGATTAACACATTATACATGTATCTTTGACAAAACTTAATATATCCTGATCTAGATTATCCACATCACTAGTCAGGGACAGACCTACTCCTACATACAGTGTTCCGCCCCCACTTAAATCCAAAGTTGGTTTAATTAAAGAAAAAAAGTGGTTCACAATTTTAGATAGAATATATTATATATATATATATATATATATATATATATATATATATATATATATATATATATATATATATATATATATATTATATATATATATAATATATATATATATATATATATATTATATATATAAAGAAATAATGCTATTGAAAGACCTTCTTAACTATATACAGATATTTTAAGTATTTTAAGATTTCAAATTCTAATGATCATTTGTATGATATGTATAAATTTATAATTCTAAGCTTTATATTCGAGTAATAATTTTTTTTTTAAAAGTATTTGTTGCTTCTAAAACATAAAATTTACTAAAGAAATATATAATGTATATTTATATTTAAATTAATAATATATCATATTTTAAATTTAATAATTTTTTGGTTCCTATAAATTGGCGTCCTTTTGTTGGAATTAATTTATACTAGACATGCTTAAATACAAACATCAATTATATAATCATAATTTAATGCGAAAACAAAATAAATATATAAGTATGCATACAGATAATCTTATTATCTACGACATATTGATTTATTAAGTGGTATAAGAATATCTGGACGGATCCAACAAGAAAGTTTTATAGACACCGATAACGATAATCTTAAAATATAAAACATATAGAGACAAGTGACCAACACTTGTTCAGTTATGGATCTTCCTCAACCGATACTCTTAATGCCTCAAACACTCTTCAGATGTGGAGAAGAGATAATATACTTATGTGCAGTATATTGGGGACTATAACCTATATATAGTGTGATGGTCAATTAGGATTCTCATTATTCTCAAATTGGTCATTCTGACATTCACTCATATTTGAACCATATCCAATATTTAATTGATTAATTAAATAATTTCTAAATGAAATCTAATCAACATTTAATTGATAAAATAACTAATATTATTAAATAAATATAATTGACCACATAATTATTTTTAAAAACCATACCCCATAGAAGAAAGACTATTATTAAGAGTAAACTTAAAGAGTTCTTAAAGAGATTACAAACGACAAAGTCAATAGGTCGCCTTACATACTTGTATATGTACAAACTTCCGATTTCGTCAAGGATCTCACTTGATAAATCCATACTTTCAAGTTTGGTGTTGTCAATTCATATATCTTGATATTCATGTTACAGTTCGATACATTTTATCTCCTCGTAAGCGACTTATAGCCTTTTGATCATTTACGTGACTACAAGTTTAAGGTTTTAAAGTGAGAATTTTGAGGTGCAGACCCTGAATCCAACTTATGAACTAAACTATTAGCTAAGCAATCATAGTTATTATAAGATGGCTTAAATGTTATCTAAACTTTGCTCCTATTAATGCAGGTCTTAAATTAGAGTGATTAAGAGTCATTGATTAAGAAACATATCATAAAAATCATGGACATAAAAAATCCTAAATCTGGGATAAATCGATCATGAAAGATCACTTACCTTTTGCCGTTACTGTACCAAATAAACCACTCTACCAAAACAAATACCAAGGTTGGTAATCATCTCTAATTTTAAAGTTCCACATGATATACGTGAATTCATTATTAAGGTTGATAATTATCCCTAACTTTTCTAGGATTTTGATACATTATAAATATTTTACAGTATAATTCCAATTGTAATTTAATATCACTCAAGGCAAATAAGCTCCACTACATGGCATTCAACTTCTCTTAGCATGTACGGTCACTATTTAATTTAGAGGGTTTAGCCTCTCATATAAAATTTATGCCTAGACTCTTAAGATATAACATAATGTTAATAGCCACAAATAATAAAATGGTAGGGTTGTTTGTACTTTTCCATTGTAAATCAAAGTAAGTTCATCTAGAATACAAATTTCTTACAAAACTTTAGAGGGTATAACATACATTTACAAATATGCATCTAATATATGGCTTTGAATATATCAATTTTAAGGAGCCACATAAACATTTAGTTGTGAGACAATTCATAAGTAAACTTGTCTCCAAGTTAATGGAACCGACCGGTTCAATCGGTTGGACCGGAAATCGGAGATGAATTCAGTTTGGTCAATCTTTTAAAATCGCTAATGAATCATAACCAGAGTAAAATAAAAAAAATCGAATTAAATCGTTCAAAACTATTCGAACCAAAGAAACGGAGCCGGTTTTATAAAATCGTCCGGTTCAAAAAAATGCATCAAATAGACAATTTTTTTTAAAATTTAATGTCAATATCAGAATTTAACATATATTCTTAGTCACAAAAAAAATCTATATTTTTTTACAACCATACCAACTTCTAAGTTTTGAGACTACATTATAGTTTTTCTTTCAACCACACTTCATCATTATCACACCGTCTCTTTCAAACATAGTCACGATATCTAATTCAATATTACTTATTGTTGTCAACTAAGACTTATTTATCATAGTTTAACTCAAATTCATTTTTTTTTAATGAAATATATAGTATTATTTATTTTTAATATTCTATCTTATTTAATTTAGATATTCTTAATTATTTGTAATAGATGAAGAAAACAAAAACAGTTAAAGTAGTTTTACAGTTAGTTACATTTTCCATTCAGTTGGTTATGCTTTCTGTTATGCAGTTAGTTACAATCTCTTCCAACTATATAATTGTTGTAATCCCCATTCAATGAATAACAGAATACAATTCTGCTCTTTATCTTCTTCCTATTCACTTTAAGCTTTTCTTACTGTTCTGTCAATGGCTTCCATGACAGAAGCATTCCTTACTGTTCTGTCAATGGCTTCCATGACAGAAGCATAATATGGTATCATCGTCTTCGATCCTATTTCCACACTTCCGCACTGTTCACTTTAAGCTTCTACTTGTACGATCCTTCTTTTGATTTCAGCATGCCTCCGCGTATTGATCCTACCGCAAATCGAATCACAAATTGTGATGTTGATTCGGTTTACTATGTTCATCCTAGCGAAGGTCCCAATTCTGTTAGTAGTCAACCTCAATTGAATGATTCGAATTACATCTCGTGGTCAAGATCCATGGAAAGAGCTCTTGGAGCTAAGAACAAGCTTGCGTTCATCAACAGATCCATTCGCGTTCCAAGTATCACCGATCTTAATCGATCTGCGTGGGAATGATGCAATTGCCTTGTTCATTCATGGATTCTTAATTCTGTAAGTCCTGCTATCGCAAAAACCATTATTTTCTTGGAAAATGCTCTTGATGTTTGGATTGATCTCAAAGAAAGATTTGCTAAAACTGATAGAATTCGCGTGTCTAATTTGCGTGCTGAGATTAACAATCTCAAACAAGGAAACAAATCTGTTCTTGATTATTTCACTGAACTTCGTGGTTTATGGGAAGAATTGAATTCTCATAGACCAATCCCTAGTTGTACTTGTGCTCAACAATGCAGATATGACGCTATGCGTAGTGCTCGAGAATTTCGTCTTGAAGATCAGATTATACAATTCTTAACAGGATTGAATGAAAAATTTTCTGTTATCAAAACTCAGGTTCTGTTACTAGATCCTCTACCATCAATCAACAAAGTATATTCTATGGTTGTTCAAGAAGAGAGTAACAATATTTTTGTGGTAAGTCAACCTGATTCTAATTCAGCTATTGATGAAGAAAATAGACTTGTTAATGCATATGATTCAAGGAAGTTTGCTGGTAAATCTTCCAACTCTTATGGTGGAGCATCTAACAATAAGAAAGATGGTAGAGTATGCACTTTTTATCACAGGACTGGCCATACAATTGATGTGTGTTATCGCAAACATGGATTTCCTCCCAATTTTACCAAAAAGCAAACATCAGCAAATGCTTCTAATGCTGCTGATACACACAGTATGATGAACACTGGAACCGAAGGTTCTCTCAATAATCCAAGTGCCAACATCACTCAAGAACAGTATTCTCATTTGATTGGTTTGTTACAACAAACAAATTTGCTGCCTTCCAACCCTACCCCAAATCCAAGTGCCAACCATATTTCCACTCATTTTAGTCATACACCAAATAAGAATTCAGGTAAACTTTTTGTTTCTACAGTTTCATGCTTCACTTACATCAAACCTGATTTTTGGATTTTAGATTCTGGTGCCAATGATCATGTTTGCTCATCACTTAAATTGTTTAGTTGTTACCACAAAATCCAGCCTATCAGTGTTTGCCTACCTAATGGATCTGTTGTTATAGCTAAACATGCAGGAACAATCCAATTTTCACCTCACTTGCAGATTAATAATGTGTTATACACACCTGATTTTCCTTAAACCTTGTGTCTGTTTCCAAACTTTGTCAGTCCACTAATTGCAAATTCATTTTTTCTGCTAATGATTGTTTTATTCAGGATGTGAAAACGAAGAAGATGATTGGTTCGGCTAAGCAAGTGGAAGGGTTGTACAGACTCAGAACAGATCTGGATTCCATTCCTGCAGAAACCAGTATTTCAAGTGTTTCCTCATCCAAACCTCATGTAGAAACCTTAATTCCCAATAATTGTAAAATGATCCCTAAACAAGCTTTGTGGCATTTTAGATTGGGTCATTTATCACATGATAGACTGTCCAAAATGGCCCAAATGTATCCTGATATTTTTAATGACAGTAAAGCTGTCTGTGATGTGTGTCACTATGCTAGACATAAGAAACTACCTTACACTTTGAGTCATTTTAAAGCTTCTCAAAATTTTGAATTGTTGCATTTTGATATCTGGGGTCCTATCTCCACAAATTCTATCCATCATCACAAATATTTTTTGACAGTAGTTGATGATCACAGTAGATTTACTTGGATCATACTGCTTAAAAACAAATTTGAAGTTTCTGCACATGTTCAACAATTTGTTGCTCTCATAGAAAATCAGTTCCATACATGTCCTAAGTTCATCAGGTCTGACAATGGACCTGAATTTCTCTTAACTCAATTCTATGCCTCAAAGGGCATTATCCATCAAAGATCATGTGTTGAGTCCCCTCAAAAAAATGCAAGAGTTGAAAGGAAGCATCAACATTTGCTTAATGTAGGTAGAGCCTTACTGTACCATTCAAATTTACCTAAATCCTACTGGTCCTATGTTATTAGCTATGGAGCCTTCATTATAAATAGAGTTAACACTCCTCTACTCAATAACCAATCCCCTTATCACATACTGCATAATAAACCACCAAACATTAACCAACTTAAAGTTTTTGGATCTTTGTGTTATGCATCTACCTTGTTCAATCAAAGAACTAAATTAGATACAAGAGCTAGAAAATCATTGTTCCTTGGATATGCTGTTGGCTATAAAGTCTCTATTCTACTTGATCTAAATTCATTCAACATTTTTATTTCAAGAGATGTCACTTACCATGAACAGATCTTACCTTACCAAAAACAGTCTTCATCTACCACACCTCCTTGGGAATATTATAGCACTTCAGTTCCTAATTCAAACCTCTGTCATGACATACATCATTCTGCTCAAAATGATTCTCCCATTAACCAACTCAACCTTCCAGCTACCACAACTTTCTCCACACCCACCACAACTGACTCAAATCCACCTTCCAGCTCCCTAGCCAATTCTAATCCACCCACCTCTAATACACAACACTCCACTCGTGCCTCTACAAGAGTTAGAACATTACCATCATTTTTGAAAGATTATGTCTGTACAACCTTCACTGATCCACAATGCCAATCATCTTCAGGTAATCCTAACTCTTTTTCCAATTTCATTTCATATCATAACTTGTCTCCTACTCATTATCGTTTCACCCTTTCCCTTACTACTAATCATGAACCTAAAACATACTCCGAGGCTAGCAAATTTGAATGTTGGAATCAAGCCATGAAAGTTGAACTTGTTGCACTTGAGCAAACTGGAACTTGGAAAATTGTGGATCTTCCACCCCATGTTAAACCTATTGGTTGTCATTGGGTTTACAAGATCAAGAATAAATCTGATGGAACCATAGAAAGGTTTAAAGCTCGTCTTGTTGCTAAAGGATACAACCAGATTGAAGGACTTGATTACTTAGATACTTTCTCACATGTTGCAAAGCTCACCACAGTTCGATTGGTTCTAGCTTTAGCTTCAATCCATAACTGGCATCTTCACCAACTCGATGTCAATAACGCATTTCTTCATGGTGATCTGAATGAAGATGTTTACATGTTGATCCCACCAGGTGTCCAAAGTTCTAAACCTAACCAGGTATGTAAACTCATTAAGTCCCTTTATGGACTAAAGCAGGCAAGCAGACAATGGTTTGAAAAATTGACTTCAGTCCTCACAGCTCATGGCTACTCTCAAGCACCTTCTGATCACTCACTGTTTGTTAAACAAACATCATCCACCTTTACAATTTTACTTGTTTATGTTGATGATGTTATTTTAGCAGGTAACTCTCTACAAGAGTTTCAAACTATGAAAGATATTCTTTCATCAGCTCTTCAAGATCAAGGAGTTGGGCATCCTCAAATACTTTTTGGGTTTAGAAGAAGCTCACTCAAAATGTGGTATCTCCATTTTCCAAAGAAAATACTGTCTTGATCTTCTCAAGGACTCAGGTTTTATTGGCTCCAAACCAGCAAACACACCATCTGATCCATCACTTAAACTTTGCCAAGATGGTAGCCCTGCTTATCACGATATTCCATCTTATAGACGACTCATTGGCAGACTAATCTACCTCAATACTACTCGCCCAGATATCACGTTTATCACACAACAACTCAGTCAATATCTTTCCAAACCTTCTACTCAACATTATACTGCTGCTTGCAGAGTCTTGCGATATCTCAAACAATGTCCAGGCCAAGGCTTATTTTTTCCACGAAGTTCACCACTATAAGTAACAGGTTTTTCAGATGCTGACTGGGCTGGCTGTGTAGACACACGTAAATCCATTTCCGGATCATGTTTCTATTTGGGCAGCTCTCTTATTTCATGGAGAACAAAGAAACAAACCGCTGTCTCTCGTTCCTCTTCAGAGGCAGAGTATCGTGCTTTAGCTGCAGCCGCGTGTGAACTCCAATGGCTTTTGTACTTACTTCGTGACATGAACATTGCATGCTCTCAAGTCCCAGTTCTCTTTTGTGACAGTCAAAGCGCACTCCGCATAGCTGCTAACCCTGATTTCCATGAACGTACGAAACATCTTGACATTGATTGCCACATTGTACGCGAAAAAGTTTCAGCAGGCATATTGAAACTTATTCCCGTGTCATCCAACAACCAACTTGCTGATTTCTTCATTAAACCTCTCCTACCCAAACCATTTCATTTCCTCAAAGCCAAGTTGAACTTGATCAACATCTACCAAGGTTCAACTTGTGGGGGGCTAATAGATGAAGAAAACAAAAACAGTTAAAGTAGTTTTACAGTTAGTTACATTTTCCATTCAGTTGGTTATGCTTTCTGTTATGCAGTTAGTTACAATCTCTTCCAACTATATAATTGTTGTAATCCCCATTTAATGAATAACAGAATACAGTTCTGCTCTTTATCTTCTTCCTCTTCACTTTAAGCTTTTCTTACTGTTCTGTCAATGGCTTCCATGACAGAAGCATTCCTTACTGTTCTGTCAATGGCTTCCATGACAGAAGCATAATAATTTGAACTTTATTTTAGTTATTATATTCTATTATTTTAATTTTGGTTTGAATTAGTTTAATTTATTTTATTGTAATTCTTTAATTTGGTCAAATTATTCTTAAATGAAGATTGAAATAAAGTGTAGAATTATGTTATGTTATTAGGTGTATTATTGTTATTGTTGTGTTAAAATTGTAATGAATTTTTGAAATATTTATTTTATTAAATTGTGAACATATGCTTATGCGTGACATATTTATGAAATTTAATTTCATATTATTAGTTTATTTAATAAACGGTTCGACCATAGGTTTAACCAGTTGAATCAATTGAACCTTAAACCACAAGTTTCACCAGTTCGATATACGGTCCGATTTTTAAAACATTGGTCCAAGTATACCATAATATTGTCAAACACATAGCTTCTAACCATGGTATTGAAAATCTTATGATAAACAATTATGCTCATTTCTGATTTATTGTAAGTTTTATATTCAGGCATCGATGTGATCCGCTTATCATATATGTCATAACGCTGCTAACTGCTTGTCGTAAACACCAAAACACAACTAGCACTTGCCGAAACACAACTAGCACACACCACTGACGCTGAAACGCTTCTAATAACTCGCCGCAGTCTTCGTAACTCTTCTACATAGTTTCCATAATGCTGCTAACAACTCTCCGCAGTGTCGATAATGCTGCTAACAAGTTGCCGCAATTGTCGTACCGCCGGTAATGACTCGTTGTTGTCTCCGTTGTTGGATTTACTTATCCAGCATCACTGGTGTGATTTGACGGGCTTTAACATCCTAACCCATAACTCTTAGGATGGGCTAGGTAAAGGCTTTATAATATAAGAAAATATAGTTGTGCCCTCATTAATAAGAATTTCTTTTAGCGCATTGGTATGGGCTTGACTAAAAAATTGGTATCGGAGTAAGTTCATGGGTTCGAGTCCCCCATGGCTACTAGGATATGTTAGGTATCATCCCCTTGTGCCCTCACTAATAGCAAGAAGACAAAAAGATTGAAGAGTAATTGTTTTACAAATATTGATAATCATTATAATGATCTTAAACGCTTTGAAGATGAAGTTGATGACATTGTAAAGATATGTAAACTTTGGATGAATGGAGGATTTGTTGGGTCAAAAAGTATATTCATCAAAGTCTCAGATCAGATAGTAGGAAAATAATAGAATTGAAGTATTATTATAAATATGGAAAGTTAGTTTGAGTTTATTCACAACAACAAAATATAGTATTTTAGGTGTATTATGGGATTTGGGTAGTTGTGAGTCAAGAAAGAGTTTACAATTTTCCCGTCCAAAATTGTGTTGTTGAGAAGATTTTTTATTTTTTCATTCAAAAATAGTTTGTTGAGAAGGTTTCCTATTTTTCCGTTCAAAAATAGTTTGTTGGAAGGGTTTGCAATTTTTCAATTCAAAAGTTATAGTTGAGAGAAGCTTTGCAATTTTTTCGTCGAAAAATTGTAGTTGAGAGAAGATTTGCAATTTTTCCGTTCAAAAATTGTAGTTTGGAGGGTTTACAATTTTCTCCTTAAAAATTGAAATTGTATAAGAGAGTTTGTAATTTTTTTCCTTGTAAAAACTACAACTTGAAAAATAAACTTGTAAGTTTTATTTTTGAATTTTTTTTCTTATTTCCTTCTTTTGTGGGTATGCTTCTGCGTGCGTAGAAATTTGTTTTTTTTGTCATTTTCCTAACAACTGGTATTAGAGCAAGGTCATGGGTTCAAATCCCCCGACTGTCACTGGGGGGATCGTTGGATTTATTTATCCAGATTCACCATTGTGATTCGATGGGCTTAACATCCTAACCCATGGTGCCTAGGATGGACTAGGTGGGCTAGGTACAACCCATTGAGAGCTCTATACTATAAAGGATATATAGTTGCACCCTCACTAACAACAATTGTTTTTAGCGAAGTGGTAGGCGCTTGATCTAACAACTAGTATCAGAGCTAAGGTCTTGATAAAGGGAGGAAGGAATAGAAACGGAAATTTGGATAAAGCGAAAAAAGAAGAGTAGCGAAAATTCTGATAAATGAAGGAAGAAGACAAAAAGATTGAAAAGTAATAATTATGAGCTACATGATTATGTTGAATATCAACAACTTGGAGATGAGGTAAATATTCCAACTAATGACTATGAAGGGGAGAATGATATGTCATAGGACGAGACTCTTGGTGACACTCAAAAATCATCTCAAGTCAACTTAGGAGGTCTAACAGTCAGAGACAATCTTCTACAAGGTATAATTCTGATGACTGTGTGACTTTGACTGACAAGGGAGAACATGAGTGTTTTCAAGAGGCCCTGGAAATTGATGAAAATCAAAAGTGGTTGGATGCAATGCATCATGATATGAAATCATTGCATGATAATCACACTTATGATTTAGTGAAGTTGCCTGAAGGAAAAATGGCTTTGGAAAACATATGGGTCTATAAAGTTAAACATGAGAGTAACTCTAAGTCTCCAATGTATAAAGTAAAATTAGTGGTGAAAGGTTATCATTAAAGAAAGGGTTTTGATTTTAATGAGATTTTCTCACCCATTATAAAGATATGATTTTATCTTAACCGTGTTGAGTTTAGTTGCTACTCCTTATTCAGAGGTTGAGCAAATGGATGTGAAAACTACTTTACTTCGTGGTGATTTGGAGGAAGATATCTACATGAAACAAAAAAATAGTTTAAAGTTAAAGGAAAAAGAAGATCATGTGTGTATATTGAGAAATGATTTATATGGGTCGAAGCAAGCTCCAAGGTAGTGGTACAAGAAGTTTGAGTTTGTTATGTGTGGTCAAGGATACCGGAAGACCACTTCAAATCATTGCGTCTTTGTTAGAAATTTTTTTAATGATGACTTCATTATCCTGATGTTATATGTTGAAGATAAAATTATTGTAGGGAAAAATATTTCTACCATTGACAGGTTAAAGAAGCAGTTGGATGAGCCATTTGCCATGAAAGACAGGAGAGCATCTAAATAGGTTCTTCGCATTAGAATTATGTGTGACATAAAGGAGAAGAAACTTTGGATGTCACAAGAACATTATATCAAAAGAGTGCTGCAAAGATTTCAAATTGAAAGTTCTAAGGCGGTAATCACTCATCTTGCTACTTATTTCAAGTTGAGTTCTAATCAAAGTCCTTCAAGTAAAGATGAGATGTTTCATTTGAAATGTGTTCCTCATGTGTATGTTATGGGTAGTTTTATATATGCAATGGTGTGTACAAGACCAGATATAACACATGTTGTTGGTACAATCATCAGATTTTTGTCAAATCCATGTAACGAACATTAAAATGCTGTAAAATGGATTTTAAGGTGTCTTTGCGGTGCTACTTATTCGAGGGTTTGCTTTGGAGGGGATAACCCTACTCTAGAGGGTACTCTGACTCAAATATGGTTGGATACATTGATTCTATAAATTTCACTTTGGGGTGCATAATTAAATTTGCAGGGGGAGTTGTGGCTTGACAGTCCAAATTGCAAAAGCGTGTAACATTGTCTACTACAGAGACAGAGTTCATTGCCATTACTAAAGCATGCAGAGAGTTACTATGGTTAAAGAAATTTTTGTATGAGATTGGGTTTATTCAATACAAATATATGTTATTTATTGATATTCAAAGCGTTAGTAAGTGCATCTCGAAAAATACGACATCGCGATCACGTGCCACGCTCGCGGATGACTTACAAAGTCGCCACTAAATTTTATTTATTCCTAAGGAAATGGACAATAACGATAAAACCCTAAGAGAAAGAAAGATAAGATGGTCATCCCAACCAAATATGGGTTTCGAAGTCAGTTATGTGAGGGAAAGGTATTAACACCCCTCACATCCGTTGTACTCAACGGGAACCTCCTATAGTTATAAGGTTAAGGGTTTGCTTAAGGGAATGTTTGCATTACTTTATTTTATTTATTAAGATAATTTAAAGAAAGAGATATTTTCAAAGAAAAGGATTTTTTTAATTAATGTGTTCGTCGGGGTTTCAAATGTGTCTACGTATTCTTAGGTGCAATGAATAAATCAGAGCTTTGTAGTTCGTAAAAAATACTTGTGTGTTGGTTGATTTTAGTTTCAACGCACGTTGGTAGAAAAGAGATTATTTGAAAAAATATTTGACGCACAGGAGCGAAAAAAGATTAAGTTAAGATGGGTGAGATTGATTTTATGGTAGTGTATACATGCGTTTTTGACGCCAAGAGATTAGTATGCAAAATGGTTCCTTCGACGAAGGACGCCATAAGAGTTGTTCGGCATTTCGACAAAATGATGGTTCGACATTTCGACAGGATAGTTGCAGACGGAAAAACGTCTTTGACAAACACGGATGATGCTATAATATTTCAACAATTCGACAAAGTCTGGAGAAAGACGTCATTTCGACGTGAAGTGTAAATTCGAATTCAAAAGAGTTGTGACGTTTGGCAGAAGACGTGTGGAAGCATCTGGCGAAAGGGAGATAGCCAAGTGTCACAGTTTTAGGATTTGTTCATTAGTAACAGTTGTTTTATTTGTATATAAATAGGATAGTTGTTATCAGAAAAAGGTGTGAAAATTTACTTGTACAAAATTCCTGCAAATACTCAAAGTACCCGTGTGAGAGAAAAGAGTCATATTTGGAACATGTATGTGTAAACAAACACCAATTCTTTTGAAGTTTTATTTTATAAAGTTTGAAGTTCTTTACCAAATTCTCTTTACATCTACTAGTCAGTTATCTTTTTGCATTTCTTCTTTTGACACTTTATGTTCTGTCAGTTATTTTCTGGCATTTATCTTATCTTGTCAAATTTACATCTATTTAAACGTTTCTGATCAACATTTTTTTCGACAATAACAACTTTATAAACCAAATGAAAAGTACAAAAGCCGTTCTAGAGATTTACGAAGTTATTTAGATCTGCACATGTCCTAGAATTTGTGTGGTTGATCCTGCAAGTAACCCAATTCTACAAGTTTTGGTAAACCAGAGGTTGTTCGCCAAAATTCACAGCGAACAAATTGGCACGCCCAGTGGGACAGTGCAGAAATCTAAAACTTAGATAATCGTTAATTAAGGTTTTTTCTTCGTTGTATGAGACTAAGAAGCGGTAAATTAGCCGTATCTGACGTAGAAAGACCTAAAAGAACAAGAGTAAGGAAAATGGTGAGTCAGCCAAATAATCCAAATAATCCTAATCCAAGTGAAGCCATACCAGTATCCAACCCTATCCCTTCGACGGGAGGTAATGTAGGATCAGTCCCTGTGTCAGAGGCTATGCCTTCATTAACAGGGTCAATACCAGCAGTTTCAATTTCGCAAAATGCGCCTAGTTCGTCCGTTAGGGCGCAACAAATGCCTGTTGGGACACCCCCTCCTATGGGAAACACTTCTAGGCCTTTTGTGACGAATTTCACCATGCCTCTGCCCGATAGGGAACAACCATTTGGAATGCCAACTTCAGTAATGGCAAATTTACACAATTCCCCGATAGTGTATTCTGATTCTATGGTCAATATGTCTTCACCTTTACAAGGGTCAGGATATGGCGGAAACATGAGTAGACTAAATCAACAACCACTTTACGTGCCGCCGATAACAAATAATTCGGCACAGATGATTAGACAACAAATGGACGAGAGTAATCATGATATGGTCCAGATGTTGACACAAGAAATGGGAGCGGTGTTTAATCCTCTAATTCAAAACACCACCCAAACAAACCAATTGTTGGCAGCGCAAATGACGCGCATTGCTGACTTTTTTGGGGTCCCTCAAACTCGACACAGAGAACAAGTGATTCATAACCCAGTGGTAGCGGTCCAGGAAGAGCCTACGATAAACCAAATACCGTTAGACAATCCTCAGACAAACTTCAGAAACCAAGAGGATGTAGTCGAACAGCCTCGTGTCGAAATCCCTATTTCACAAGAACCTAGAAGGATAGTAATCCAGAGAGGCCAGGACGCGGATGCTGTGTTGCAACAGCGAATCCGGTATAATAACCCTCCTGTCGAAAATAATTTAGCGGCCATGGTCGAAACGATAATGGCACAAAATGGGATGAACATGGGATTATAAAGGCCCAGTTACGCTTCCCCACTATCGGAGAATATTCTGCAAGAAGAACTGCCACCAAGGTGGAAAGTTCCTAAGTTCACAAAGTTCTCAGGAGACACTAGTGAGTCCACCATAGAACATGTGGCACGTTATCTGATCGAAGCGGGGGAAATAGCCCGTAACAAAAATTTGAAAATAAAATATTTCCCTAGTTCCTTGACGAAAAACGCGTTCACTTGGTTTACATCTTTGCCTGCAAACTCAGTGTATACGTGGACCCAATTAGAAAGGTTGTTCCATGAGCAATTTTACATGGGACAAACAAAAATAAGTCTGAAAGAATTAGCCAGTGTTAAGAGAAAAGACTCAGAACCAATAGATGATTATTTAAATAGGTTCAGATTGCTAAAGGCTAGATGTTTCACTCCAGTGCCAGAACATGAGTTAGTCGAAATGGCCGCAGGGGGACTAGATTATTCTATAAGGAAGAAACTAGATACCCAGTATATGAGGGATATGGCACAATTAGAAGATAGAGTGAGACAGGTCGAAAGGTTAAGGGACGAGAAATTCAGAGCAAATAAGAATAAAAAAGAAAGGGTGGCCTACGTAGGGGTTCGCCAAGATGATGAGTACGACGAAAACGAACCAAGTAACTTCGACGAGCAAGAGATTGACTTAGCATAACTAAAACAAGGCCCACCTTATTCGTGTAAAGAACTAACTCCATCGAACGGAAACCCAGTCGAAACCAATGATAAGTTCCCCAAAAGAACTTATACATTCGACATCACCAAGTGTGACGAAATTTTCGATTTGTTGGTTAAAGATGGTCAATTAATAAAACCACCAGGCGCTAAAGAACCGCCTATGGAACAACAGAAAAAGAGAGGTTTTTGTAAATACCATAATTTTCTGGGCCATAAAACTTCTCGCTGTTTCCTTTTCAGGGATCTCGTTCAGAATGCTATCTGTGACGGAAGGCTAAAGTTTGGTGATAAGCCAAAACAACAGATGAGGATCGATTCGAATCCCATGCATCCAGTCGAAGCCCATTACGCTGAACCATCCATTGTGAACATGGTGGAGGTCGAAATTGCTCCTGATGGCAATCTCGAAATGGTGGAAGCTGTTGGAGAATTCGAGACAAATGTCAACATGGTGGAGATTGTTGATGATCTCGCAAACCAAAACGAAGTTGAAGTTACTGAAGGCTTTGACGACCAGAATAAGATGGAAACTTTTGAAGGTTTCGACAAAGAGGGCAATGTAAATACTGCCGAAGATGGTTTGGTTGGACAGGACGAGAATTGGGACTGCTTGGGACAACCAAGTGGGAAGTACGATTATCTCGTGAAATACAATGCGCCGGCAAGTTCTCAGATCGACATCAACACAATCCAACCAAGCGGTTGGGGAGATGTTCCTTCAGACAACAATGAAAAAATATCTGAAATAATTGAGAATTCCCCTATTATAAAAAGGAAGGTTACTGAAGACCTCACCATTGAAAACAAGGCTACTGAAGGCCTTGATTTTGATCAAACAAAGACAGGTGATGCCGCAAACTGCGTCAACACCGTGGGACCTTTCAGCAAAGAGGTCACAAGAATCAAAACAGAAGTTGTGAATGGTCCAACGAAGCCTATGACCAGTGGAATTCTGCGCAGAATAATGGAAGACCCCAAAAGAAATTGGAACAAATGTTGTTGCAAACATGGTCCCAGGAACATATCTTGGTGCTGCTTCCCAGAAAAGGAGTCAGACCAGATACCAAGTGGTGTCAAAGTCAAAGAAGAAGGACTCATCAAGAAAATGAACGACTTAAGCATTGCTGACGAACGAAATGTTGGGATAAACATGGTGGAAGTATCTCAGGGAGATCAAGCTGAAATGGGTGAAGATCGTCGTCGAAAGAAGTACCAAAGGTTGGCGTATCCCAAAGAGGAAGAAAACCTAATAGAATTCATCAAGAGGTGCCAAAGGATGAAAACCGAAGTAATGCTATGCCCACGCTGCAGTGCGATCTTCGACAGGAAGGCAACAACCAACCTGGAAGCAGTGGATAAAGCCAAGAGGAAAGAGAATTGGGGGACAGTAAGATATGACCCAAGGAGAAGTGATCACCACCATTGGAGGCATGGAGAGAGACACCATAACACCTATAAAACATCAAACAAAGCAACGGATGACAAATGGGTTCAACCCATTAGAGATGCCCAAGGGCAGAAAAAATGGGGAAAGTTCGAGGTTCAGAGAGGCGCTTCAATGGAAGGCAAGAAGGAAATGGAAAAGCACAAGCCAAGACCATATCCTTCAGAAAACTATAAAGGAAAAACCCCTATGTCGAGATCCCAATGGAGAAGATTCCAGAGGCAGAAGAGGGCAGAAAAGGAGGCTGCAGAAAAGAGCGTGAATGGAAAAGACACTGACAGCAAAGATAAAGCAGAGTCTAGTAACAATCGCCAGATAATGAGCAGAAAAGAGACTTCCCTCCAGATCAATCCTGGTAGCATCGTCGAACTAGTGGCGTCGAAAGAGAAGATGCAGGAAGACGACGAAGAAACTGACAACTTCGAATCTGACTCAGAAGCATCCTTTAATGTGATCTGCAACGTGGTGTCTGTTCTCCCTAGAGATTATGATAGAGTAATGGAGGTTGAAGACGAAGAAGACGAGATGGAAGAAGAAACAATGGCACACAGGCCTGTCTGCTACTACGTGATGAACAATGGGTGCGTCGAGGAGCAGAATGCTTTCTTCGAAAGGCCAGATGATTCCATGAAAGCGCATTTGAAGCCTTTATTCATAAAAGGAAAGGTGGAGAATGTTGGTGTAAACAAGATACTGGTGGATGGGGGAGCAACAGTAAATTTGATGCCCCATTTTATGCTAAAGAGGATTGGGAAGGATGATTCAGACGCAAAACCTCACAACATGGTGCTGTCGAACTATGAAGGAAAAGTAGGAACCACTATGGGTGTCATTCAAGTGAATTTGACTGTTGGAACCATAACAAGGCCAACGATGTTTATGGTCATTGCGTCAAGGGAAAACTACAACCTACTGCTTGGAAGGGAGTGAATTCATGGCGTAGGAGCCGTACCCTCTTCAATGCATCAGCGAATAGCCATATGGAGGCCAGACGGGATCGTCGAAAACATTGAGGCTGATCAAAGCTATTTCATGACAGAGATAAACAACGTCAACAGTCAAAGTTTCGACAAGAACCTGGTTCACATACCTCTATGCAGCCCAGCCGAATTCGACTTAAAGGCAACAGACAACGCCTACTGCTCTATGTACCTTCATCCTACACATGGTTTCCAGCGGGACAAAGAAGTAATTGGCGAATCTTACATGTGGGGAACTATGCATATAGCGCCAACAGGATGGGGAAGCGAATTTGACGATGACGAGTAAAGAATCAGCGCTCGAAAAAATTACGGCTTACATAGCCGAAAACAAACTCAAAGAGGCCCTTGAGGCTGAAGTAAAATACATGGTTGTCGAAGCCAACGAAGAAAATTCCAACAAACAATGTCCCCAAAGAGACGTTGCAGAGGATCATGATAACAACCAAATGGGCGAATGACAACACCAAAAGCTTGACGCCATTTATGACGACGAACCTCTAGGGTTCGAAAAAGATACCGTGTCAACTAACGAGAAGATGGTGGCGCAGGATCCATTAGAAGAAATAAACTTAGGAGTGGGGGAAGAAAATAGACCAACCTACATAAGCGCAAAAATGGACCCCCAGTTCAAGGTCGAAATAATCCAGTTGCTGAAAGAGTTCAAGGACTGCTTCACATGGGATTACGACGAGATGCCTGGTCTAGACAGAAGTTTGGTCGAACTGTAGCTACCGATAATGGAAGGAAAGAAGCCAGTAAAGCAGACTCCACGACGCTTCGCACCAGAAATTCTGTCGAAAATAAAAGAAGAGGTCGAAAGACTTCTGAAATGCAAGTTCATCCGCACAACCACGTATGTCGAATGGATTGCAAATATTGTTCCTGTAGTTAAGAAAAATGGCAAACTTAGGGTATGCATTGATTTTCGAGACTTAAATTCGGCTACCCCAAAGGATGAATATCCTATGCCAGTGGCAGAAATGCTTATAGATGTTGCAGCAGGCAATGAGTACTTAAGTATGTTAGACGGATACTCTGGCTATAATCAAATTTTTATTGCTGAAGAAGATGTTCCTAAAACGGCCTTCCGCTGTCTTGGAGCAATAGGAACGTACGAATGGGTAGTAATGCCTTTTGGTTTAAAGAACGCTGGAGCAACTTACCAACGTGCTATGAATTCCATCTTTCATGACTTTATTGAAACTTTCATGCAAGTGTACATAGACGATATCGTAATTAAGTCTGTTTCAGGAAAAAATCACATAGATCATCTTCGACAATCCTTCGAAAGGATGAGGAAGTTTGGTTTGAAAATGAATCCACTTAAATGTGCTTTTGGTGTGCAGGCGGGTGATTTCTTAGGTTTTGTGGTCCACAAGAAAGGGATCGAAATAAATGAAAATAAAGCCAAAGCCATAATGGAGGCGAAAGCGCCATCAACGAAAAAGGGTTTGCAGTCTCTGCTAGGAAAGATCAACTTCCTCAGAAGATTTATCTCCAATCTTAGTGGGAAGACGCAAGCTTTCTCTCCTCTGCTTCGACTAAAGAAGGAAGACTTTGCATGGGGGCAAGAACAGCAAGCGGCCTTCGACAAAATCAAGGAGTACCTGGCTAGTCCCCCAATCCTAATGTCTCCTTGCAGAAAAAGAAGTATGAGATTGTACATTTCGGTATCAGACAAAACATTAGGAAGTATGTTGTGTCAAGAAGATGAGAATGGCGTCGAAAGGGCCATTTATTATCTCAGTAGAGTCCTGAATGTTGTTGAAACTAGATATAGTATTATAGAAAAACTATGTTTATGTCTATATTTCTCTTGTATGAAATTAAAGCATTATATAAAACCTGTTGATGTATATATTTCCTGCCATTTCGACGTAATAAAATATATGTTGTCTAAATCTATTTTACATAGTCGAATTAAAAAATGGGCTTTAGCATTAACAGAATACTCCTTGAAATATCTGCCTCTAAAGGCAGTGAAAGGACAAGTGGTTGCTGATTTTATAGCTGACCATTCTATAGATGAAGATGTAGAATATGTCGAACTAGAACCTTGGAAACTGTATTTCGACGGTTCCAGTCATAAAAATGGAACTGGCGTTGGGATGTTGATTATTTCTCCTGACAGAATTCCAACAAAACTCAAGTACAAAGTTGACTATCTGTGTTCAAATAATGAAGCAGAATATGAAGCTTTGATTGCTGGACTTGAAATCTTGTTGAAATTGGGGGCAACAAGAGTCGAAATAATGGGTGACTCTGAACTGGTGATAAAGCAGTTGACTAAAGAATATAAATGTGTAAAGGAGAATTTAATCATGTACTTTGTAATAGCCAATAGACTTCTCAAAGAATTCGACAATGTGGCCTTTAGGCACATTCCCAGGCTGGAGAATCAAGAGGCGAATGATCTTGCTCAACTAGCATATGGATACAAAGTGTCGAAGGAAAAGTTAGAAGAAGCTATTGAAGTCAGAGGGAGAGTCGTATCCACCAAGTTGTCCCCATCAGATTTGGAGTCGATAAGATTAGGATACGGTGACGAAGAGAATTTTGAGATATTCAATATAGATGATTTAGGAATTGTAGACTGGAGAAAGCCTATCAAGAATTATCTACAAGACCCAAATCAGAAAGCAGAAAGAAAGATAAAATACAGAGCTTTAAGTTATGTACTTTTTGGAAACGAATTGTTCAAAAAGACTGCAGAAGGAGTCTTGTTGAAATGCCTAGGTGAAGATGAAGCCTACGTAGCTTTGTCGAATGTGCACAGTGGAGCGTGTGGCGCACACCAAGCAGGTCATAAAATGAAGTGGTTATTATTTCGACAAGGAATGTATTGGCCAACAATGCTGAAGGACTGCGTCGATTTTGCAAAAGGATGTCAGGAATGTCAAGTACATGCAGGCATACCCCATGTTCCTGCAAGTGAGTTGCATTCAATTATAAAGCCTTGGCCATTTAGAGGATGGGCTTTAGACTTGATTGGTGAAATTCGACCAGCCTCTTCAAAAGGGCAAAGGTACATTTTGGTTGGGATAGACTATTTCACTAAGTGGATTGAAGCTATACCATTGGTAAATATGGATCAAGAAGCAGTCATAGATTTTATCCAAAAGTACATAATTTACAGATTTGGGATACCTAAAACAATAACAACAGACCAAGGATCTGTGTTCACTGGGAAAAACATGCAAAAATTTGCACAAGAAACAGGTTTTAAACTCCTTACTTCGACACCTTACTATGCTCAAGCCAACGGGCAAGTTGAAGCAGCCAACAAGGTAGTAATAAATTTGATCAAGAAGCATGTAGGGAAAAAACCTAGAAACTGGCATAAAACTGTAGATCAAGTTTTGTGGGCTTGTCGAACGTCTCCAAAAGAAGCAACAAATTCGACTCCATTTAAGTTGACTTATGGACATGATGCATTTTTACCAGTCGAAATATATTTGCAGTCAGTTAGAGTGCAAAGGCATCACGAAATCCCATCAGATATATATTGGAGCATGATGCTGGACGAATTGGTTGATCTGGACGAAGAAAGACTACGTGCGCTAGATCTAATAAGAAGACAAAAAGAAAGAGTCGAAAAGTTTTACAATAAGAGAGTAAAATTCAAGACCTTCTTAATTGGTGATCTTGTTTGGAAAGTAATCCTTCCTATGGATCGAAAAGATAAGTTAATGGGAAAATGGTCTCCGAAGTGGGAAGGACCTTTCCAGATTTTGAAAATATTTTCAAATGGCGCGTATGAGATTGAAGAAATAGGGAAGGATGAGAGAATCCTAAAGATAAATGGTAAATATTTGAAAAAATATAAGCCAATATTGCAGGAAGTAAAAATAACAGTCGAATAATTGAAAACATAATTGTGATAGCTCTGCCAAGTGAAAATGGCACTAAAGTTATTACAAGAAAGACTCAAAGGGCTGAGAATTGTTAAAATTAATTCGACTACAGATTGAGATTAGCAAAAGTCTCTTTCAACGTGACAAATTTCTTCCTCTGAAACTGGAGTCGATGGTCACAAATACTTTTATGAGTGGAGAGAGTCTCAATCTCTTGACTAAGTTGCTGGCCCTTTTCTGCGTGTCAAATACCCGCTTTCAGTTCGTCGTCAATCTCAGTCTGCTTAGGTTACTGTATAGATGCCTTGCGTTTTTTCTCTTGAGAGATCTTCTCTTGAAGTGCTGCTATTTGTTTCTCCCATTTCTGGATATTATCATCACAAACAGCAACTTCTTTGCTGTAAGTTTCAGAAAGCTGTTGTAGCTTTGAAACTTTGTCAGTCGAAGCAGCAACAGCGTTCCATTCAGCAGTTTGAGCTTCAGATTTGGAGGAGATTTGCTAGGTAAGATCTCTTTGACGATGAAGATCTGCAGTTGCCAAGTCAATAAGGGTCATCAGCTCCATCACAAAACTGCCAACCTCAGCAGAGGTTTCCAAGACATTGACTTGCTTCAGAATTTTCTTGAGGTCGATATGGGCAAGGGAGTTTTCTTCCAAGACTTTGAACAAATCGACATCAAGGATTTTCGTCTTAATCTTGGTCAACATGTTGCCAGGAGATGGTGCTTCATAAGTGGCCCCAGAAGTAGTCGAACTGCTCTATGAAGAATCTTGAAAATTAAAACGAGTACTAAGCATAGCCTTCAGATACTCTAAGGGTCTCTGCACTTTGATATTTTCAAGCTCCTCGCGAGAGAAACTAGTCGAACTAGTTGATTTGCCACTTCATGGGGTCTGGTCAAGAGCAGATGGAGTGTTTCGCTCTAAAGTTTGCTCAACCTCCATTTGTTTCGACTGGTCTCCCCCATCTTGGGCAATTTCGTCTTCATGATCATCTTCGACCCCAGCTTCCAGGTCAGTATCATCGCCCTGATTTGCAGCATCTAAGCCTGGATGAGGAGGAGATTCATCTTCAGAAGCTTCACCCACTGTAGCGTCGAATTCTGCTACAGTTTGCATGTCATGATCACTTGTGGGGATATCTTCTTCTGGGGTTGTTTCCTCCAGAATTTTCTCAAGTGTTCTTTCGACAGCCACTTGTCCCTGAAAATAATTCTAAGAATTAGAAGAAAAAAGATGCAAAGAAGGTGAATATATAAAGTCGAAATAAAGACTCACCTCAGGAATCTCAGTGTTAAAGCTAGATCTCCCACTCTCTGTGCCTTTCGACTGAAGTTTAGTAGTGGGAGTACTTGCAGAATCCTTCCTGGTTGATTTAACTATGGATCTTTAGGAAGAGACCTTTGTAAGTTTTTCTTCTTTTGAGGAGGGGGGATTAGCTCTGGAGATTCGTCACCAGATTCTTCATTAAGAACATTATCCTCTTCTTTCTCCTCTTCACCCTTTCTCTTTTGGATTGTTGGGGGTTTTCGACTTACCTAGTCATACAGACAAAAACCAAGTTAGTTTCTTAAAAAGGGAAAGGAATAAATGAGAAGAAGTGATGTGTTGTACCTTTGGTACTGTTGACGAAGAATTTTCATAAAATCCCCACAAACGAACCAATCTGGAAATGGAGGGCTAAATGCCACGCCAAATTCAGCAGTTGGCAAAGGAGGAAATTTTGGTGGATGACAACTGAAAGCCAGGTCATAGCGCGCCTCTGGTCGAAGATTTGAAGGCAATGACAATTTTTCAAACTTCTCCGTCAATTTACGTTTTAATTCTGCTGCTGCTTCGTGTATGGTTCGACTAAGATCATCAGGTCTATACACAGTTTCGAAATATTTTTGAAATTTCTGTATTTCTCTAATGTGTCTTTGAATACCTTTTTTCGTCCGATCCTGCACAAAAGCGAAGGCATTTGTTAAATGTGTAGCAAAGGCAGCTACGTCGAAAAATCTGTTGGAATAATAATCTTTCCACCATTCATCGAACTCAGGAGTACAGAGGAATGATGGTCGAAAGATCACTGGTCGGATGTCGAGAGAGTCATCAGTCAGTTTCTTCGACAGTTCTTTGCCTTCACCTTTAGTGTGAAGAGAGTTGTAGAAAATGATGGATCCTTTCTTGGGGAATATAGGTCGAGGTTTTATCTAGATCAGGCCAAACTGTCTAGAAACAAGGTTGGGATGATAAACTATCAAGGCAATTTGAGTTTTAGTGGTGTTACGGTAAGAAAAAAGGAGCCTAGGGGTTAAGAATGATTCCCAAACATTTAGAAATATATTTTCATCCTTCTGCATTTCCAAAGGCAGTTGTTAGGTAAACCATTTAGGTCCAATTTTCTTATCAGCAAAAGGTGCCATGGTCAAAGTAAACTGATACCTTTTGGCAAACATCATGACATAGCTTTTGAAAGCTTGTCGAAGGCTAATCCCTTCATCAGCTGGCGTTAGTTGCACCAACCTTGGCCATTCAACAGTCCTATTTTTCACTTCTTCTTCATCTACTTCCGGTGCCACAGGGAGATTGGTTTCAAATGTGGCATTGAGCCATAATTGCAAGAGCCAGAAAGGTCCTGATAAGTTGATTTTACCTTGGGTTTTGGCGTTTTTCAAAAGATGTACGCTCTCACTCAGAGATTCATAAAGGTTCGCCAGAATCATTTCGCTCAAGCATAGTTTTGTGCCTGCATGAAGCTGATTGGCTATGGTGATGAATCTCTTAGCAACCTGGAGGGAACGAGAGCAAAACACATATTTGGATAGCCACAGAGTTAGAAAAGCTATGTGTTTGACATCTTAAACTTCAGTAGTGCTCTTGTCATGATAATAGGACATAAATAAGGAGTATGGGGCGAGGCTAGTCTCGAAAGCGATGGTATCTTCATTTAAGACAGTAGGGTCGAAATCTATACCGTTGGGGTGAAGGCCAACAATGGCTGCTGCGTCGAAAAGAGTGGGCGTAACCATCCCACAAGGGAGGTGAAAGGTGTTGTAGGTACTATCCCAGAAGTAGAGAGAAGCCAAAAGCATATTTGGACAGATATTGGGTCCTACTCTCGACAACTGAATAAGGTCAAAAATGCCTACTTCTTTCCAAAAATCCCCTTTAACCTTTTCGATTTTATCTAGCCAAGATAAGTAGTCAGAGGGATCTTTCGACCAGGGGAAAGTTCTAAATATCCTGGGGTAATTCAATTAGGCTAAGTCCAACTCTCCAGTATCCGTCGAACTTGATGGGTCATTTTGTTCTACAATTTTCTCCTTAAGCTGAGGTTTCACTCCAGCGCCTATGGGTTTTGTATGGAAATAAGTTGGAAAAAATTCTCTTAAATGTTCTGGTTTAATTTCCGGATTTGGAAGAGGACCTAACATAGCATGACAGTTTCCAGAAATAAGAACAGGAATTAATACCTGGGATTTATAGATGCTTTCTTTCTCTTTCTCATTTGGAGGTTCAGGAACATACTGTTGATTTCCAATAGTCATTGGCCCTTTCAAATCATGCACAGGAGAGAAAGCTGGATCCTGTTTCTTCTTGGAATGTTTGCTGCTTGAAGGTTTTTGAGGAGCCATTGTTAGAAAAAACAAAGGATTTTTCTCAGGCAATATGAAGGTTTAAGAAATGGGTATGAAGAAAGGAAATTCTGAAGCGTAAAAAGAGTTCAGAGGAAAAAGGTTTATGGGTATTTATAGGAGGAAGATGATGAAAAACGTTTTAAAATGTTAATGATGATAGTGGGACACGTGGCCAATTTTCATGGTGATGTTGAAGAGGTGGAAGTTGAAAAGAAACCATGATGTGAGGAAATGATGGAAGTAGACTCTGAACATGGGCTAGACGTGACATTTTGGAGAAAGTGTAATGATGAAATCTGTATTGGAAATTGAGATTACAAAAACTTGGGAATAATGAAATTAAATGACATGGCATCAAAACACTGGTTGACAACAAATGACTGTTTCTCCAAAAGAAAAACGGTCGAAACATCTTTGCTGGGGGACAATTTGTATACATGCGTTTTTGACGCCATAAGATTAGTATGCAAAATGGTTCCTTCGACGTGAAGTGTAAATTCGAATTCAAAAGAGTTGTGACGTTTGGCAGAAGACGTCTGGAAGCATCTGGCGAAAGGGAGATAGCCAAGTGTCACAGTTTTATGATTTGTTCGTTAGTAACAGTTGTTTTATTTGTATATAAATAGGATAGTTGTTATCAGAAAAAGGTGTGAAAATTTACTTGTACAAAATTCCTGCAAATACTCAAAGTACCCGTGTGAGAGAAAAGAGTCATATTTGGAACATGTATGTGTAAACAAACACCAATTCTTTTGACATTTTATTTTATAAAGTTTGAAGTTCTTTACCAATTTCTCTTTACATCTACTAGTCAGTTATCTTTCTGCATTTCTTCTTTCGACACTTTATGTTCTGTCAGTTATTTTCTGCCATTTATCTTATCTTGTCAAATTTACATCTATTTAAACGTTTCTGATCAACATTTTTTTCGACAATAACAACTTTATAAACCAAATGAAAAGTACAAAAGCCATTCTAGAGATTTACGAAGTTATTTAGATCTGCACATGTCCTAGGATTTGTGTGGTTGATCCTGCAAGTAACCCAATTCTACAAGTTTTGGTAAACCAGAGGTTGTTCGCCAAAATTCACAGCGAACAGGTAGAAGATGAACATTCGAATGGCCAAGAGATACAACTTGTTTTCGAATGCTCAGAAACTTACAAGGAGATATGTCCAAGAAGTCTTTTCATCCGATTTTTTTTATAAAAAGAGTTTTGGTTCTTATTTATTGTTTTCTTAATTAAATGAAAATAACTTTTTTTTTAATTTTTAGTATTTTTAATAAAACTAAGTTAAGTAACTAAATAAAACTTATTTATGTGTTTTTTTTTGTATTTTGGCTAATTTAATGAAATAAGACATATTTTATGAATAAAATAATTAGGTATTTATTGACATTTTAAAACTAAATAAAATAATGGAATGAATGGGCATATTTTGGGATTTTTAGCAATTTTGAATGATAAGAATAAAAAGATAAAATAAAAATAAATGAAAAAATTAAATGCATAACTAAAAAAATAAAACATAAAATTGGGGGTTGCAAATGATAGAATTAGAGGAGTAGAGGTTGGAGAGGGCCCAAGGCGCATTAAGAAAACCCTAATTTCTAAAGAAATGATTATTAAAGAAGTAAATAATAAAAAAACAAATGGCAATTTGGAGGGGGGTGTTTGGGGTTCTTTGTACCTTATTAGTAATACAAATATTTTTTTACTTCTCAAGCAATTTGCACAACCAATAGAATGATGACATGTGGCATTTAAAATAACAAAATAAAAATTCCCTCACCCATTTACTCGGTCCTCTCTCTCTTATTCAAGTTCAACTCAACTTTTGATTTAAAACAAGTGGAGATTAGATGGCGACACACAACAAGGCATTTTAATAGTAAAAAAATTAAAAACCAAGGAAACCCACATGGTTATCCATGTATCCTCTCTCTCACTCTCTTCTTACAAAAAGAAGAAAAACTTTCTTCCGTCTCCTCTAAAAAAACGTCTATCTCTTGCATTTTTCAAGTTCCTCTTCCTCATGATCCATTCAAACAAAATCAAAAACACATACTCATAAATCAAAAGCAACAACAATGGAAGGACAACAAGGTGCATAGAGGCAAAATAAAATAATATAAAGGAAAATCATAATCTAAAGCGAATTAGTGACGTTATTGTGGTGGCCAGAAGATGTGCGATGCGCGACGGCGTAGTGAGGAACCGCAACTGTTGGTGGCGATTCACAATCGCCTATGCGGCTGTAGCGGTGCGTCACAAAGATGGAAGATGTGTAATGTACGAAGGCGGAATGGTCGAATTTTCTGAGCTTCTTGACTCTTCTTTTTTTTGTTTAGTATTTGTGTGATTAAAGTGATGTTTTAGTTATTGTTGATGTGAATTAGTGATGAATGTAATATGTTGGTGGAATGATGGTTTGTGGTGAGATTTTTGTTTAGAGGTTGAAGGGGATGGTGGTGAAGATGATTCGTATAATTTTTTCTCTATGAAATTTGTTAGAACAAGATTTAGTTTTGCATCTATACCTTGAGTTTTGAAGATAACAATGTTGTATTTTTATGAGAATAATTTGTGTACCTTAATGGTTTGTTATTGTGTAGCTTTAATAACCAGTTCTGATTCTGAGCATATAACGTGCAACGTCATCAATTTCTGAATATTGTGTTCCAAATTCCGATTCTGCTATAATAATGAGATGTTCTGAAAGATGTTCAAGTTGCTGCTACAATGATCTTTCTGCTTCTGTGCTGATTCACTCCTAAGAAGCTTCTGAGGAGACGCTACGTTGTTGCTGCAATGTTCTCTCGGTTTATGCTTCTGGACATGACTCTGATCATCAAGCTTTTGAAGAATAGAAAGCTTCTGAAGTTTTCTTACTTAGCTGAAGGTTCTGAAGATCTCAAGTAAGACGTTAAGGTTATGAAGGTTATGGCTGAAGATTCTGAAGACTCTGAAGATTCTGAAGATCTCAAGCTAGACTGTTGACGCTGTCAAGGTTTTGACTGAAGATTTTGAAGTTTCTGAACCCAGTTTTATGTTTCTTCATTTCATGTTTCATCAACTTTCGTAGAAGCCAATGAACTTGAAGATAAGATCAAATATGTACGTGAGCAAATAGTATATAGTAAAAATCACATACAGTAATATACATCACATTTGTCAATAAATTTGTGGGCGAAAGATAGTAAGTAGTATCACTCATTTTACCTATCCAACAGTGGAGAACCGCTCTATTTGGTTTCCCCATTTTTCCCTCCAACGGTCTCTTTCCTTATGCTATATAAGTGAGACTTGAAGACTTGAATAAAACAAGAAGCGCTACAATATTTGACAAGTCTATTTCTTTGTGAAAAACTATCATTTTTTACACAGTTTTTCTTTAAGTATTTATTTATCATTTGTGTAAAATCTACTTGTGTAAAAGCAACTTGTAACACACAAAATATTATTCAAACTATTTGTTTGATTTTCCTTAAAGAGACTAGGGTATAGTTGTATCCTTGAGAAGACAAATAAAGTTATTCTTTGCGAGTCCTTAAGGAGACCAAGGTGTAGTCGGATCCTCGAGAAGAAAAAGAAGGTTATTCTTTGTGATTATTGTAATCATTTGATTATAGTGGATTAAGTCCTTGTGTATAAAGGTGAAATCACTTTGACGGGTGGACTGTAGTAGCTTTGAGTTTCAAGCGAACAAGGATAAAACTACTTGTGTTTTTATCTTTTTTTTATTAACATTTGAGTGGTGTTTTTGAGTTGGTAAAATGCTTTTGTTTTTAAAACCCAATTCAAACCCCTTATTTCTTATGTTTTTCACACCTTCAAAATTTTATTTGGGACTTCAAATCCTGTAGATTTTTGGCTATTTGGTTTTTTTCCGTTTGTTTTCTCTGTTTTTCGAGTTCTTGTTTTAATCTTTTCCCCCATTTTTCAAGTGTTTCTTCACCCTAATTTATAGTGAGGGCTTGGCATTTTTTGGGATTAAAGTTTTGATTTCATTCTGTTTTAGTTTTAGGAAAGGACTTGAATGTTGTGATTTTGTATATTGAAATATGATGAATTGGGATTTAATTTGATCTGATTTTGGTCTTTCTTTGGAAGATTTGAGAGTGAATGGTCTCTTTGATGTGAGAAATTTGTTGAGATTTAAGACTCTTTTTTTGGATCCTTGTTTTATTCTTACAACAACAACAATAATAGTAACATTGTTTTTTTTTGTAATTATTAACAAATAAATAAAAAAAAATAGTAAATATAAATAACGAAGAAAATGAGAAATATAGAAAAATGAGGAATAAAAAGTCTAAGGACAAAAAGAAAGAAAAAAGCTTTAGTAGGATTCTAATCCAAGACATTATGTTTAACATTCCTACCACACGCCGAACTGAGCTAACTGAACCATTCACAATGAAAATCTCCTCAAAAATATAAAAAGAAACTCAAGCAAAATTTGGGGTATGGCGGTAAGAATAAGAAATTTTATAATAGATACAAACACATTGATGTGTGATATCATTGAATACATGATATTTTAGATGCTAAGTTGTTATAGTTAGCCAAAGTTCATATGCATGATAATGGTTATGATATGATGACTAAAGCATTACCAAGAGGAAAGTTTGAAGCTTGTTATGATATTATCGATTTGGCGGTTTCCTCCACATAGTTGTGAGGGGGACATTTATTGGGTTTGAGCTTCATTCCTATGTGGAGAAAAACCCAAATATATTAGCCCATTTGTATCTCACTTATTTAAGTCGGGATAGTCAATGTAGGATATATATATATATATATATATATATATATATATATATATATATATATATATATATATATAGAGAGAGAGAGAGAGAGAGAGAGAGAGAGAGAGAGAATTAGCTTCAAAAGAGAGAAAATAGGGGAGAAACCTATTCTTGTTTTTCTTCTACCAGGCTAAGTAAATTGGCGATTCCAAATTCGTTAATTGTTCGATCAAGCTCATTTTTGGAGGGCAGGTTCGTAACACCTGTGTGAACCTTTTGACCATTTGGATATTTAAAAAGAGATGAGAGATATTGGCTTTGCATTGAAACCGTAGATTTGAGTAGTTTTTAGCTTCTTGTTTCTTATTTGTAAGCTAGTTTGCCTTGTGATTTTGCTGTTGTTAGCACTAGTTTGTGAATAACTTTGAGACTCACTTGTACCCTTATTTGATTATAGTGGAGCTATTTCTTTGGCCTGGATGACCTGTGGTTTTTAACTATCACATTGAGGGTTTTCCATGTTAAAATATTGGTACCCTCGTGTGCCTTTATTTGTTCGATTTGCTACCATATTAAAATTATGTTCATGTAATGGAAAAATATCAGACACAATGTATGGGACAATGTGTATGACAAATTAAATGCATAGCATATAAAATAAAAGCAAAATAAATAAACATGAATTGGTAATCTAGTTTGGTGCAAAATCACCTACTGAAGGAGAATAGCGATCTAAAACGCAACGAAAATTAAAAATTTCTCCTTTAGTGATCCTTATAAATGGCCATGATCAGTGTTAGAATCGTCACCTCTTGTGGAGGTTGAAACCTTTAATACAGATCTAAGGAGTGATCACAAACATTGAATGGTGACAACGCCTCTACTCAGTCCACACAAACGAATTCCTTCAGTCTCAGTGCTAGCTTCTATGAATGAAGGCTTTAAGTATGTGTGTGAGAGAGAGAGAGAAACAAAATTTCATCTGAACAATTGCTTCTGCACAAGGGTTCTATTTATAGAACCACTTGTGTGGGTTGTAAGCTAAAAAGCCCACTTAAGTGTATGTGGCCCATATCTTATGATATACCAAAATCACTTAAGCGCGTAGTACCTTACCATATTTCGTATTCTATTTAAGTGCATCATACCTTATGATGTTATACAATTCACTTAAGTGCACCGTACCTTACGGTGTTCCTTATTTACTCTATCTCTCACTAATCCGTCCTTTTGTATGTGACCCTGTAGGTTTTCGCAGCATTGACAATTATATTAAATCACGTATTTAACATAATAAACAGTGAGCGGTATCTAGCAACATATCACTGCTACCCAAGACACGAAAATGTCATGCGATCTAACAAATCATTTTATGATAATACTTGTGTGTATAATTACCCTTTTGCCCTTATGTCTATATTGAACACAAGGCATAGACCGTGTCATCCTTGTCCAAGACGGGAAAATTTCATCTAGGTCACTCATGTCCCTCAACATGCTTCATGGAGTACCCATCAACTATCTTTATGGTCATCCAATTATGGGCAACATTTGATCAATAATAACGCACTCGACCCTACATCTAGGGTCCATAGTGGTTTCAGGTCGAAGGGTGTTATACACCACTATCATCGTGAGAATAACTTATGACACTTTGCATAACATTCTATATAGTATTCTCATAGCGGGTCAATCCAGTATAAATATTACTCCTAATATTCATACCTATGTTTAAGACTTGATAACTCCTTATCCATGATCCATGAGATGTGATCATCAATCTATATACATAATAATCTTAATGCTTTAATGTTATCCCACTTCACAACAAAGCTTAACTAGGGACACTTTAAGAATAATGTCCTTATGTTTAATGGAATCTCATGATTAAGTCACACTTGATACATTAAATGGACTAACTATTCTAAAGAGTTTATTAAACAAACATAATAAAGAAAAAGCCTTTTATTATTAATAAATAATTCAATACAAGTACCAAAAGTATTGACCTCTAGAGCTTACACCAACACCTACGTCTAGAGGGCGTTAACCCAATTAAAGAAAATTCACTTTTAATAGTCAGAAGTAAAAATTGGACTTAGTTGAACCCTCATAGTTCAAAGCCACTTTTCCTAATACTACCCGTAAATTTATATTCAGGACTCCTAATAGAAATAACTCCACTCTTAGTAGTCAAAAGTACAATTGGTATTATATGAAATTACTTCGTCCAATGCCACTTTCCTAATACTACCTATGAAGATTCGATTAGGGCTCCTGATAATATTTAAGTTGCACAATTTAATTAGCTCGATTCACATTTGTTTTAGAGTAAATTCATGTACTTTTAGGGTTTTATGCTGGTATTGTGTGTTATGTTTCATAACTAATTCCTTTATGACTGATGAATGAAAAAACGAAAAAAGTGAGAAAACGATAAATTATTCCAAGTCTTCTACTGTCATGGCCCAGAAGACCTAGATCGTCATCCAAGAGTCAACAAAATATGAAGCGCAAGTCAAAGTACTATGATGGGAAGATTTTTAGCCCAGTTGACGCCTGTCATAACCCCATGATCAAAAGCCTAATTGCATAAGTCATGACGGGATGGTCGTCAGCCATGACGGTAATGGCCAAAAAATTACACCAGTAACAAAAGCAACTTTTCCCACTCATTCCCTTTCTACCACTAACTTTGCATGATTACAGCAATTCCAGTACAAGTTTTAGCCTATAAATAACTCCTTTAAACTCAGAATTTAGCATCCAAACTTTGTATTAGCACAAAAACTCCCTTGTAAAAGCATAAAAAGTCACATTTAGGTGTTTATGCCCTTTATTTTTCTACACTAATTCAAGTTTATTGTTACTGCATTTTCAACTTCAAGGAGAAAATAGTTTCCACCTCTAGAAAAGATTGGGCCTCTAAGCTTAATGAAGCATTATGGGCATAAATGACTGCTTATAAAACACTTATAGGAAGCACCCTTGTTCAAACTTGTCTATGGAAAATCATGTCATTTTCCCATAGAGATGGAACACAATGCCTATTGGGCCATTAAGACCTTAAACATGTAATACAAAGCTTCCAGAGGTTAGAGAATCTTGGATCTGCATGAGTTGGAAGAGCATAACTCGTATTCCTATAATAATGACCTCATCTATAAAGAACGCACCAAGAAGTGGCATGATAGGCGGATCACTATAAGGGAATTCAATAAGGGAGAATTAGTATTGTTACTTAATTCTAGATTGAGACTATTTTCAGGAAAGCTTCCTTCTAGGTAGTTTGGACCATTTGAGATAACAAGAGTGATGTAATCCAACACAATGAGGCTTGGAGTAAAACGATTGAGCCATTCATAGTGAATGGGAAGAGGATCAAACATTCTAATACATGGGAGGTTATGGAAAAATGTGTTACTTCCGCCTTAGAAGTACCCCCCGAGGGTTGAGTTTTCAATAGTTGAGCTACCAAAATTAAATGAAGTGCTGCTTGGGAGGAAACTAGTAAGTATTTAGTTTAAATTTTAAGTTTTCATTAGGATTAGTCAATAAATAGGGAAAATCGTGGTCAGAGAGCATGAATTTAGGCAATTTTTGAGCAAAAAAATGGGAAAACAGTTAAGAAAGGCTGACGATCAGACCATCATATCCAATGACAGGTGTTACACTCTTCACCCTCAAAACCTTTCACTGGAGCTTTTGACGAGTAGGTCAACAACCAAGTTGACACTCGTCAGCGCTGACTGAGTGCGTTGTCCCAAGAAAAATATGTTCAACCACTTTTCCCTTTTCCAAAACACCCCATCATTCCCATTCAAGTAAAAAAAATATTTTCTCTCTCTTCTTCCACTTTCAAGACCGTGAACTACCTCTTTACTTCACTTTCTCATCTTCACTTCATCTTCCTCACAAATACCTCCAAATCTTCATTGAAGCCCACTACCTAAATTCTTCATTTCTCACCCCAAACACAAAACAAAAACCACCAAACTCATTACCATCTGTCGCAACCTAAAAAATACAGTGTGCGAAAAAACAACCGGCGAAAGAGAATGACAGAAGAGTCGCCACCGTGCGTTATTCATCCCAAAGGAGGGAAAGGAAACGCTCGAAGTAAACCTGAAAAAAGGGAAAGGACAAGACGGGGTCTCGCAACCAAATCTTGGGTTCGGGAGTCGGTTATGCGAAGGGAAGGTATTAGCACCCCTACGCATCCATAGTACTCTACGGGATCCACTTTTGCAGTTTTTGTCTAAAGGGTGTGGGTTTACCTAATGTGTTTATTTACTAAAAAGGTTAAGAGAAATGACTCGCGCGGATGTCGCATCCACTGCATACGTATCTCATCTGAATATGAGAATCAGAGTCTTCGTAGCTCGGCTGACCTATGGGTTAAGGGGATGTGTGCTCGCTAAGACATCGCGCCTTATGCCTACGTATCTCATCTGGAATGAGAATCAGAGCAAGCCGTAGTTCGGCTAACTACGGGGTTATGGATTGGGTTTTGGACGAACGACGTCACTACGCAATCTACCGGATGCTCGACCTTCGGAGACTTACACGCCTGTAGTAGAAGGAGTAAACATGTTGCTTTGGGTTTTAGGGTTTGGGATGCTCGAGGGCAAACAGGCAATCCTTGACGAAGGAACCGTGCTACATGTGGGGATATGAATACAAAACACAAAACATGTATCTCAAAGTAAAATGCCACCAAGGGGCCCAAACATTGCCTCCTATCGAGGTCTTCCAGCTAAGAAAGCGATAAAGTACGAGAAAAGGAAAAAATTACCACACGGATAAAGATCCGAAGTTACAGCAATTAAAGGATTAGCAACCCTGAGATCTCTCCAGCTAGACCATCAAAGAAAATCAGTCAATACGATTAATCAGGATAAACCTCCGAATGGTATCCCTGCAAGAGTATGTGAGCCCTCGCGAAAACTCAACAGAAAGGTTAGACAAACAAGGTGAAATCCATGGGAAAACAATGCCATGGCAACGCAAAGACAGGTTAGAGAAACAAAATAGGGTAACCCAGAGTTGCCCCTAAATCAAAATGTAACCACATGAATAATTCCATCAAAATTCACAAAAGGCTCACAAAAAAGGTATCAAATTCACCCATAATACCTCATACATTTAGAGCATTCAAATAAAAGGCATAAAGATGATGGATATAGGGCAAACCTGATTGGAGAGCTTGATTGAAATTGAGTTGCACCCGTGAGGTTTACAAGTTGAGTTCCCTTCAGGGTTTGGAGGCTGCTCTGAGTTCTTTGTCAGGTCTTCTCTCACTATATTTTTCCTCAGGGTTTTGTTCCAAGGAAACCTCAGAGTGTTTTGTTTCTCCTCAAAATCCCCCTTTGTTCTGTCTTCTTTCTCTCACTATCTTTTTCCAGTGAATCTCCCAGTGTAACTCCAAGTGTGTTTTCCTCTACTGAAACTTCAGTATTTATAGACTGATTTTCGTGGGTAGTGGGCTCAAATGAGGGAGACCCAAGTCCAAAATAATTTGTTATATTTTATTTATTTATTTTATTTATTTATTTAATTAATTAATTTTTTTTTTTCGTTTTTTTTTCTCGTTTTTTTTTTTCGTTTTTTTTTTCGTTTTTTTTTTTTCAGGAAAAATGAAGGGTAAATTTTGGGGTATTACAACTGCCCCTATTCAATCAACTGGAGACCCGGAAAGAAGATGACAGCTGCTTTCGTGCTTTCGAGGTATCAAGGGATTGAATACAATAAAAGCCAAAAAATTTGCACTGAAGTGAAGTGAAGTAACAATGTCTATCAGAATCGGCAAAGAGGTGGTCTTGAAAGAAGAATCTGTCTGGTACGGTGAAAGTCTGTCTGAATATCGAAAAAGAATGTTAAACTGGATACCAAAATAAATGGTAACACAGAAATAACCATGGCCTGAATGCCGCTCATCAGTCTGAATACTGGAAAGGATTTCGATCTGAACATTGGAAACTTGGCCTGAATGCCACAAGTCGCATCGACCTGAACGTCGAAAACTTCTTCGATCTGAACATCGGAAAATCGGCCTGAATGCCACAAGTCGCATCGACCTGAACGTCAGAAACTTCTTCGATCTGAACATCGGAAAGACTTGGCCTGAATGCCACTTCGATCTGAATATCGGAAAATTGGCCTGAATGCCACTTCGGTCTGGATATCGGAAAATTGGCCTGAATGCCACTTCGGTCTGGATACCGGAAAACTGGCCTGAATGCCACTTCGGTCTGGATACCGGAAAACTGGCCTGAATGTTACTTCGGTCTGGATACCGGAAAACTGGCCTGAATGCCACTTCGGTCTGGATACCGGAAAACTGGCCTGAATGCCACAAGTTGCATCGACCTGAACGTCGGAAACTTCTTCGATCTGAACATCGGAAAACTTCATGCCTGTCAGCATTGGCAAAAATAGGGAATGATAATAGAGGCGGCGCATGGGCCAATGACACTTGCTGGGGATAACAAAGGTAAGTCATGAACAATCTTCAGTCTGAGTACTGGAAACAACTTCTAGCTTATCACTTGGGATACCGAGAATGTTTTATGCTTACATGCGTATGTTTGAATTTTTCAATGGCGTAATGCTCCATGAAAATGGAAATGCTACGCGATTTGGAAGGATGTAATGCAATATGATTTTACATGCAGAGATGCGAAATGCTGGGTAGAATGCCAAGCTGAGGCAAGGGGATCTACTGGGGAAATGATCACCATCTTCTGGACCCTGGCAAGGTTGTTGGAGATGCACAGCGCAAAGAACTCTGTGGGGAGATGACTAGCCATGCGGTGTTCTGGCCATACCGAGACTCTGATCGGGGAAAGAATGGCATTGGAAGCCTGCTGCTGAGGAAAGCTACAATGGTTCTGGCAACCACGATTTGCGAGAGATGACTCAGCAGGGGGAACAAACACTGATACGGTACCGAGGTTCTGCTTCAAGGAAAGAAACCATGGATCTGGCATTGGGATTATTGATCTGGCATCGAACTCTAAGGAGCAGCCACTTCTGCTGGGAAGATACAGTCTGGCACTGTCAACTCTACTGGGGATATATAGTCTGGCACTGTCAACTCCACTGGGGAGTGTATGTCCTGAAACAAACGCTTGGGGAAGTACAGTGGTGAAAACCTGCTGGGGATTGAAGAATCCAACACTCTGATCAACTCTGCAGGGATTAGACACCGGATTCGTCTGTTGGCGACTTCACTGGGGAAGATATTCACGATCATCTGCAGGGGATTTTAAGGAAATGCCCCGAGGGTATCTGTTATGAATAGACGATCCAAAGCACTTAAAATTTACAGCAATTTTAAATGTTTATTAAGCATGTACCTGTAAAGCCCTTATGTGTCATGATGCAATGTTTATCAAAAATTCGGACGTCATTTTTGCAAACAAAACAGTAAAATGAAAATGAAAACAGAGATATACTGAATAACATGATTTTATTGATTGAATGGCCTCTGAATAGGCATTTACATCAGGAAGCAATCCCTGGAAAGAGGTAATCGCACAAAAGATAAAAACAGAAATTAATCTAATGGCAATGTGAAATGGATTTCTATTGGGTTCCAATTCTGCTATGACTTGCCCGTCTTCAAGATCCTCCAGATGATCAGCTTTCTGAAAGAGTGATTGGACTGTTTCCTATCCTTCAAAAATTTCCAGTCATTGGCACGAGATGAGATTCAGAACTACTCAGAACGCAGTCATTCGCTTAATCCCTAACTTTTGCCTGGATCGCCCTTTTCGGGTTTTCGATCCACCGGGATACCCATTTTTGCCTAAGTTGCCTTTTCAGGTTTTCAACTTACCGGGTGTACAATCCTTTTTTATTTTTGTCCCTAATTTTTGCCCGAACCCTTTCATTTTCTTGGTTCGCCGGGACGCCCATTTTTGCCTGGACTACTCTTTTTTACTGTCCAGCGGGTCTATTTTATGCGAAGTATTTTTTAACTGCGTCTGAGTTCACAGGGGAAGTGAAGTTTTCACCATCCATAGTTGCAAGCATTAAGGCCCCACCATCAAAAACCTTGGTGACAATATACGGTCCATCATAGTTAGGAGTCCACTTGCCCCTGTGATCTGTCTGAGGAGGAAGGATCCTTTTCAACACTAAATCTCCGACTTGGAAACAACGAGGATGCACTTTCTGATCAAAAACTCTCTTCATCCGACTCTGATACAACTGCCCATGACAAATGGCTTCCATTCGCTTCTCTTCGATAAGACTCAACTCATTGAACCTTGTCCGAATCCATTCAGCTTCATCTAACTTGACATCCAACATGACTCTTAGAGAAGGAATCTCCACTTCAACAGGTAGGACTGCTTCCATACCATACACCAGGGAGTAAGGGGTTGCCCCGGTCGATGTACGTACTGAAGTACGGTACCCATGCAAGGCGAAGGGTAGCATCTCATGCCAATCTCTGTACGTGACGACCATCTTCTGCACAATCTTCTTTATGTTCTTATTTGCCGCCTCAACAACGCCGTTCATCTTAGGGCGGTAAGGGGAAGAATTGTGATGCTGAATGTTGAAGTTCTGACACAACTCCTTCATCATTTTGTTGTTGAGATTAGAACCATTATCAGTATGATTCTTTCGGGAATCCCATAGCGACAAATGATTTCTTTCTTGATGAAATGGGCAACCACATGTCGGGTGACATTCGCGAACGACGCTGCCTCGACCCACTTGGTGAAATAGTCGATGGCAACAAGGATGAAGCGATGCCCATTGGAAGCAGTCGGCTCAATCTTTCCAATCATGTCAATACCCCACATAGCAAACGGCCACGGCGAAGACATCACATTCAGAGGATTCGGCGGTACATGCACCTTATCAGCATAAATCTGGCATTTATGACACTTCCGAGCATACTTGAAACAATCTGATTCCATGGTCATCCAATAATAACCCGCTCTCAACAATTTCTTAGCCATTGCATGTCCGCCGACATGAGTACCGAAGGAAGCTTCATGAACTTCCTGTATTAATATGTCCGCCTCGTGTCTGTCCACACATCTGAGCAAAACCATGTCGAAGTTCCTCTTATACAACACATCGTCTTTGTTCAAGAAGAAACTGCCTGCCAATCTTCTCAAAGTCTTTCTGTCATTGTTGGATGCCCCTGCAGGGTACTCTTGATTCTTCAGAAAGCACTTGATATTGTGATACCAGGGCTTGTCATCGACTGCCAGTTCAGCAGCAAACACATACGCGGCCCTGTCAAGGCGCATCACATCGATCCTGGGAGCATGGTTCCAACGAATTACCTTGATCATGGAGGATAGAGTAGCAAGTGCGTCTGCCATCTGGTTCTCATCACGAGGTATATGATACAATTTTACTGTTGTGAAGAAAGTCATCAGTCTTCTCGTGTAGTCTCTGTAGGGGACCAGAGTGGGCTGGAGAGTATTCCAATCACCATTTACTTGATTGATCACCAGAGCTGAATCTCCGAAGATGTCCAGAGTCTTGATTCTCAGATCAATGGCTTGCTAAATGCCCAAGATACAGGCCTCGTACTCAGCTTCATTATTTGTGCACTCAAAAGTCAAACGAGCGGTGAAAGGCATGTGGGCACCCTTCGGAGTTGTAATGACAGCACCAATTCCACTTCCTCTAGCATTGACAGCCCCATCAAACAACAAAGTCCACTTTTCGTTTGGATCAGGTCCCTCCTCAACAACTGGCTCTTCACAGTCTTTCATCTTGAGGAACATGATGTCTTCATCAGGGAATTCAAACTTCATTGGCTCATAATCATCAATCGGTTGCTCGGCAAGGTAGTCTGACAGAATACTCCCTTTGATGGCCTTCTGTGACGTGTACTGAATATCATACTCTGTTAAAATCATTTGCCAACGAGTGACCCTTCCGGTGAGAGCTGGCTTCTCGAATATGTATTTCATTGGATCCATCTTAGAAATCAACAAGGTAGTATGGTTCAACATATACTGCCTCAGTCGGCGAGCAGCCCAGGCCAAAGCACAACAAGTTTTCTCAAGCTGCGAATATTTGACTTCACAGTCGGTAAACGTTTTGCTAAGGTAGTATATGGCATGCTCTTTTCGACCAGACTCGTCATGCTGTCCCAATACACACCCCATCGAGTTCTCAGTCACTGATAGGTACATTATCAGAGGTCTCCCAGGAACTGGAGGTATAAGGATCGGAGGTTTCTGTAGATACTCTTTTATCTTCTCGAAAGCCCTTTGACAATCTTCATTCCACCTGATAGCCTGATCTTTCCTCAGTAATTTGAAAATTGGCTCACACGTGGTTGTTAGGTGAGAGATGAACCTTGCAATGTAGTTCAACCTCCCTAAGAAACTACGGACTTGCTTCTCTGTTCTTGGCTCAGGCATTTCCTGTATCACTTTCACTTTGTCGGGATCCACCTCAATCCCTTTCCCGCTAACGATAAAACCCAGCAATTTTCCCGATCTCACCCCGAAAGTGCACTTGTTCGGGTTAAGTCTCAGTTTGAATTTCCTCAAACGCTCAAACAGTTTCTGCAAATTCACCAAATGTTCTTCTTCTGTCTGAGATTTGGTAATCATATCATCCACATAAACCTCGATTTCATGATGAATCATATCATGGAACAGAGTTACCATAGCTCGTTGATATGTTGCTCCGGCATTTTTCAGACCAAACGGCATCACCTTGTAGCAGAAGGTGCCCCATGGGGTTATGAAAGTTGTCTTTTCCATGTCTTCTGGTGCCATCTTGATTTGGTTATAGCCAGAAAAGCCATCCATGAAGGAGAATACCGAGAACTGAGCTGTATTATCCACCAAAACGTCGATGTGAGGTAATGGGAAATCATCTTTAGGGCTAGCTCTGTTCAGATCCCGGTAGTCGACACACATCCGTACCTTTCCATCCTTCTTAGGTACTGGGACGATGTTTGCAACCCATGGCGGATAATTTGTGACTGCTAGAAACCCTGCATCCAACTACTTTTGCACTTCTTCCTTTATCTTGACAGCCATCTCTGGTCTTGTTCTTCTGAGCTTCTGCTTTACCGGAGGACAACCTTCTTTGAGAGGCAAGCGGTGTACCACGATGTCTGTGTCCAGCCCGGGCATGTCCTGATAAGACCAGGCGAAGATGTCAACGTATTCTTGCAGCAATTCAATCAGCCCTTTCTTCACATTATCTTCCAAAGCAGCCCCTATTTTGATTTCTCTCTTGGCGTCTTCGGTGCCGAGATTAATCACTTCAACAGACTCTTGATGCGGTTGAATGACCCTTTCTTCCTGTTTTAATAACCTGGTAAGTTCTTCAGGGAGTTCACAGTCTTCATCACCCTCTTCTTCAGCTTGAAAGATTGGATTTTCAAAGTCGAAGCGAGCCATAGTAGAACCGTTATCAATAGGATCCGGTGATGTGCATCTGCATGAGTGATGGTATGTGCTTATGAGTGTGAAATAAAAGTGGAAACTAAACAAAACATTGCCATTTTTTTTTATTTTGAAAAACTGTAAAAATAGAAAGATAGGGAACGGAATATTTGAATGCAAAAAGACGTCCTTTATTTATGATAAAAAATGCAAGTGTCACATAGATGAGCCCTACAATGAGTCATTACGCCCTGGGCGAAACGTAAGACTTGGACATGCATGAATAAACAAAGAAAATTACTCCTTCAGAAAAGTGACTTGGACAATCTCCTCAGAAGACCAATTGTTGATGACTTCACCCGGGATCCTCGGACGCACCCAGTTGTCAATGTCACAATCACTATCCCCATCTTCTTCGTTGATTGCAGAGACTTGACCATACTGAATGATGCCAGCACTGGAGAAAGTGATCGGCCCCTGAAGTGTTGTAGAAGTCAAAATTGGCTGATACCTAATACCGAACTTATCTTCTTTCACTGGTAATTCCAACAGACGCCCCCAACCGGGAGCAACACCCGAATCCACCACGGCCCGTGCCTGCTTAAAGGATGAGATAGAGGCACCCGCTTTAACCTCTTCCACCGGAGTTGCATCCTTGATTTGAACTGACTCAAAAGCCTGACACAGAGTCTCATGAATTTCACCTTCTACTTCTACATACTTGAACGTAGACAGGTTACTGACCAGGATGTCCTCCTCACCACAGACGGTGATAATTCGTCCGTTGACCGGAAACTTAATCTTCTGATGTAGAGTTGAAGAGACTGCCCCAGCATTATGGATCCAAGGACAACCCAGCAGGCAACTGTAGGAAGGACTGATATCCATCACGTAGAAGACAGTGTTGAAGGTTTGTGATCCAATCAGAATTGGCAATTCTACCTCTCCACACACCGATCTCTTAGAACCATCGAAGGCTCTCACAATAAGATCTGAAGGTTTCAAGACCAAACCCTCTACTTCTAACTTCGACAGGGCTCTCTTGGGTAGCACATTGAGAGAGGAGCCTGTATCCACCAGAACATGCGATAGCACGGTGTCTCTGCATTCCATCGAGATGTGCAGAGCCTTGTTATGATTGCGTCCGGCTGGTGTTAAGTCAGAATCAGTAAAACCTAACCCGTTGCTTGTATGCACATTGGCGACGATCCCTTCTAGTTGGTTTACCGAGATCTCTTGAGGTACATAAGCAGCATTAAGAACCTTCAGAAGTGCCTCCCTGTGTGCCTCCGAACACAATAGGAGTGAGAGAATGGATATCTTGGACGGAGTCTGAATCAACTGATCGACTACCTTGTAATCGCTTTTCTTTATGATTCTCAGAAGCTCGTCCACATCCTTTGCAAAAGTGGGCTCAGAACTTCCCTGGGGTGCAGAGGTATCCCCATTCACGGCTTGCTTGCCCTTGGCTTTCGCCACAGCATCAGCATTATCAGCTTGGGTAATCAGTGGTGAGAACAGTCTACCACTCCTGGTGAATCGCCCAATTCCACTGACATTATCCACTGCGGGACCGTCAAGTTCAGGCTTCTGACCCTCTTCTACTTTCAGTGGCCGTTCCACCTTATGATCATGCGTATACACGCTCCCCCCATAATGCCACGGAATGGCCCTTTCACTGGTGAAGGGTAAAGGACCAGGGGTTGTGATGGTCATAGTAGATCGTCGCACTGGTGGCACGGGTTGCGCTTCTGGCACACTGATCTGATTAGTTGGGTAGAAAATAGTGATAGTAGCAATATCACAGTCGTACTCAGAAATCTCATTCATTGAAATGCAAGCATCCGAGACATCGGAATTAAGTTCAATTACATCATTATGGATTACAGAAACAGTAGGAACAACATCTGCGAATTCATCAGCAGCATCTTCAAACCCTTCTTTCTCAACCCCTTCCACAAACTCTTGGACAGACAAATCCTCAACCTGGAGGATACCTTTGTCGAGCAAGGCCTGGATACCTTGCTGTAGCTTCAAACAACCTCCGCCCTGAGTAGCACAATCCAAACAACCCTTCCCACAACCGGGGAAAACGTCGGCCTTCAGCAAGCATCCTTTGATATCCGACAATGGAGTCTTCAACTTCAACACATCCTTAATGGACTTGGCTTCTCCCTCTACCAAATTAACGTTCGCACCACCATGCTGGGGCATGGGATTGTTAACGACATTCGGAGCTGGTGCAAGGTCGATAACCTTTGAATCTATGAGGTCCTGAACTACGTGCTTAAAAGCTTTGCAGTTCTCAATGTCATGGCCAGGTGCCCCAGAGTGGAAGCTACACCTAGCGTTGGCGTCGTAACCCACCGGAAGTCTACCAACAGGAGGAGCCAGAGTGCGTAATTGCACAAGTTGTAGTTGTTGAAGACTAGAAAGCAACTGGGCGTACGACATTGGAAGGGTGTCGAAACGCCGGTCCATCATCCTTTGCCTCTGTTGATAAGCGGGTCTGTTACCCGGTTGTTGCTGCTGTTGATACTGAGCTGGTTGACGTTGTGATTGTTGTTGTTGTAGTGGTGCTGCAGCTGGAATGGTCACCCCTACGGCAGTACCTGTTATGCAAGACATGATAATGAATATGCAAATGCAATGACATGTTTATCAATTCCAAAAGTATTCTACCCCCTTGATTCCAGTCTCACATTTGATAAACAGTGTAAGAAAAGACTAAGCCGTTGATGAGAACCAAGAAAATTCCAACTAGAATCAAGTGGAAGATATAAACCCCACAGAAATGGATAAACATGTGTTAAATGATATGAATGCAAATGATGTGATGCAACGATGTGAATGCAATACAGTGGCATGTCAATCAGGATTGCTGTATCTGCTTGAACATCTGTCAGGTTGCACTGTCTGGAGAGAAATTAAGAGCACACCAAACAAAGGTCATGGGATGGATCATGTTATCCTTAATATCAACCACCCATTTTGGCGGATTATGGTTTACACCTTATCAATACCCGAGTTTCATTGATATTAAGGATACCTGATCGGATCAACCATGAATCAAGGGTTTGTCGCAAGTCACGAGCATGGAGTTTAGGTTAAGAACCACCCAAAAGGAGTGTACTAAGGTTTAAACCTGCCAAACATGTTCTACAAAAGGTTCCCATAGTCATAATCCCATCTTTCGGATATTATCAGAGGAACGACTACTCGTATTCCAACAATATTCTCAAGAGAGACTCTTATGAGTGTAGTATCGCGTAACAATCGTATCAAATCTTACACTTGAACGACTTTCGCACTACGTCCTACGAATAGGCCAAGATGGGTTAGGTAAACTAAGGTCCTTGGCTTCTTAGGTCAATATTGGAACAAGTAATGTCTAACCACAACTTACTTATGTGACATTATTGATCTCAACATGACCTCCACCAAGTGAATGGGCTTGCAAGTCAACTCGCTAAGGAATACTCCACACAAGTTGACAGGACTATGCCATTCTCCTATCTTAAGTGCACTCGAGTTCGGGTATAGAACTCATCTCACAAAGATCACCAAGCAGCCATAGCCAGCCAACAGATACAACAATGATATGTACACAATGTAATAAGGTAAAGTAGGTAAATAAATAACTGTACAAAAGCATGAACACCCAATAAACAAACAAACTACAAAAGCTAGGAGGGACTCGCTTAGGGAAGATGGACCAGCAAGAGGTCAACTTCTGTGTATCCCCAGCAGAGTCGCCAGCTGTCGCAACCTGAAAAATACAGTGTGCGAAAAAACAACCGGCGAAAGAGAATGACAGGAGAGTCGCCACCGTGCGTTATTCATCCCAAAGGAGGGAAAGGAAACGCTCGAAGTAAACCTGAAAAAAGGGAAAGGACAAGACGGGGTCTCGCAACCAAATCTTGGGTTCGGGAGTCGGTTATGCGAAGGGAAGGTATTAGCACCCCTACGCATCCATAGTACTCTACGGGATCCACTTTTGTAGTTTTTGTCTAAAGGGTGTGGGTTTACCTAATGTGTTTATTTACTAAAAAGGTTAAGAGAAATGACTCGCGCGGATGTCGCATCCACTGCATACGTATCTCATCTGAATATGAGAATCAGAGTCTTCGTAGCTCGGCTGACCTATGGGTTAAGGGGATGTGTGCTCGCTAAGACATCGCGTCTTATGCCTACGTATCTCATCTAGAATGAGAATCAGAGCAAGCCGTAGTTCGGCTAACTACGGGGTTATGGATTGGGTTTTGGACGAACGACGTCACTACGCAATCTACCGGATGCTCGACCTTCGGAGACTTACTCGCCTGTAGTAGAAGGAGTAAACGTGATGCTTTGGGTTTTAGGGTTTGGGATGCTCGAGGGCAAACAGGCAGTCCTTGACGAAGGAACCGCGCTACATGTGGGGATATGAATACAAAACACAAAACATGTATCTCAAAGTAAAATGCCACCAAGGGGCCCAAACATTGCCTCCTATCGAGGTTTTCCAGCTAAGAAAGCGATAAAGTACGAGAAAAGGAAAAAATTACCACACGGATAAAGATCCGAAGTTACAGCAATTAAAGGATTAGCAACCCTGAGATCTCTCCAGCTAGACCATCAAAGAAAATCAGTCAATACGATTAATCAGGATAAAACTCCGGATGGTATCCCTGCAAGAGTATGTGAGCCCTCGCGAAAACTCAACAGAAAGGTTAGACAAACAAGGTGAAATCCAGGGAAAACAATGCCATGGCAACGCAAAGACAGGTTAGAGAAACAAAATAGGGTAACCCAGAGTTGCTCATAAATCAAAATGTAACCACATGAATAATTCCATCAAAATTCACAAAAGGCTCACAAAAAAGGTATCAAATTCACCCATAATACCTCATACATTTAGAGCATTCAAATAAAAGGCATAAAGATGATGGATATAGGGCAAACCTGATTGGAGAGCTTGATTGAAATTGAGTTGCACCCGTGAGGTTTACAAGTTGAGTTCCCTTCAGGGTTTGGAGGCTGCTCTGAGTTCTCTGTCAGGTCTTCTCTCACTATCTTTTTCCTCAGGGTTTTGTTCCAAGGAAACCTCAGAGTGTTTTGTTTCTCCTCAAAATCCCCCTTTGTTCTGTCTTCTTTCTCTCACTATCTTTTTCCAGTGAATCTCCCAGTGTAACTCCAAGTGTGTTTTCCTCTACTGAAACTTCAGTATTTATAGACTGATTTTCGTGGGTAGTGGGCTCAAATGAGGGAGACCCAAGTCCAAAATAAATTGTTATATTTTATTTATTTATTTTATTTATTTATTTAATTAATTAATTAATTAATTAATTAATTTTTTTTTCTTTTTTCGTTTTTTTTTTTTCGTTTTTTTTTTCGTTTTTTTTTTCAGGAAAAATGAAGGGTAAATTTTGGGGTATTACACCATCCTTCCAAAAACACAAACCCTATATCAAAAATCAAACTTTCCTCCATCAACACCAAAACCAAAAATCATCCTAAACCACTCTTTCCATCAAACATACGAAATTTTCACACCATGCCTCTGAGAGTTCATAATTTGGACTATATCAGAATTCAGTTCAGAGACGATAATCAAAAGAAAAAAAAAGGTTCGAAGCATTAGTTAAGCACGACATCCTTTCAACTAGGTATGCTGATGAATACTGCCTTAGAGCGTTAGGACTATTTGATTTTGTAAAATGGATGTTTGATAGGATATGATGGAGTCATTTTTTTACTCTAAAGATGTTCAATCTTTGTAAGAGGCAATGTAAATACATGGCTCTTCTTTGTCTCTGGTGGCTCATGTGACTGAACTGGAAGGTCCTCTTCAAGATGTAGAGAAACGGTATAAGGTTACTTCTAATTTTGTTGAGGAGAAAGATTGTAAGGTGGAAAAGCACCGGAAAAACTCTGTCCAGGCAGTCGAGGCATAAAAATCTCTTTAGGATGAAGTGGTTGGTCTGAGATAAGAGTTCCATGATTCTCTTCAACAGACATTGCTTGTCTTGATCGAAGTCTGAGAGCGAGTTATGGAGCAGGCAAGGGAGTTCTTCCCCGGTACTATAATTTCTACTAAGGCGTTGGATCCTTTTAATTATTCTTCCGGGGTGACTCAAGTAAGTGGTCCCGATTACTCGACTTCAAACACTCCGACGTGATTTTCTTTTGTTTTTATTTTCACTCCCTACAATATTTCCCAAGCCTTTGTGCCTTGGGTGTAATATTGTTAACTCTGAAATTTACCGTATTTTTGACTCCGATTTCACATGCATTCTAGTTGTTTTATTATTATTTTGTTGTGTTATTACTATGTTTTTCTTTGTTTTCAGGTTTTTACTTTAATCGGAGCCCCGATCGAGAAAAGGAGCGAAAAAGAGCTAAAAACCCTAAAATTCAGCATTTTGTACTTGTGGCTTCCACCATGGCTGGCGCCATAGACCCTGCCATGACGTGTCCAATCTCAAGCTCCCTCAACTGCCACGTTCCCCACTACTTCCACTAAGGCGCCTCAGATTGGCCTTGTGGCGGGCGCCATGGCCTTGTGGCGGGCGCCACAAGAGGAAAAGTTTTCCCTCCCATTTTCAAGTTGAAGGGCATCCTTGTCATTTCCATCTTTTTACTTGCTTATAAATAGAAACTCGAAATCACTTTTTCAATCATCCAAACTTAGAGCAGAGGAAGATCCAAACTTAGAGCAGAGGCAAACTCAGAGCAACTTTGTTTCACTTAGGCATATATTCAGTATTTTAAAGTGGTAATCGCTTCGCATTGGAGTGTTACCACAATTGTGTAATCAAGTCTGTGATCGAGTCTGTAATCGAGTTTGGAGCACTTTGGAAGGAAGTTAATCCTGCCGCCATTTTCATTTCCACTTTGCAATTTATTCAACCCTCCGATTGGAGCAAGTTTTTATTACTTGTCTTTATCTTATTTATTTTCCCGCACTCGCTTTACTTTATTTATTTCCTCGCACTCGCTTTACTTTTATTTATTTCCTCGCACTCGCTTTACTTTTATTTATTTCCTCGCACTCGCTTTACTTTTATTTATTTCCCAGCACTCGCTTTACTTTATTTATTTCCTCGCACTTGCTTTACTTTTATTTATTTCCTCGCACTCGCTTTAAATTATTTATTTTCTCGCACTCGCTTTACTTTATTTATTTCCCGTACTCGCACTACTTTTATTTAAATTAATGCACTTTTACTTTACCATGTCTAACTAAATTTATAAGGTTAGAATGTAAGGATCGTAATTGAACCGATAATCCGTACAATTGTTCGTAGAAGCACTTAAGGGCTATTTTAACTTTCAACTTAAGTTTTCCCGCACTTCAATTCCGTTGGGTAAGATCGAAAGCCGTCCAACGTCTATCTAAACTTAATTGTTTTTAACTATTTCAAAAACAGCGAAAGCGCTTTGTTTAGTTCATTAGGAGATTTTAACTTAAGAAGAAAAGAGATTTTAAAACTATTTTCGGACGCGTTTATAAGTTTAGAGTCTGGTTCGTAAGAACCTCTTTTGGTTAAGAAATCCAGATTATACTACTTTTCAACTTAGTCAAGATACTATATTTCTTAAAAATAGGTTTACTACTCTAACGCAATGCACGCTTTTTTATAAGTGACAATAAGAGGGTTTGATTAGGGAGTACAACTTGGTTCTGAATACGCGAAAGCGACAATTGCCGTTAAATTAGTTCTTTTCAAAGTAGGAAACATTGCCCATAAGTAGTTCTATCAGCAAGTACTTGGATTATTAATTGATTATGTAAATTATATTCGACCCTGTCTTTATTAACTAAACTTTATTCAATACTTTACTTTTCATTGCACACTCTAAAAACACCTATTTTGATTGCCTTTGATAAACACCATAACAATAGATAACGATAGATTGACACTTGGTCTCTGTGGATTCGACAATCTTTTATATTACTCTAATGCGTTCGTATACTTGCGAAAAGCACACGCATCAAATATTTATTTTAATTTTTAATGAAACATTTTACCTTGGCACTTCAAGTATTGTTAGCTTTAAAGATTTATGTCGATCTTTGCTTTAACCTTATCGTCGTTTACAAATTGTGGTAACTCCAAACCTGTTATTTTATCTTGTAAATTATTAATTTGTTTTAGAGTTTAGATCAGAATATCGACGCTCATCGGCAGTGGTGGGATATTTGTTGTGGGTGTGGGAACCTTGACTACTTTTTGCTTTATAAAAGAAACAATGCACTTGTTTGTGATTAGATGGAAAAAGTTCCTCTGAATTTTTCTTGTCTTATTCAATTAGGTGCATCAAATGATTTCGATTACTACCTTTAGTTGTTGAATTCGCTCATTGTCTTATCGTTTGCGACAAGAATGAATCGATTCTTACATATATACATATCTTATTTGGCAATTTGCTTTCTTTTCTTGGAGTAATGCCTACAACCGACAAAGTCGAGGTTATGTAGTCATATTTTGTAATGTGCTCCGCATCATAGAATATTGTTCCTCGGCCAAGGGTAGTATCCTCATCCTGCCCCCGAGGCTAGGCTCGGTTTGAGGTCGACGTCTCCAAGCTCCACCATAACGCCCCAACTTATTACTTAAGCAATTTATTTAATTGTTTACGTAATTTAATGATTTCTTGAGAATTGGGGTATTTTTGGAGTTAGGGGTAATTTGGTAAAATACTAATTCTTGAGTTTGAGAGTTTTTAGAGCAGGTAAAATAATATTATTTGGATTAATACAAATAATATTATTTGGATTACTACAAATAATTAGGTATTGTAATTATTTTGTAATAATAGAAATAATAGAAATAACTGAAATATAGAAATCCTAATTTAATTATTATTTGAATTAAATATTTTTTAATTGAAATATATTTAATTTAAATAGTAATTTAAATAAATAATTAGGAGTTTGGGGAATTTGTGTGATTAGAGAGGAGTAAGAGGCGAGAATAGAAAAGAGAAGACTAAGTGGGCAAAAGTGTAATATTGAAAAATAAAGTCCATATAAATACTAAAATGTTGAAAAATGTTAGGGTGAAGAATTTCTATTTGTACGTGAAAAAGAGACAAATCTAGAATTAGAATTTGAAGGCTCTGAGAAACTGATCGTAGGAAGAAAAAGAAGAAAGGGGAAAAGCTTCAATTTCGAGGTACGAGAAATTATCTACTTTTAGGTGGTCTCTGGCTTGTAGGATAAAGAGAGTTCCTTACCATCCCATCAACGTCTTTTGGAATTTTTAATGGGTTCTCCTAATTTTTTTCCTTTCTATGATATATGAGCTACAATGTGTTCTTGCTTGGATTGTATTTATTTTTATGCTGTGTTTTTTTATCGCAAAACCAATTGGAGGATTTGGGATAAATCCATTTAGGCTTCAATACCTTCAAAGTAGGAGGTATGACCTTGTAATATTCTGTAATATATGATTATTGGCCTATTATGTGGATTTCACTATTTCGGTGTTGGAATACTCCCCGAGGTTTTGAACGGCCTTTTGAGAGTCGTTTGATTCCCCAAAATTGTGAATTTTTGAATTTGAACGATTTTCCCATGGTTTTTTGAGTCGACCTTTATCTGGAATTTTCCCAAAAGGCAAAATAACTTAATTTTCAGCTATTTTATCAGAAACGACTTTCTAGAGAAACCTATGACTGAAAATACTATTTTTTGAAAAATTGAAGACTTTTGGAAAATTCGAAAAACAAAATCATTAAGGAAGGGGGTCAACTGCGCCGGTGGCATACGGCGTCGGAGCCGCACCACGAGAGGGCGGTAGGAGATTGCGAGATTGCAACCGCACAGAGATTTTGTATGGGCAGCCCACGCCCCGAGGCAACAGATGGGGGATTGGTGTCACGCTCTAGCAGAGTCGTTTGCGGGCTGCACCTGGCAGGTTTCAGCAGAGGGACCTTAGGTCGCGAAAAGGCAGGTGACCGCACCATGCCTCGGCGGCGGCCGATCCGACCAACGACAACCAATTTTCGGCTGATCTGATTTTGAGTGATTTTGAGTTTCTTATTTTTTTTCGGGTGATTTTTGGCTTTTCAGACTTTTCGGATATTTTTGGCATTTTTCGAGTTTTTGAGCATTCCCTTGAATATTTGTAGTTCGGGAGCCTTCAGTGGCATTTTGGAATATCTTGTGACGTTAGAGTCCCTTTAGTGACCTTAGGGTCATTATTGAGCAATTTTAGTAAACTATTTGTAATTACCCCATTGGTGGTCTAACACAAATAATAAAAATGAATTTTTAAGAGTTTTTGAGAAAATGTGAATATTTGAGAATTTTCGAGAAAATAATAAGTTTTGAGAAATCATGAGTCCTGGAGACTTTTTGAGTTGTTATGAGTAGTTTGATGAGTTGAGGACAATTAATAATACTATAACTTTACCTTTTGAGATAAATAAACAAATTGTTTTAAAAATATATTTTTTAGTATATAAATTCAGAGAGTGATTACAGTGATGCCCTTAAATGATGTTTGAGATAGTAATCCAAAGAGGGCTTACAGTTATGGTCCTGGATGAAGTTTGAGATAATAATCTAGTAGGGGTTACAGTGATGGTCGATTATGGTGAGTTATAGGTTCAAGAGTGGAACCTTTTGTGAACTTGAGATTTGTATCATGTTATGATTTTGAGATGTTGTTGTATTATTATGTTGTTGATTGTGATCATGCATTCATGTACTTTAGAGATATGTATGACTTCGGTCCAGTCGTGGTCTGGTTCGGTGAGGTACTATGGCGGCCTCACATCCAGAGAAGGACACGGTTCAGAGAGGAACCAGAGACATGGGATACCAGTAACATACCTCTGATCCCAGTGATTTTTGATACCACATGCATATGAGATGGAGATGGTGGCATTGCATTGTATTTACATTTTGAATTGTTTGATTGGGTGTTGAGTATGATTAATGAATATTTTTATGTTTATTATTACTATTCTGTATTGTTGTTATTCACCGTTAATAATTGTTAGATTTATTCTCACCCCCTATATGTTGTTATGGCATTTGTGCTCCTCAGAATACAGGTAACCAAGTACAAGAGTAGTTGCTGAATAGAGGATGGTGTATATTCCCCCTTTAGCCTTTATTATAGGGTTTCAGAAGAGTTGCTCTAATATGTAGTATCGGGGATGAAATGTTATTCGTCACTACGTGATGCTTTTTTTTCTTTTGTTGGAGTTGTTGATGAGACTTTATTTTGAACTTTGTTCAATTTGCATTGTGTATTTGTATGACTATTTGGGTTTTTGAAGTTAATATTTTGATGACACTCTAATACTTGGTTTTATTCAAACTACTTTATATAAATGTTGAGTCGGGGAATTAGAGTGTTACATAGTGGTATCAGAGCAGGTCGGTTTGTCCGAATAGGTTTTTGTGATTTTATTTTGTTCTTGGTGTACGACATGTGTGTAAACAATATCGATAAAAAGTCACTTCTAATAGTTGTTTTCTATTGTGATAGAGAAATGGCTGGAAGAAATGATTGTGCTATTGCTGATGCCTTGACAACCTTGGCTCAAGTGCTGCAAGCTCAACATAATCCACAAGTTGAAGGTGCTGAATCTCGTGGATTGGAAAAGTTTTTGAGGAACAAGCCACCAACCTTCAAAGGAAGGCATGACCCAGAAGGCGTACAAGTTTGGTTGTAGGAGATCGATAAAATCTTTCGAGTGATGGCATGTGCAGATGATCAGAAGATTCTTTATGGTGCTTATATAATGTTTAAAGAAGCAAAGTGTTGGTGAGATAATGCTAGACAGAGGTTTGAGGATAATGGCACCGTGATTACTTGAGATGTTTTCAAGGGGGTATTCTTAGATAAATATTTTCCAACTGATGTGCGTAGCAAGAAAGATATGGAATTCCTTAAAATTAAGCGAGGAAATATTTTACGGTTGATGTGTGAGCAAGAAAGATGAGGATATCATATTTAGGACACAATACAATCACTATGAGTACTCAGTGATACCGTTCGTTGTGTCTAATGCTCCTGTTGTGTTTATGGAGTACATGAATAGGATCTTCCAGCCCTATTTAGATCAGTTTCTGGTGGTGTTTATTAACGACATTTTTGTTTATTCTAAATCAGATGAAGATCATTATCTTTGTACTTTTCTATAGGTGTTGAAAGTGAAGAAATTGTACGCCAAGTTATCGAAATGCGAGTTATGGTTGCGAGAATTGAGTTTTCTGGGCCATGCAATTTTTAGTGGTGGTATAGTTGTGGATGTTGCTAAGGTTGAAGCAGTGCTCTAGTGGGAGGCACCAAAGTATATTACAGAGATCAGAAGTTTCTTAGGGTTGACTGGTATTGAAGGTTCATTGAGGGTTTTTCTAAGATAGTCTTACCTTTGACTCAGTTGATTCGAAAAGGTCAAGCCTTTGTATGGGATAGGATGTGTGAGGAGAATTTCTGAGAATTGAAAAAGAAGTTAACAACGATGCCAATGTTGATATTTCCAGATCCGAAGGAACCTTTTATTGTATATTGTGATGCATCCAAGATGGGATTAGGTGGTGTTCTTATGAAGAATGGGAAGGTTGTGGTTTATGCTTCGTTACGACTGAAGATTCATGAGAGAAACTACCCTACTCATGATTTAGAGTTGGCATATGTAGTTTTTATGCTGAAATTGTGGAGACATTAATTGTATGGTTCTCGATGAGGTATTCAGCGATCATAAGAGTTTGAAATATTAATTTAATCAAAAGGAGTTGAATATGAGACATAAAAGACGATTAAAATTCTTGAAGGATTACGATTTTATTTTGAACAACCATCCTGGTAAAGCCAATATTCTAGCAGATGCTTTGAGCCAAAAATCCTTACACATGGCAACCTTGATGGTTAGAGAGTTAGATTTGATTGAGCAATTCAGAGATTTGAGTTTAGTATGTGAGGTGACTGCAAATAGTGTGAAACTGGGAATGTTGAAGTTAACTAGTGGGTTTATTGATGAGATAAGAGAAAGTCAAAATGTGGATGAGGCCTTAGTCGATCGTTTGTCATCGGCTAATGAAGATGAAGATTTTAGAGTCGATGAGAAATGGGTCATTAAATTTTAGGATAGAGTTTGCGTGCCTGATGTGCCAGAACTTAAGAAGACTATTTTGGAGGAGAGTCACCAAAGAGGTTTGAGTATTCATCCTGGAGCTACCAAAATGTACAAAGATCTTAAGAGAATGTTTTGGTGGCCAGGAATGAAAAGGGATGTTGCACAATTTGTATATTCGTGTTTGACTTATTAGAAGTCAAAGATCGAGCACCATAAGAAAAAGTTGTCTGGTCTAAGGCATCCGCTGGATATTCTTGAATGGAAATGGGATAGTATATCGATGGATTTTGTGACAGGATTACCGAATACTCCAAGAGGGTTTAATTCGATTTGGGTGATTGTAGATAGATTGACTAAATCGACACACTTTATTCTGATTAAGATCAGTTTTCCTTTGCAGAGGCTGACAGAGATTTACATTGCAGTGATTGTGAAACTTTATGGTATTTCATCCAATATTGTGTTAGATAGCGATCCTAGATTTACTTCTAGATTTTACGAGAGCTTATAATCAACTCTTGGTACTAAGCTGCAGTTGAGTTCTACGTATCATCCACAAACTGATGGCCAGACTGTAATGACTATTCAATCTTAGAAGGATTTGTTGAGGGCTCATGTCTTAGAACCAGGAGGTGCTTGAGACAGTTTCTTGCCATTTACTGAGTTTACATATAATAACAACTATCATTCGAGTATTGGAATGGCACCGTTCGAAGCATTGTATGGGAAGAGGTATATGAATCCTCTTGGTTGGTATGAATCTGGGGAGAGTGTTGTTTTGGGACCAGAGATTATTCAGTAGACTATAGAGAAAGTGAATGTGATCCAAGAAAAGATGAAGGCATCTTAGAGTCGATAGAAGAGCTATCATGATAAGAGGAGGAAGAACCTCAAATTTCAAGAGGGAGATCCTGTGTTTCTGAGAGTCACCCTTGTGTCTGATGTTGGGAGAGATTTGAAGTCTAAGAATCTCACCCCTCGTTTTATTGGTCCTTATCATATTTCCCTTAGGATCGAAGTTGTTGCTTATAGGGTGACCCTGCCACCATCTCTTTCGAATCTGCATGAAGTTTTCCATATGTCTCAGCTTCAGAAGTATATTCCCCATTCATCACATATTATCTAGACGGACGATGTCCAAGTGAGGGAGAATTTAACTATGGAAGTATTGTCTATCAAGATCGAGGATCGAGAAGTGAAATAACTCAGAGGGAAAAAGATTGCTTTCGTGAAGGTGATTTGGGGAGGACTTGTTCGGGGAAATCTGACTTGGGAACTGGAGAGCCGAATGAAGAAGACCTATCCGAATTTTTTCTCTACATGTAATTTTCGCGGAAGAAAATTCTTTTAAGTGAGGGACAGTTGTGTAGTGGTAAATTCATGATCATCAAGCTATGGATGAGTTAGACATTAATAAAACTAGAGTCGCCATCGCGCTTTTATTGTTTCCAAGGGAAACGGGAAAAGTACGAACAAAACCCAAAAGTAAGAAGTTTTCAAATCAAAACTAATAAAATGTCAGAGATTACAGGTAAGGGGGTTGGTTACACAAAAGGAAGGTATTAGCACCCAAAGTGTCCTAGGTACTCCTAGGGAGCCCTTTTTGTGTGCATATGTATTTGGTACAAAATGATGTTTACAAACAAATAGAATGGGGGGATGAGAAAAGAATTCATTAATTATTTTTTTGTGTTTGACAAGACCTTAGGACTTGTGCCTACGTACCAACATAAAAATGAGGGATCAAAACCTCGTAGTTCGTGATACAAATTTCAAAGTGGATGCATTGCTTTTAACAAAAATTAAGTTTGAAAGGCACAAAGGCCTAAAAATGGTTTGAATGAGTTAGTTCTTTTTTGGATTTTTGAAAGTTAAGTCAAGTATAATTAAGTCTATTTACAAGTTTGATTAATAAAAGGAAGTTTGAAAACTCAATGGCATAAGGCCAAAGTTTCTATCTTTTTGCAAAGTGGTCAAAGTTTAGAACAAAACTAGTTCAAACAAAGAAAATTTTAAAAATGAGGGAGAGATTTTGAAATTAAATAAATGGGGAGGAGATGAAGTGACTAATCCTATGCATAAAATTAAAAGTTAAGGGTTGAAAAGATCTGACCAATGGGTAGCAATCCAATAGACAAGAATGTCAATAGAAACCCAAATTTCCTTGGACATTTAGAATCAAGCAACACACAAATGCACAATTATATCAATCTTTAAGAGCAAGGCATCAAATAAAGATATCCACATCCAAGCTTAGCCACTCCATGATCTTCTTCAAATTATCCCATATAACAAATGAATTCCACAAGCAACAGGTTCAAAATAACAGCTTCACAATGATCATGTTGCAGATGAACTCAAAGGGATCTTGAATGATGTATCAGATGAAGTTTCAAATTGAAATCACTTAGTTTCACAAAAGTTGGCATTGGCCAAGTCCTTTAGCATATGAATGTTGCCTAAGTTCTAAGCCCATTTGTCATACGGTGAACCGACTTTTGGTGTGTTTTTGCTTTGGAAAGCAAATGTCGCGGATAGCAAGAGTCGCCACCGACTTTTCTTTTATCCAATAAGGAAAGGTGGAAAAGAACAGGAAAGACCTTAATTAGATTTTGGGTCCGGGAGGTACATTATACAAAGGGAAGGTGTTAACACCCTTTGTATCCATGGTTATCCATGGGCTCTTAATTGCTTGATCACTTATGTTTTTTTTTCTTGTCTGAAAAAGTGTTTGTGAATTGCTTAGAAAATGTTTTGAAAAGAGAGTTTAACTTTGTAATGATTCTTGTACGAATGTATACAAAGTATTTATCTCGTTTAATTTTGAAAGCTGTTCAGAAAAATGTAACTTGGTAATGATTCTAGTATGAATGTATACCAAGTGGTGATTTTCTAGTAGATGTTTTGCAAAGTGTGAGGTGTGAAAAGTATTTTGAGTTGTGATTCAGCATTTAAGAGTTATACCTACCCAAGGTCTTTATGGGCATTTCCTATCCTTATGAGGGTAAAACTGTCCTTACTATTGAGAAGTAAGTAGTTTTATCCTTTGGATGTAAAAGGAACATCGTAGGGTCATCGATTGGTCATTGAAGGCAACATTTGTAAGGATACCTTAGCATTTGAAGGGACGATCATCATTTAACCGTAGACTGCAACGACGGGTCACCGAGGGACAAAATCATATATTCGCAGGCAACATCCGAGGGACGATGATTTATCTTATAGGGACATAATGATTTAATCGAAGGGTCTTTGCTAAGTGTATCCCCACATTCGCGGGACATGACCATAACACCGTAATACCGTAAGGCAACAAAGAGAGGTCCAAGATCACATATTCAAAGGCAATATTTTACAATCAATTAGGTAGTTGTAATCAATTAGGTAATTAGGTCCACATTATAATCAATTAGGTAATTAGGGTGAGTCTCCCCAAGGGTATCCCACAAATAAAGTGGAATACCTAGCAAGCTACCTTCTCCAGGAGTATGTGAACCCTTACGAAATTCAGCAAACAGGTCAGAATACCAAATCAGGGTGCAATCAAGAGTTGCACCAAATAAAAGGTATCACAACAGAAATAGTGTCAGGTAAATAATGCATGATTACAATAAAACATGTCAGCTAAGCAAAAATCAGAACTAAAAAATCAGCGACTGTCATGTTCGCTGCTGCCTCGCCTAGCGAGGGCTTGGCGAACACTCGCTACATGTTCGCTTAGCGATGTGCTAGCGAACGGCTGCGGGTTTTGAATTTTAGAACAGTACGGTTCCAGCAAGCTTCACACCCTATGGCATCCATCACAGAAATTACATGGTTAAACGTTCAAGATATTCATACATACTTAAATTCACATGCAAAACTTAAGATATTTTTATAAATTCAATCATAATGTCACATGCAAATTAAGAACATAAAGCGGTAATAGTAATGCAAACCTGTTTGCAATTGAATTGCAACCTTGAATTGGCCAGTCACTCTTAGGGTTGGCGCCGAATTGAGTTGGGCGGAGATAACCTTGGTGCAAATGAGTTTCCTTCAGGGTTTCCTTTAGGGTTGCTCTGAATTCTCTGGGTTAGTCTCCAGGGTTTGCTGTCTGTGAGTGTTTGCCTTTCTCCTCCGTTTTCGTTCTCCCTTTTTCTGAATGAGGTCTTGGTATTTATAGTGATTTTTGTGACCTAATGGGCTCAGAATGAAGCCCAAAATTTCTGGTATTCGCAAGCTTCGCTAGGCGAGTGGTGTAGCGAAGGGTTCGCTAGGCGAAGAGTTTGCTCGCCTAGCGAGCAAGCCAGTTTAGGCCATTTTCTGGATTTGGCCATCTGTGTGCTGGGTCTTTGTTCTTTTAAGATCAATGCCTTGAAAAATAAGTTGGGGTGCCTTGAAAAATGCCTTGTAATATTAACGGGTAAATTTTGGGGTATGACAGCTGCCCCTGTTCAATATTCTTGAACCGAGAGAGTTAGAATGGTGTGTACGCCATTCCTGGTCTGGAGGTGGAAGATTATTGAACACTAGAATGCCCCAAAAATTTGCACTTGTTAATCAAAGGTTAGTCTTGATGGAGATGGGCTTAAAGATGCCATCCAGGAAGTTTGATGCTGCAAGATCAGAATGGGTCATACGCTGCTGGGGATAAAGGATCAGAATGGACCGTACACTAGATCGTATCTGGATTGCAGAATGAGCCGTACGTTAGGCTGTATCTGACGAAGGTAGAATCAGAACGGATCGTACGTTAGATCGTATCTGAGTTGAAGATCCAAATGGGTCGTACGTTAGACCGTATTGGAGTTGCAGAATGAGCCGTACGTTAGGCTATATCTGAAAAGGGGTCAGAATGGATCGTACGTTAGATCGTATCTGAATTGAAGATCCAAATGGGTCGTACGTTAGACCGTATTGGAGTTGCAGAATGAGCCGTACGTTAGGCTGTATCTGAAGAAGAAAGTAGTCGTACGCTAGACTACACCCCGGAATGTACCGTACGCTAGGTAGTATCTGAGGATTTGAGGATCAGAATGGATCGTACGTTAGATCGTATCTGAGTTGCAGAATGAGCCGTACGTTAGGCTGTATCTGAAGAAGAAAGTAGTCGTACGCTAGACTACACCTCGGAATGTACCGTACGCTAGGTAGTATCTAAGGATTTGAGGATCAGAATGGATCGTACGTTAGATCGTATCTGAGTTGCAGAATGAGCCGTACGTTAGGCTGTATCTGAAGAAGAAAGTAGTCGTACGCTAGACTATACCCCGGAATGTACCGTACGCTACGTAGTATCTGAGGATTTGAGGATCATAATGGATCGTACGTTAGATCGTATCTGAGTTGCAGAATGAGCCGTACGTTAGGCTGCATCTGAAGAAGAAAGTACTCGTACGCTAGACTACACCCCGGAATGTACCGTACGCTAGGTAGTATCTGAGGATTTGAGGATCAGAATGGATCGTACGTTAGATCGTATCTGAGTTGCAGAATGAGCCGTACGTTAGGCTGTATCTAAAGAAGAAAGTAGTCGTACGCTAGACTACACCCCGGAATGTACCGTAAGCTAGGTAGTATCTGAGGATTTGAGGATCAGAATGGATCGTACGTTAGATCGTATCTGAGTTGCAGAATGAGCCGTACGTTAGGCTGTATTTGAAGAAGAAAGTAATCGTACGCTAGACTACACCCCGGAATGTACCGTACGCTAGGTAGTATCTGAGGATTTGAGGATCAGAATGGATCGTACGTTAGATCGTATCTGAGTTGCAGAATGAGCCGTATGTTAGGCTGTATCTGATAGTATATGTTGTATTTGCAGTAAATATCTGGGGTGGGCTTTAAAGATGCCACCATTAGGAGGATATCAGAGTGCTTGTCAGAATGAATGTTCATATGGATTGTATCTGAGAGGTGTAGTTGAATCTTGAATGTAATTGATAAAGATGTCCGTCTGAATGGACCTTTGTTTTGACTGTATCAGGAGGATAATTAACCTGAAAAATAAAGTTAGCTTCATGCTATGTCATGATGCATGAGATGTTTTATGCTTTCGGAAATAAATGCGAATGTTGTATGCATGCGTATGCTATGAAATGATGTAATGAATGAACTATGCATGAGGAAGATTCTTCCAGGGGAAAATAAATCCCAATATTCTGGTTGGAGACATTTGTATCGATGACCCTCTCTTAGCTGGGGATACTTGATTTCTGTCTGATGGTAGAAGTACTTAACAGAGGCCTGGCTGGGGATGGAAGAGATGACCAGTCTGTCTAGTAATGCCGATTTCTCCTGGGGAGTAATTGGTTTTGCTGGGGAATAGAATTAGCAACCGAATTCGTTGGAAAGCATGGTTAGACCTTCTCCTCGATCCTGAAGTCTTTTAGTAATTGCTATTTCCGTTTTATGTCTGTATTTTTGATAAACATCGATCATATTCAAGTGCATGTATCAATTCAAATTAAATCAATGGACGTTTATGCAAGCAAAACAGAGAAAGTAAAACAAAAGCATCTTTTTGGGAGTAAAGTTGTATTGATTTTGAAAGAGGGCCTATAAACAGGCAATTTGAATACACGGGGACAGAAATCCTAGTAAGAGGAAATTGTCGAGAACATAAAGAAAGCTATGAGGGAAAAGCCCTGTTGATTTTAATTCTACTACTGTCATTATGTCTTCAAGCATCTCATCCCTTACTATCGGATAGAAGTGATTAGCTTGTTCAGTCCCTTGAACTTGGATGAAGTTGTTTGAGAATGGGACATAGTCATACGCTTTTAATCCCTAATTTTTGCCTGGACCGCCTTTTCAGGTTTTCAGTCCACCAGGATATCCTCTTTTGCCCAAGCTGCCTTTTCAGGTTTTCGACTTGCCGGGTGTACATTTTTATATGTTTATCCCTAATTTTTGCCCGAACCCTTTTGGTTCGCCGGGATGCCCTTACTTTTGCCTAGGTACGTCGACCTAGCGGGTCTCTTTTATGCGTAGTATTTTTTTACTATGTCTGCGTTCACGGGATGTGGGAGGTCTTCGCCATCCATTGTAGCGAGTATCATGGCTCCACCAGAGAATACCTTCTTAACTACAAATGGCCCTTCGTATGTGGGAGTCCATTTGCCTCTGGGGTCACCTTGTGGTAGAATGATACGCTTGATCACCAAGTCGCCGATTTGATATACCCGTCTCTTGACCCTTTTGTTAAATGCCTGGGTCATCCGCTTCTGATATATCTGCCCATGACAAACAGCCGCGAGTCTCTTTTCATCAATCAAATTTATCTGATCGAGTCGAGTCTGAATCCATTCATCCTCATCTAAGCTTGCCTCTTTCATGATTCTTAGAGAGGGAATCTGAACTTCCACTGGTAAAACGGCTTCCATTCCGTAGACTAAAGAGAAAGGAGTTGCCCCTGTCGAAGTGCGTACTGAAGTGCGATAACCATGAAGAGCAAATGGTAACATCTCATGCCAGTCTTTGTATGTTACAATCATCTTTTGTATAATCTTCTTAATATTCTTATTTGTGAGAAAATTCTTTACTTTGAATAGCTTTTGATTGATAGCAAATTGTGTGATCATCATCCAAATGATGGTTGTGCATTGCCATACATGACACATGAGTGTTTTTAGTGTGTTTTATCCCATTCTATTGCTGCATGTCTGTACATAAAGATCTACATTGATACATCTCTTAAAATAACTCATAAAATCCATTTTGTGTCAGTATGCATCAACACATAAGCCTATGCATCGATCCATACAGCATGTTGCAATTTTCAAATAATTTTTGTTCAGTATGCATCGATGCACACGAGTCCTGTATCGACACATGAAAGGCAAAGTGCTCTATGGATCGATCCATACGATCCTTGCATCGATGCATGATCAGTTAAAACAGCCTATGTATCAATGCATACGTATTAGGCATCGATACATGTTAGTGGAAATGTCATATGCATCAATACATACGAATTATGCATCGATCCATGCTTCATTCAATTCACCAAAAACTCACTTATCTTACAGTATGCATCGATGCATACTCTCATGTATCAATGCATAAGTCTGTTTTGTGCTCTAACAATTTCTGTTTTTCTGCATATATAAGAAATGTTGTGACAGCAGTGAAAAGCAACGAATTCTAAAAGGGAAAAACAATTGTACACAAAATCAAAGCAGTGTAGCAGCAGTTGTTTTCAGAGCAGATAGAAACCTGAAAGAGACTTCATCTTCTTCATCTTCTCAATCACTTTTCTTCAAGAACATCAAAACATAATCATTCTTGTTCTTCGGATTAAAGGATCAAAGAGATAACGTTCAGCGGTACGATCAAGGATCTAGCTGAGGTTTTTAGTGGAACGATCGAGGATCTAGCTGAGTTGAAGATTGAAGGGGGTTTCGAGGAAAAACCTACTGGTTTGTCCTTCAAGAACTGGAGTGTTCTTGCGGGTTTGTTAGTCACGTTTGCAGAACAGATTCAGCCGCAGCGTTGCGTTTGGAGATCGGGGGATTTCGCAAGCAGGTCGTGGAACCGGTGAATTGTTTGCAATTTTGTGCAGGAAATTCTTGATTGTGCTCAGATCAAGTGGAGGTTTCATACAAGAAGAAGTTCTTGGAATTTAGAATTCTGTCTTTGTATCATAACCTTGTATCAACGAATTCGGAAATAATTGATAATCAAAGTTCTCAATTTCATTTGAAATTGAGAGGGAGACGTACCCACACGCGAGGACGACGTGGGGAACTTCCTTACCAAATCTCTGCGTATTGTATTCTTACCTTACTCCTCTTTACGTTTCAAACAGTTTTCGCAATTTCAGTTAGTGTGTTGTGATTGTACCTTTTGCAAGACAGCAGTGGCAAGAAAACTTTTTAACTAAACACCATTGCTGTTTATCATTGATCACATACACACCAACTGTTTGACAAAATTGTTAGCTAGGTTTTATTCATTGGAAATAGACTTTAATGATAAGTGCATTCAATTAGCTAAAATTCTGGTGTTGATAGTTTCTGTCATTCTTATTCAAATCCAGCATTAAACTCGTGTGTCCGGTTTTCTAGTAGCAGTTCAGAATAGACGGAAGTCGATTCGGGACTGATATTTTCCGCCAACTTTAAAAACTCTGATAAAACTTTAAATCCGTTAAATTTTAAAAAGAGGTGATCTATTCACCCCCCCTCTCGATCACTAGCCACACCGTCTAACAAGTGGTATCAGAGCGCCGGTTCGCTGGTGCTCTGTGGCTGCCTGTAACAGTATGGATTCTGAACCAAAGGGGGCGTATAATAGAGCGCCTATTTTCAACGATGAAAATTACGGATACTGGAAAGACTGCATGCGAGTTCATATAAATTCTGTGGATAGGCTAGTATGGGCTGCCATTGAAAATGGTCCGTTTCAAATTACTATGACAAATGCGGCTGGCGCCATAGTACCTAAACCAGAAGATGATTGGAATGAGAAAGATGAGAAAAAGTGGTCGTGTGATTGGAGAGCTCGAAACATGCTAATTTCAGCACTTGGTGTTGATGAGTATTATCGAGTATCCCATTGCACGACAGCTAAAGAAATGTGGGATGCTTTAGAAGTTGCCCATGAGGGTACTACTGAAGTAAAACAGTCCCGGATTAACACACTCAATCAAGAGTTTGAGCTCTTTCGCATGAAACAAGGAGAATCTATCTCCGACATGCAAAAGAGATTCACTCATCTAACTAACCGATTGAATGCGCTTGGAAAACCTATTTCCAATGAAATTGCTACTAATAAAATTCTCAGGTGTCTTAGCAGGGAATGGCAACCTAAAGTAACAGCAATTAAGGAAGCCAACGATCTAACGAGACTTATGATTATAACTTTGTTTGGAAAGCTGGAAGAACATCAGCAAGCATTGGAAAGTCTTGAAAAATATGAGAACAAAAGTAAGAAGGAAAAGGAGAAGAAAAGAGACAAAGAGGGAGAGAAGAAGCCAATAGCTCTTGTGGCCTCTAGCTCTAAGTCCTCACGAAAAGAGCAAAGTGAAAATGATTCTAGTAGTGACAAAGATTCAGATGATGAGGAAATGGGACTGTTTGTAAGGAGATATAATAGATTCATTCGAAAGAATGAAGTCAAGCATTCCGACAAAAATCTCATGAAGTTTCGAAGACAATCTACAGATTCGAAACAAGAAGAGAACAAGAAGAGTAGAGGAAGAGGATCTTGTTTTAATTGTGGTAAATCTGGACATTATAAAACGGACTGCCCTATGAAGTACAAGGATCAAAGAAAAGCTTCACCAAAAGGGTACAGCAAACAAAGAAGAGCGTACATTGCATGGGAAAGTGATAGTGATTCATCAAGCACACAAAGCTCAAGTGATGGTGATGAAGCCGCAAATCTGTGCCTTATGGCTCACACAAGAAATCAGTCCTACCACAAGAAGAAAAACAATGACAAAAAGGTAAAACAAGCCTATTACAATAACTTCTCTTCTATGTCTTTTTCCGAACTAAAAATAGCTTTTGAAAAACTGCATAATGAAGCTCTAGATGCTTTTAAAAGACTATCTTCCGACAAACATATTTTTTCATTTTTGGAAGGTAAAGTAAACAAAGCCCAAATTGATTTAGAAGCGTTGAAAGATAGTATTGCAGAAAATTCAAAAGATATTGACATTGATGGATGTAGTAGAGTTAGGTATTGTGGCGCTTGTTATATTTGGCAAAAAGAGGTAAACACTCTTAAGGTCAAGTTAGAAAAAGCGTTGCAACCTAAGGTCACTTATGCCGTTGACTCTAGGTTGTTTAAGAAGTCGTTAAATCCACCATATGCAAAATACTCTTTCATTCCAAAGGATTTAATGAACAAGAATAAACAACCACATCATCATGGTTTATGTCATTATTGTTGTCGTGCTGGCCATACCATTGAGAAATGCAAGTTTAGGAGATTTCTTATCCCTAAAGGTATTTATCAATGGAAGCCAAAAGGCAACCATGTTAGCACTTACCCACTTGGACCCAATGAAAATTGGGTACCAACCTCTCTCTTTTGATATTGTAGGATGAGTGCCTTGCTTCCGCAGATAGAAGGTGGTTTCTTGACAGCGGCTGCTCAAGGCACATGACCGGTGACATATCGCTTTTTATAGACTTCAAGGCAAAGAAGAAGGGATATGTTACTTATGGAGACAATAACAAAGGAGCTATACTCGGCAAAGGTAGTGTAGGTAATCCCTCCACCACTACTATTTCTAATGTCCATCTAGTAGAGGGACTTAAACACAATTTGTTAAGCATAAGTCAATTATGTGACATGGGCTATAAAGTTTCTTTTACAAAAACTTGCTGCATAATTGAACATGCTGAACAGGACGTTGTGTTTAAGGGTGTAAGAGTAAACAATATCTATATGCTTGACCTTTTTGATGTACCTTTAACAAGTACTAAATGTCTAGTCACCTTGAATGATGATTCTTGGCTTTGGCATAGACGTTTAGCGCATGTTAATTTCAATTTGCTTAATAAGGTTGTATCTAAGGATCTAGTAGTCGGTCTACCAAAAATAAAATTTTCAAAAGACCACCTATGTGACGCGTGCCAAATGGGAAAGCAAACAAGGGTCTCTTTTAAATCTAAAAATGTAATTTCAACTTCACGACCCCTTGAGCTTCTCCATATGGATCTCTTTGGACCTTCTAGGACAAAGAGCCTAGGTGGAAATTACTATGGTTTTGTAATTGTTGACGACTACTCTAGATTTACTTGGACTATATTCCTTCATAGCAAAGATGAAACTTTTTCTGCTTTTAAGAATTTTGCAAATTTGTCCCAAAACAAAATGAATTCCAAAATAGTTACAATTCGTAGCGATCATGGTGGTGAGTTTCAAAATTATCACTTTGAGAAGTACTGTGACAAGTATGGTATTGAGCATAATTTTTCAGCTCCTCGAACTCCACAACAAAATGGCGTTGTGGAGCGTAAAAATCGTGTTTTAGAGGAGTTGGCAAGAACAATGCTCAATGAGGGTGGATTACCAAAATACTTTTGGGCTGATGCTGTCAGCACAGCCTGTTATGTTTTAAACAGAATCTTAATTCGCCCTATTTTAAATAAAACTCCTTATGAACTTTTGAAAGGAAGAAAACCAAACTTGTCCCATCTTCACGTATTCGGTTGTAAGTGTTTTGTTTTGAATAACGGTAAGGAAAATATTGGGAAGTTTGATGCAAAAGCGGATGAAGGTATCTTTCTTGGTTACTCACTGTCAAGTAAAGCATATAGAGTGTATAATAAGCGTTTACTTACTGTTGAAGAATCTGTTCATGTTTCTTTTGATGAGTCTTATCCGAAAAATGTCGGAAAAGGTATTTCATTTGATGACGCAGGGGTATCTACAGAAGACATACTCAAGGAAGCTGTTGAGGAAACTGATCAGTCCAAAACAGCTGCCCATGAGAAGGAGGAAGATACTAGTCATGAAGAAAATGAGGAAGAAAAGACAGCTGCAGTGAATGATCTTCCAACAGCTTGGAAATCCTCAAAAGACCATCCCATTGACAACATCTTGGGAGACATTTCAAAGGGAGTAATGACCCGTTCTAAGATAAGTAATTTTTGTTCTCACTTCGCGTTTGTTTCACAAGTAGAACCTAAAAATGCCAAAGAGGCCTTGATTGATGAATTTTGGCTAATGGCCATGCAAGAAGAGCTTAATCAATTTAAAAGAAATGACGTTTGGGAACTTGTCCCTCGTCTGCGAGATCATCATATCATAGGCACTAAGTGGGTTTTTAGAAATAAGCTTGATGAAAACGGAGTGATTACTAGGAACAAGGCACGTTTAGTAGCACAAGGGTATAACCAAGAGGAGGGCATAGACTATGAGGAAACATATGCTCCAGTTGCTCGCCTTGAAGCTATACGTCTTTTGCTTGCCTATGCGTGTTCTAATGATTTTAAGCTTTACCAAATGGACGTAAAGAGTGCTTTTCTTAATGGTGTCATCAATGAAGAGGTATATGTGTCACAACCTCCTGGTTTTGAAAATGCTGAAAATCCAGATCATGTTTACAAATTAAAACGAGCCTTGTATGGTCTTAAACAAGCCCCTCGGGTTTGGTATGAAAGGCTTAACAAATTTCTAATTGATCATGGATATTCAAGAGGTAAAGTGGATAATACTCTCTTTATTAAACACAAAGGAAAGCACATTCTTTTAGTTCAAGTTTATGTAGACGATATAATTTTTGGTTCAACTAACATACACTTGGTCGAAGAATTTTCTAAGGTTATGCAGGGTGAATTTGAGATGAGTCTAATGGGGGAGCTGAATTACTTCCTAGGACTGCAAATTAAGCAACTTGATGAGGGTACAACAGTATGTCAAACAAAATACTGCAGAGAACTACTCAAGCGCTTTGGAATGAATGACTCAAAATCAATTGACACTCCAATGTCTACCAACGGAAATCTAGATAAGGATGAGCATGGTAAGTGTGTAGATGTCAAAAAGTTCAGAGGTAAGATCGGATCTCTCTTGTATCTTTCTGCTTCTAGACCTGACATCATGTTTAGTGTTTGTATGTGTGCACGCTATCAATCAAATCCTAAGGAATCACACCTAAAAGCTGTTAAACGCATATTTAGATATCTTCACGGAACACCTAAATATGGGCTTTGGTATTCCAAAGGAAGTGATTGTAGTTTAGTAGGGTACTCCGATTCTGATTTTGCTGGCTGCAAATCAGATAGGAAAAGTACAAGTGGTACATGTCACCTGTTTTCAAACTCCTTGGTAAGTTGGCATAGCAAAAAGCAGGTTTCTGTGGCTTTGTCAACTGCAGAGGCAGAATACGTTGCAGCCGGTAGTTGTTGCGCTCAGATTTTATGGCTGAAGCAGCAACTACAAGATTTTAACATTCAACTCAAACGTATTCCTATAAAATGTGATAACACTAGTGCCATAAACCTTACTAAAAACCCTGTTTTACATTCACGCACTAAACACATAGGGATTAGACATCACTTTCTTCGCGACCATGTTGAAAAAGAAGACGTTGTATTTGAGCATGTTGACTCCAAAAATCAGCTTGCTGATATATTCACTAAACCTTTGGCAACGGAACCTTTCTTCAACATTCGTCGTGAATTAGGGATCTTGGATCTTTCTTATTTGATGTCTTAAGCATGTTGGCTCTTAATTATATTATGCCTCACCTTGGTTGATAAGATTCGTTTTAGATGTCAATTATCCATCACAAGATTACGCCAACAGAGGTAATATCACTCCTTTCTACAATTCTCTTACTGCTAAGTGATTGTGTATGTTAGAACAAATGTTCTTACTCTCGTTGATATAAATTTGGTTGCATATATTATTTGCCTATATTGTTTGCACATTACAAAAATCTGACTTATGAATCTTTCTTGGGCATAACCATCATGACATAGTGCATAATGCATATCCATACTGCATCAAAATTCACTAAAATCTGGTTTGGCATCAGTATGCATCGACACAAAACATGTATGCATCGATCCATATATTCTGAATTTCAATTTATTTTTTTTTAACAACTGGTTCAGGATGCATCGATGCATCCATCGCATGTATCGATACACAGACCTGTTATAAACAAAAATGAATGATAGGCATCGATCCATGGCCATTTGCATCGACACATACTGATGCTCTTTGAATTAAATGCATTTTTTCTCTCTCATGCATCGACACATTAGCCAACCCTATCACTTCCTATCTCAAGACTTCATATCATCTGTCCTCAAAAACCCCAAAACCAGTGGCTAACCCTAATCTTCTTCATCTTCACTCTCTCTAAAACCCTAAATCTCACATCACCATGCCTCCACGCACTATTCCAGCCAGAGCAAAAGGAAAAGGAAAAGGAAAGGAAACCGCCGGTACTTCTCAGCAACCACCAGATGTTCCTTCAAATGCCTTAGACTTACTTCATCCTGCTATTGCTGCTGAATTTGAGGAATCCTTTAAGACAAGGTTAGTCATGAAACCCCATGTCTTTGACAAAACAGATGCTATTCACCTGCATCTAAATGAGGTGGTTGAACTCCTACATGCACAAAGACTTGGGTCATTTCTGTCTACAAAGGATGATTACCATGAGGATTTCATCCGGGCCTTTTATGCTGGCTTACAAACTGGTAGAGGCTATATGTTCCGGTGTTCTATCGGTGTCAGAACATATACCTTTGAAGCCTCTGATTGGGAAACGGTGTTTCAAATTCCGCATCCGTCGATGAATGTCAAGTCCTGGCATGACCTGCATTTTGATACTGAATTTGACATGAAGGACTTTACTCCATCTATCCTAAAGATAGACAGACCGCTGAGTGAGGATGAACATGTCACGTCTGGTGTGATTAAGCAAACTCCGCGTATTCTTCACTGGATTATCACACACATTCTGCATCCAACAAACAGTGGACATTCTCGGTTGGATAGGCCAAGCATACATCTTCTCTACATTCTGCAAAATAAGGTTCTCTTAATTGGGCAAACTACTTTGTAAAACGTCTATTTTCGTGCGAGACAGCTCCAAGAATGTGGCTCTAGGTTATGCTTCTCAAATAATGAAAATTCTTAAGTTTTGGAAAGTTGCAATACCTATTGTTCCTCTCCTATCTCCATCTGCTGCTCAAGAGTTTGACTCTTCCACTCTATCGCATATGGGATATCGGTGGGACAAGGACCGTAAATGTTTCTACTTCTTTGAAAGAAAATCCAAAACCAGAATCTACAACTTTGACGTGCCTTCGGAACGAATCCATGTTGCTGAAGATCAGCCTGATGAAGAAATGCAGGATGCGCCTGAAACAGATGTGCCTCCAGCTGAGGCCAATGCCGGTTGGGGTGATTGGGTGCCACGAAGGTGGTCCCCAACCAACTATATGCCTGAACCTACGGCTCCTCCGTTCTCCGGTGGCACTTCAACCTCAACACCTTCTGCGGATATCACTCATATGCTTCAACAAATGGAACTTGCCAACAAAGAGCGTCATGAAGAGGCACGGTATTGGCATGTACAACAAAATGAGTGGCATCAGGAGCATCGTGACTGGCATGATGAGCATACACGGATGTATCAGAATCAACACTCTTGGCACCAAGACTTGGTTAAGTGGCACCAAGTTTTCTACAATGAAATGTCTGGCTTTATGGACGACTGCCGCGAAAATCCTGGTATTATGGACAGATTTAGAAGCATTGAAGTTCAGAACCGATTTAGGCAATACTCCTTCATGGGCCAAAATCCAGACACAATGCCTCCTCCTCCGCCTCCGCCAAGCTACAGAGGTCCTGCCAGAGACGATGAGGAGTCCTGTGGTGGCCACAATCCCAATTAACCCACCATCATTTCATCTCACTGCACTTCATCTCATATTGCTCAAGTTTTTATTTTGTTGCACAATATATGGTTTAGCTTATGTAATTCTTAAACTCGTTCGAATCCTTAAATGCTTTTCACTTTCTGTTTATCTCTATTGTTATTGCCCTTATACGTCATTCTTTGTGAATGACTCTTTACTTTGAAGCTTCCTTCTTTGTGACTGATAGCTCGTTATCAATTTTCTGCCATGTCCTGCTACAACATGCTACCTTGGTAAACCTGTTTCTTCCTCTTTTTGATGTTGACAAAGGGGGAGAAAATGCAGATATGCACAAACTCAGGGGGAGCATCACACATCTTGCCAAAAATTTGCCATCATCAAAAATGGGGAGTTTGTGAGAAAATTCTTTACTTTGAATAGCTTTTGATTGAGAGCAAATTGTGTGATCATCATCCAAATGATGGTTGTGCATTACCATACATGACACATGAGTGTTTTTAGTGTGTTTTATCCCATTCTATTGCTGCATGTCTGTACATAAAGATCTACATTGATACATCTCTTAAAATAACTCATAAAATCCATTTTGTGTCAGTATGCATCAACACATAAGCCTATGCATCGATCCATACAGCATGTTGCAATTTTCAAATAATTTTTGTTCAGTATGCATCGATGCACACGAGTCCTGTATCGACACATGAAAGGCAAAGTGCTCTATGGATCGATCCATACGATCCTTGCATCGATGCATGATCAGTTAAAACAGCCTATGTATCAATGCATATGTATTAGGCATCGATACATGTTAGTGGAAATGTCATATGCATCAATACATACAAATTATGCATCGATCCATGCTTCATTCAATTCACCAAAAACTCACTTATCTTACAGTATGCATCGATGCATACTCTCATGTATCAATGCATAAGTCTGTTTTGTGCTCTAATAGTTTCTGTTTTTCTGCATATATAAGAAATGTTGTGACAGCAGTGAAAAGCAACGAATTCTAAAAGGGAAAAACAATTGTACACAAGATCAAAGCAGTGTAGCAGCAGTTGTTTTCAGAGCAGATAGAAACCTGAAAGAGACTTCATCTTCTTCATCTTCTCAATCACTTTTCTTCAAGAACATCAAAACATAATCATTATTGTTCTTCGGATTAAAGGATCAAAGAGATAACGTTCAGCGGTACGATCAAGGATCTAGCTGAGGTTTTCAGTGGAACGATCGAGGATCTAGCTGAGTTGAAGATTGAAGGGGGTTTCGAGGAAAAACCTACTGGTTTGTCCTTCAAGAACTGGAGTGTTCTTGCGGGTTTGTTAGTCACGTTTGCAGAACAGATTCAGCCGCAGCGTTGCGTTTGGAGATCGGGGGATTTCGCAAGCAGGTCGTGGAACCGGTGAATTGTTTACAATTTCGTGCAGGAAATTCTTGATTGTGCTCAGATCAAGTGGAGGTTTCATACAAGAAGAAGTTCTTGGAATTTAGAATTCTGTCTTTGTATCATAACCTTGTATCAACGAATTCGACAATAATTGATAATCAAAGTTCTCAATTTCATTTGAAATTGAGAGGGAGACGTACCCACACGCGAGGACGACGTGGGGAACTTCCTTACCAAATCTCTGCGTATTGTATTCTTACCTTACTCCTCTTTACGTTTCAAACAGTTTTCGCAATTTCAGTTAGTGTGTTGTGATTGTACCTTTTGCAAGACAGCAGTGGCAAGAAAACTTTTTAACTAAACACCATTGCTGTTTATCATTGATCACATACACACCAACTGTTTGACAAAATTGTTAGCTAGGTTTTATTCATTGGAAATAGACTTTAATGATAAGTGCATTCAATTAGCTAAAATTCTGGTGTTGATAGTTTCTGTCATTCTTATTCAAATCCAGCATTAAACTCGTGTGTCCGGTTTTCTAGTAGCAGTTCAGAATAGACGGAAGTCGATTCGGGACTGATATTTTCCGCCAACTTTAAAAACTCTGATAAAACTTTAAATCCGTTAAGTTTTAAAAAGAGGTGATCTATTCACCCCCCTCTCGATCACTAGCCACACCGTCTAACATTATTAGCAGCCTCCACGGCGCCGTTCATCTTTGGCCGGTACGGAGAAGAGTTATGGTGTTTTATTTTGAACTGCGTGCAGAGTTCAGTAATCATCTTGTTGTTCAAATTGGTGCCATTATCCGTGATAATTCTTTCAGGGATGCCATATCGACAAATAAGACTATTCTTGATGAACCGTGCCACCACATTCTCGGTGACGGAAGCAAATGAGGCTGCCTCTACCCACTTTGTAAAGTAATCAATAACAACTAGGATGAAGCGATGTCCATTAGAAGCAGTAGGTTTAATCTCCCCGATCATATCAATGCCCCACATTGCAAAGGGCCAAGGAGCTGTCAACACGTTTAATGGAGCAGGAGGCACATGTACTTTATCCGCATAGATCTGGCACTTGTGACAAGTTCTGGAGTGATGGTGGCAATCAGCTTTCATGGTAGACCAATAATACCCTGATCTCAGAATCTTCTTGGTCATTGTATGTCCGCTAGAGTGAGTCCCAAAAATACCGTCATGCATGTCTTCCATAATCTTTTCTGCTTCCTTTTTATCCACACAGCGAAGCAGATTCGAATCATGATTACGTTTGTATAATACTCCATTACTCAGAAAGAATTTAGCGGAGAACTTCCTCAGAAATTTTCTGTCATTGATGGATGCCCCTTCAGGGTATTCCTGAGCTTCTAAATATCTTTTTACTTCGTGGAACCAAGGTTTCTCTTCTACTTCACCAGCGTTAAGTTCATAACAATATGCTGGTTCATCTAGTCGCTCGATGGTGATCATGGGAGCTTCATTGTCCCATCTGACTCTGAAGATAGATGACATGGTGGCCAAGGCGTCTGCCAACTGATTCTCCTCTCGTGGAATATGTTCGAATGTAATCTCTTCAAAATATGGGATTAATGTCAACACCCGTTCTCGATAAGGGATGAGATTCGGATGTTTAGTGTCCCATGCTCCTTTGATTTGACTGATTACCAAAGTTGAGTCTCCATACACACTCAAAAACTTGATTCTCAGGTCTATAGCAGCTCTGAGTCCCAAAATACATGCTTCATACTCGGCCATATTGTTGGTACAATCAAAACATAGTCTAGTAGTGAAAGGCGTATGGCAACCCTTGGGAGAAATAATTACAACACCAACACCGTTGCCCAATGCATTAGAAGATCCATCGAAAACCATAGTCCATCGGGATTCCCTTTCGGGTCCTTCATTCGGTCCAGGTTCTTCGTAATCAGTAACAAGCATGACATCCTCATCTGGGAACTCAAAATTCATAGATTGGTAGTCATCCACTGCTTGATGAGCCAAATGATCAGCTAACACGCTTCCTTTGATTGCTTTCTGGATAGTATATTGGATATCATACTCTGTTAAAATCATCTTCCATCTTGCTATTCTTCCGGAGAGGGCAGGTTTCTCAAATATGTATTTGATAGGATCCATCTTAGAAATCAACAAAGTGGTATGATTCAACATATACTGTCTTAGTCGGCGAGCAGCCCAGGCCAGAGCACAGCAAGTCCTCTCGAGGAGTGAGTATCTTGTTTCACAGTTGGTAAACTTTTTGCTAAGGTAGTATATGGCATGCTCTTTTCGACCAGACTCGTCATGTTGCCCTAACACACACCCCATTGAATTTTCTAACACGGTCAAATACATAATTAGAGGTCTTCCTTCAACTGGTGGCATCAGAATTGGAGGTTCTTTGAGGTTCTTTGAGGTATTTCTTGATTTTGTCAAAAGCTTCTTGACATTCATCATTCCATATCATCTCTTGATTTTTCCTCAGTAACTTGAAGATGGGTTTGCAGGTAGCGGTCAAATGGGAGATAAACCGGGCAATGTAATTCAAACGTCCCAAGAAACCTCTGACTTCTTTATCTGTACCGGGAACTGGCATTTCTTGAATAGCTCTCACCTTAGTCGGGTCAACCTCAATTCCTCTACCACTGACAATAAATCCCAAGAGTTTACCAGATCTAACTCCAAAGGTGCATTTGTTCGGGTTCAATCTCAGCTTGTATTTCTTCAACCTCTCAAACAAATTGTACAAATGGTCGAGATGTTCTTCTTCAGTATGAGATCTGGCTATCATGTCATCCACATATACTTCTATTTCATGATGAATCATATCATGGAACAAAACCACCATAGCACGCTGGTACGTTGCCCCGGCGTTCTTCAACCCGAATGGCATTACTTTGTAACAAAAAGTGCCCCATTGCGTCACAAACGTAGTTTTCTCCATGTCTTCAGGTGCCATATTAATCTGGTTATAACCCGAGAATCCATCCATGAAGGAGAATACTTTGTGTTGAGCGGTGTTATCTACCAGAACATCAATGTGCGGAAGTGGAAAATCATCCTTGGGACTTGCTTTATTCAAATCTCTGTAATCGACACACATTCGCACCTTACCATCCTTCTTCGGCACCGGTACCACATTAGAAACCCATTGAGGATAAGAAGTAACGGCTAGAAATCCGGCATTAAATTGTTTCATAACTTCGGCTTTAATTTTCTCGGACATTTCAGGATGCATGCGACGAACCTTTTGCTTAACAGGACGACAATCTTCCTTCATCGGCAAACGATGCACTACTATATCAGTATCCAGTCCTGGCATGTCTTCGTACGACCAAGCAAAAATCTCAATATAATCATGTAACATCTGAATCAATCTTTCCTTGACACTGCTTCCCAAGCCTGCTCCTATTTTAACTTCTTTCTTGTCCACTTCAGTACCCAGATTTACAATTTCGATTGACTCTTCATGCGGCTGTATAGTCTTTTCTTCTTGCAGTACCAGTCTGGCAAGCTCTTCAGGTACTTCACAATCTTCCTCACTTCCATCCTCGGTTTGGTAAATCGGATTTTCGAAGTCATAATTAACAGTAGCAGAACTATTATCAACAGGATCCAGAGTGGGTGTGGATCTGCAATTCGTTACGTGAGTGTGTGTAAGAAAACATAGCTTGTTCGAAAGATGACAGGAAAGATAAAGAGCGCAATATTTGAATGCAAAAAGGTCCATTGATTTATTGAATATGAATATGCATATGAAGATGACAAAACCCTTAACAAATTAGCTATTGTGCCCCGGGCACAGACACAATGCTTTCAAGAGGTTCAATTGTAAAAATTAAAAATTTACAAAAATAGGAAACAACAATTACTCCTGACTAAAGGAAATCGGGATAGTGTCTTTAGCCTTCCAATTATTGAGTCCGTTACCAATTGTTGTGAAAATCCAGCTATCCAAGTCACAATCGCTATCAGCACCTTCTACAACATTAATTTGATCTTTGACCATCTTTTCAGAGTTAAACCCCAGACCAGACTTGTCAGACTTGTACGGTACGTTGATCAGTTGACCCCAACCAGTATGACCACCATTTTCAACCACGGCTTGAGCATCTTTCAGAGAAATCATAGCCGGAGGGGCATGAATAACCTCGGGCACAAGGGAAGTTGGCTTAAGGACAGGACTGGTCGGATGAACCATTTCAAATGACTGAGAGGGAGTCTCAAAGAATTCGCCATCCATCTCGACATATCTGAAGGCCTGCACACTACTGACAATATACTCTTCTTCTCCACACACAGTGACAATCTTGCCCTCTATTGGATACCTCAGCTTTTGATGGAGAGACGAAGCTACAGCACCTGCCCCATGAATCCAAGGGCGTCCCAGCAAGCAGGAATAGGCAGGACGAATATTCATTACATGAAAGATAGTGTTGAAGACTTGGGGTCCTATCTTGATAGGGAGAACCACTTCACCATGGACAACACTTTTCGCACCGTCGTAAGCACGCACCACAGTGTCACTAGGTTTCAATTCAATGCTCTTACAATCAAGTTTATCGAGCACAGCTGTCGGCAGCACATTCAAAGAAGAGCCATTGTCGATCAATACGTGAGACAAGGTGATCCCCTCACACTCAATGGAGATATGCAGAGCTCTATTGTGATTCTTTCCTGCCGGTGTCAGATCAGCATCGGAAAAGCCTAGGCCATTGTCAACAGCCAGGTTAGCAACATAGTTTTCGATCTGATCGACGGAGGTCTCCTGAGGTACATGCGCAGTCTTCAAGAATTTTATCAGTGCCTTGGCATGAGATTCAGAAGATAATAACAAGGATAACATCGAGATCTTAGACGGAGTATGCCCCGGCTGTTCTACCACATCAAAATCACTCTTACGGATGATTTTCAGCATTTCCTCCACTTCCTGCCTGGCAACATCCTCAGTAGTAACTTCGACTGGTGTCTCTGGCTGAGAAGGGTTGATTGTCGGTTCTTTTCCTCGAGTTTCAGGGACGGGAGGTGAGATTTATG